>NC_050609.1:2121212-2424242 GCF_014743375.2 Drosophila subpulchrella | reverse complement strand
GAGCAAACACTTGACAAGGCAAAAATACTGATTTTATTTTGTGTGCCACATTGTCACATGATAATCATGCCGATATAGGTGATAATGTTAGAGCCTACACGCAACCACAAGAACATCGGGATAGGACCAAGAGCCCTTGTAAGCAAGGACTTAGTAAAAGTAGTGAGGAAACACGGAAGCTTTTCCCTGTCCCCAGGCTGAGTTCCCCACACAAGCATAATTAGAAATAACTACCTGCTGGTGTTAAGGTCTTGGATCCTAAGTCTTCTCGGGAAAAACTGCGCTGCAGAGGGCTAAAGTTGCTTGGCAACACTCATTTGTGCCTTTCCCTTGTGTTGTGAACTCCATTTGCATGTTGTGTCATCAAATCCTTGTGACCCACTTGCTTAGTTGGCCAAAAGTATGTGGCACTGAATTAAGTCCAAAGACTTCTAGAAAAGAGCAGACAACTCTGTAACTTTCACTGCCAAAAGTGTATATAAAGCAGTTTTAAACATCATAAATTAAAACTTAGTTTCAGAAATAGTACTAATTTATTGTAATTCATTTTTAACTTAACATAATTAAATAAATTCTTACAAAAGGGGAGAAGCTGCAAAGGGTCGAGTCATCTCGAAATGTTTCGTAAAATACAATTCCTTACAAGGGGGCTCACATGTTACATATTTCTATACGGCAATAATAATAATTGTAATGAATCATAAAAGTTTTAAGCTTTAAACTATTGAGATCATAAAATTCCAAAGAAAGTAAATAAAAACCTTTTAGCTCCACACAGCTGCATTATGGGGGCTTTAAATTTTCAATTTTCCAACGAGCTACAGGAAAGGTGACTAACGAAAGGGTGATATTGGGAAACAACCCGTAATCGAGAACAGGTGGTCACTGCAGTTGACACATCGATAAGCAGGTGTTAGCCTCGATGTGTTTAGCCGTTGTTATTCAATTTAATTTTGTCCTTACTCCCTGTGAGTGTTTATGTTGGCCTGTATACGTTGGTTCTTGGGCGAGCATTTAATTAAACAAATTGCCAGCAGCAGCAGTAGCAGCAGCGTTGACAAGTTCTGCAAACAGGAAGGAAGGGTCGATGGAGACTGAGACTGGGCGGGGAAAGGATCAACTTTACGACACATTCAGAAGTCAAATGCCACAGCTGATGGCGTTGATGAGGCGAGCACACACTGGTGCCCCACCCACACCGATGTCCTGTGGCATCAGGACAAGGGGTACTCTATTCTGGAAGGACTCTGTCAGCCGCTTTCGACACTTGCATCGTAATTACTTTCCGCATGCCTTGCTTTGGGCCAGACAATCAGAAACTTTCGCCAGGCGAAAACGAGTTTTTCTACAACACCGAAAAAGGCATTTTACACAAAAATAATAATTGCGAAAACTTTCCTGAAAAACATTCTCCGGCAGTCCAGTTGACCGGGTGTTGATTGAATTCTACACAAACTTTGTTGGCCAGATTGAATGAATAAAGTTGCCGGAATTCCATTCTTTCTAAATTTTTAAGTGAGCACTTTATGGTCTCTTTTCAGTGGCTATATATTTCGCTTACATTATGCAACGCAGCGGGAAAAATGCTCAGCAGCATTTATGAATATGCATTTTATGGAAATTAAGATATTCGTTGATGTATGTGCATCCGAAATACGCATAAAGAAAGCAACTCTTTAAAGAAAAAGGGGACAATGACGATAAAGGTAGGAATTAAATCATTACCCGCTTGCAATAAAACATATATATATATTCTTTAAATTTATTACACTTTTATTTGGCCAGACACTTAAAATACAGAGTTTAGTTTACTTTTTAGAGTAAAAACTTGTTATAAAATTCTTTTAATTTGGCACTGAAATTTCTTTCTTAAATACACTTGTATAAAAAAGCCACCACATCGAGTTTTGTCTTATGAAAACCACCTCTCGAATAGGCTAGCAATACTGGCGCCGAGCTGTTCGAAAAACCCTGTAGCCACACTTTTCGCAACTGGACTTAGGATCTTCATAGCATACTTGCTTTTTCTTCCACCTTGACTTGGCACTCCATCGATTAAAAGTTCCTCGGTGTGCGGTTTAATCAAATTATCGAGCCTATCCCTATCTTGAGGACCTAAACTAGGAGACATGCGTCTATATATGTTAAGTAACTCCTGGATACTGTTGATTTTGGTATTATCATCGTAAGAGGATTGCATAATTTGAGCAACTCTAAGTCTATCAGCCTGACGTTCTTGGTCACTATACGCCGAGCACATTGGACCCATTAGAAGTAATGCAAGGCACCTAAATAAGTGTGTAATTCAGAATGAAACTATAAAGTTATTATAAAACAAATATAGAGTGTAACTTACATTGTGTAAATGGCTAAATTCATGTTTATTAGACTTTATTGAACGCTAGTACAAACCGAAGTGACAATACTGCAGCCAAGAAGCTGAATATATAGCAATAAAGCTGATTGGGAAAGATTTATACATATATAATCTATGAGATTTATTTATTGTAGTGAGCTTTAAATAAAAAAGTGATAAGCGAAAGCAAGACTTATAAATGTTATTCCTTGGTGTTTCGGAATGAAGCATTGACCCGGTGGGAAATCTTTGAAATCCCACTGTTTATATGCTCTACATGAAATCGCTTGCTTAAAATAATTTACAAAAAATTTTTGAGTGGGTAAAAATGAAATTAATATTTTCATTGGCTCACAATAGAATATTTTATTTGAAATGATATGTTAAACATTTTTAAATTTTGAAATAACATTTTTGCATGCATAAAAATTATAAAAAACAACCACTTTAGTATTGTTGAGATTAACCAGTGAATAATTTGGCAAGACTTGCGCCGAGCTCCTCAAAGAATCCAGTCGCCAAGCCCTTTGCAACTGGAGAAAGGACCTTTCCAGCGTATTTGGTCTTTCGCCCTCCTTGACTCGGAACTCCATCGACTAGTATTTCATCCGTATGCTCCTTAATGAGGTTCTCAATTTTTTCCCTTTCCTCAGGCGACAAAATCGGATTTAAACGCCTATAGATGTCAAGTAAGTCCTGAGTTCTACTGATCTTGGTATCGTCGTCCTGGGAGGTTCGGATAATTTCAGCCAGTTTAAGACTATCGGCTTCACGTTCTTCATCAGTATAGCCGAAGCACAAAGGGCTAATCAGGAGCAATGCAAAGCACCTAATACAATTTTCACAAAATTGTAAATTAATGTTGCAACAACTAAAAATTTGGCATTACTTACATTAGGGAGAATGAGGAATTCATTTTGATATGTTATGACTGTAGGGAACGCTGGACCAAACCGAACTGATAGTCTAGCATCCCAAAAGCGTAATTTATAGCCCAGCGTAGGGTAAAAGTGAAAGTGAATACTGCTAAATTGACAAGTGTAAAAACATCAGTAAAAGCCCCTTTTAAGTCACGCTTGCAAAGTTCATAAGAATAAAATTGCAATCTTGCAAAACAATGTTCTGAGGAATTCTCCTTATCAATGCGGATTAGCAAATCATTTGAATAGTTGTAATATTCCAAAAAACAAACACAACTGATAAGGGTGAATGCTCGTTAATAACCCTTAAGTTCTGATGAATTTATTTTTTAATTCACATTTTAATGGAAAATGATAAGCCAGTGTACATATTAAACGTTTTCCGTTTAATTTATGTTATCTCAATACGTTGTTATTTAAAAAGCAATAATTGTTACACTGAAAAAAAAGTTGTATAGCCATAAGAAGTGAAACTGAGGAACGTAATTATAACCATTTATCAGAATTCAGTTTAAATTCTAGTAAAAAGTTACTTTGCGTATTGTGTCAGTGTCGAAAAGAAAAATGTCTAAAATAAAATATCAACTTATTCCAACGGACAAACAAACGTGTATCGAAAAAAAGCCTAGGAAGTTCTTAATGAAAGGGGCTTTCTTTTTCATGGGGCTCTTGATCATAGCTTTTTATAACTTAAGGTCAACGGGTAATGAAAGTAAAAACAGAACCCTAAGTCTTGTGAAAGTGAATGAGATAACAGAACAATTAAGATCCAGACAATTTGAAAAAGGAATTACGAGCTCTACAGAGAAAATGTCAAGCATTCCAGAGGAGAAACTTACTGGGCCTTTAGAAACTGTTACTGGAAGTTATGTTTCGCAGAGTCCCGACGAATTGGGAACACGCACTTCAAATGCATTAGATTCCGGATCGGAAGTGAAATACTTTGTGAACAGTCCTAACTGTCGAATGCCCTATCCGAATCCCTTTGCCCGTGACATCCTAAGGATCTACAAAAAGCAGTCTTATAAAGTGTGTGATGAGAGTCCAGACCTGATCACAGTGAACTTCAACGAAACGGACAGCACCTACAGGCTGCACCAGAACGAGAACTGTACCTGCTGCTTCAGGCAGATCCTTCCATCAGGAGTTTTGGACAAGGCGGATAACAAGTTCAAGTAAGTTTCAATGGGCATCTAGAAATGGGCACTCAAGTTGAATATTCCGGCAGGCTGCATTATTGCGTAAAATTCCCTCAGGACTTCTTAGTCCCCACTAACGTGACAGCCATGATCACCTACTGCCGCCGACCGCCCTATGATAAATTGTCGCAGAAGGATGCCTTTGGCTTTGTGCATCCTCGAGAAAATTCCATTGAACACAATGAAACATCTTCTGGAAGAAGGCCCAGCGTTTTGCTCTGGGGCATCGATTCCATGTCCCGAATGACCCTCGAGCTTACAATGCCACGCATGTACGAGTACTTAAACGCACAACACTGGTTCGAGCTTCAAGGCTACAACAAGGTATTTAAATAAATACATACATGCAATACAAGTGCGCAAAAACAGATTATCTTAAATATTTGAAAGACAACAGAATATACTACTTTGTTGGTTAAATTACCATACTTCAAAATTAACGCAATCTAAAGTAGTAGTGGACCACTACCCCAATCTTTTGTTTAGAAGTATTAATTCAGCCAATATTATAAATAGAATGTAGTAGTATTTTATGATGCTTTCTTCACAATATATATAAAATCTAAAGCATACAATTTTTAAAAATCTGAAAAAAGAATACAATTTTGGTCCACTTTTTTGCAGATGGGCCTAAACACATTTCCAAATCTGATGGCGGTGCTAACTGGGTTTAATGAAAGCTATGCGAAGAAACTGTGTCGACCTGATAAAGCAGGTGGACTTGACGTTTGCCCTCTGATCTGGAAAAACTTCAAGGACAAGGGCTACACAACTGCCTTCGCTGAGGACTGGTCCTTGCACTCCACATTCAATTGGAAAAAGGTGGGCTTTCTCAGACCCCCGACGGATGTCTATGGCAGACCCCTGATCCTCGCTGCCGAAAAGATGATACAGAAGGCGCAGTACTCGGAAATTCCCTTCTGCTTGGGTCGCAAACCTGCTGCCGAGTACGTCTACGACCTTGCCGTCCAGTTTTCCAGGGTCAATCGGAACAGAACTTTCTTTGGGTTGTTCTGGACAAACACCTTTAGCCACAATGACTTTTCTATGCCCTCCGCCATGGATGAGAAGATGGTAAAGTACATGCGGACATTGGAAAAAAACGGGATAATGGATAACACCATCATCATCTTCTTCAGCGATCATGGAACCAGAATCGGACCATTGAGGGAATTGGATATCGGTTTCGTGGAGGAACGACTGCCCTTCATGTACATCTATCTACCTGTTTGGATTCGTGAGAAGTATCCAGAATTTGTTCAAAACCTTCAGTTGAACAGAAATCGTCTCACATCCCCATATGATACATATGCCACCCTGAGGCACATCTTGGAGTTGAACACTTCGATGGAGGAGCTTCCTCGTCCCGAGGGCTGTCCCACATGCCACAGCGTTTTCAAGAAGATGGACTGGTCCAGGAACTGCCACCAAGCGGGTATCCAGAGGTACTGGTGCGCTTGTATCAGGTTCACCGATGTGTCCAAAACGGATCACTTGGCCAAGACAATGGCAAATCAACTAGTCGATGAAATCAATGAGTTTTTGATGAACTCGGGGGAAGCAGAACGGTGTCGCCAACTAAGACTAGATCGAATATCTTCAGTTCGTCGAGATGGTACCTCAAATATTTATGAAATCAAGATTTATGTCCTGCCTAGAAGCGCGTGCTTTTTGGCCGAGGTAGAATGGAATCCCAAGGATCTAAGTATCGCAATCTGGGTGCCCAGCATTAGCCGGGTAGATATTTATGCCAATTCGACAGCCTGCACGAAAGTAAAGGCGGTCGAAAAGTTTTGCATCTGCTGAGCTGATGATCTTAAGCCCAGATAAAAACTATGTATATTTTCCATAATTTTACTGAGGTTACTCACAAATAAGAAATAATATTTCATTTTAATTTTGTGAAGTGTGGAATTTTTATTCAAGTGCAAGTCAAATAAAGATTATGGGCTACAAGTTTATATATTTAAACACAACAAACTTAATGCAGTTGGGTTTAATCGTAAGCGGAGAAGGTTTTGCTTCCAATAATTTAAGAACTGGAGTGGCGCTGAACATTTCAAAGAAGCTTTAAGCTCTCTGATTTAAATTTTAATTTAAACGTAAAATGAAAAGTATACATTAAACAAAAGCTGGGACTCCCGTGCAATTTACCCACATGGATAAAAAGTAAGCTAAATGAGGAGAGTATGACTATTTATTTTAAGAACCGCCACGGCTAATTGAAACATTTAAACTCAAACAACTGCGCACAGATACTGGGAATATCCCTTGACACTTTTGCAGGATCTGGTGCCAACTGCTCTGATAATACATTTTTAATAGACTCTCAACCGTTGTCGGCACTTGTTAGCTGGAATTACGTAATCAGGAGGCAGGAGGACAAGGACACGCAGCCAGATGTTTTGTGCAGGTACGACAATCGCGATGTAGCTAGATGTAGCTGTTAGTCCGTTTAAAATTTTCAACGACTGGCGGAATGGTGGGCGGGATTTTGAAGGGCGTTAAATCCCCGGTAAGGCAATGCGGCATTAGCGAGTGCTAATTGCCTAAATCTATCCCACATGGCCTACACAAGCTGCCAATTTGTAGGCCGGGTCTTTAATTAGCTGGCTAACAGCCTGTCGACAAATCACTGTGGGCGGCAGTTCACGTAGTGACGAAGCGCACCAGGAGAGTGTGCGAAGGCGACTACCATGTATAGCCGCAGAATTGAAAACCTGCAGTGATTGCTCGATCATAACGATCGTACAGTAGTCTAAAGGTATCGCAAAATTTTAAGGATTGCACACAAAGACTTCCAGAAAATCAATTTGTTCGGGAAAAAGAGCGGAGCGAGTAAAAAAGTATAATTTTTGAATATTTTAGCATGTCGAATGACACCTCATTTGTTAAAATCCGAAGCTCCGTTCAAAAGTTTTTCAAAAAACAAGATTTTGGGGGACTTTTTAAAATGAAAATTTTACTTTGTTTGTCAGTTGGTCCCACAACGTTGTTTTAGGGTCCTTGACATTTTAGAAAAAATTTTGAGAAAAAATGTAGGTAGTAGATCGTATAATACATTTTCGACACAAAACTTTATACTTTCATATGTTAAAGGTGCGATCGTCACAAATTTTTTGCCTCGTTAAGAGGTGTTTTTGTTTGACAAATGAAAGCGGCAACGTCTGCCGTTTCAAATTCAGGTTCAGGTTCAAGTTCAGCCCTTGGAATTTGTGTCAACAGTATTCGCATAATGTGGCCAAAAGGAAGAGACATTGCATGTACTTTGGTATCTGATTCAAGGATCCGAGGGTCGGCGCAGTGCAGTCCCTTGCATTTTTAATCAATACCCCCGTCCTATGGAAAACATCAGAAGCGCGTGGCATGAATAAATTAAAACGATTTTCAGGCTACATACATTTCTCCTCCAACAAGATTTATTAACTCCCACACTCCAAAAAAAAAGAAATCTCGAGAGTTGATGATGATGATTATGCCCCTTACCCCCCCTGTGATTTTCCGATTTCCCAATTTTCGTCTGCCGCCAAAGATTGTTGCATATCAAATGGCGCCTAAGTGCTGGGCGTGCGCCTACAAACAAATCAAATCAGAATCGAAGCGCGATGCTTTTCGGCTTTTTACGGCCCCGGCCCCTACTCCATATATTTAAATTCAATTTTATATTAGCGGCACTCACTTTCGCCTTTATTACCAATGGAATGGCTTACAAAGTGGATTTGAGGGGGCGCCCATAAAAGCGGGCCAAAGCGAAAGTATAAGCCAGTAACGAGACGCCTTCGAGCTAAGGATTTGAGGGCGTGTCCCCGGGGGGCTTCAGCCACATCCATTCATTCAGCGAAGGCATCCAAGCAGCTGACATAGTATTAAATAGCGTCCTTACAAATTTGTTGCATATGCCACTCCTACTCCAATGCGTCACACGTCCTTGCCACCAGACATGTGACATCATTGCCTGTCGAATGCTCTAAAAACACTAATAGAGTGTCCTTGGTGTGTACCAAAAAATAAAGTGCAGTACAAATGCGAAAGTGCTCTCACTAAAAGCTGTTCGAGTGGCGTTTTGTGCGCGTTTTAATTGGCAATAGTCTGCTCAAGGCATAACAACAAGAACGTGGAATCTAAAAAACTTTTAATTAGGTAGCATGGTAAATTAAATAATCAGGCAAAGCATAAATTATTTCCACAAAATTTCCACAGAACTTTGAGTATAACTACAAAGGGGATTTTTTATTATTATTTTTTGTGGTTTACCCAAAGCTTTTTGTCTGAGCGGTAAAGTTCTAAGCAAAAAATAGTAATGGCAACCAACAAACAAAAATGGAATGCCAAGCCAAATTCTTTGTGTAAAATATGGAGAATTCTATGTGAAACTACACATCAGTAAGTAAAGCCTGGCATTTACATACATTATTTTAGGCATGGCAGGGAAAATGCACTGCACTTGTCTGACCAACGGCAACAGTTTTCCACATCCCCATTTTCTTTTTGGTATTTCGCTTTCATCTCTCGTTGCTTGCGACTCCCTTAAAAACCGAATGAAAGGAGCAAGATGACTAACTGCCCCAAAAATGTATTTACATTCATGCACAATGCGAAAATATTTTCGAGGTCCTCTTGACCCTGGAATGCTATGGCTCCGGGCATAACCTTCACATGTGGGTATATCTTACTTTGCATTATTAAAATTATTTAGCCTAAGAGTCAGACATGACGGGCCAACCTTGTCAGCATTTCCATAAGCATTGGGATAATAAAACCAGCCCAAAGGCCAAATTGATGGGGGCCAGACGACTGACAGACAGACGGGGAGTGAGAAGAAAGTCCAAAAGTCAGATGCCTTTTCGACTTTATCCATCTCGCTTAGTGTCTGTCAGAAAAGGGAATCAAAGTGCAATCTCATGCTCAAGACAATACTGGAACAAAGGAGTCACGAAACCAAAGTCTGCCTGAAGCACAAAAAGTGTGGACCCTCTATTACAGCATTATTCCAAATAAATATTAAGTATTTGTAAGCTTGTTTTTAAATATTGCTTCTGTTTAACAATGATTCGATAAAATATTGTATAATATTAAATATTAATATTAATTCTGACTTATAAGCCTGTTACTTAAAGAATTTAAGTAGTTACTTCATAAATAAGATAACTAAACTATATGTTTTTTAATGGGATGTTACTTTTATAATTACACTCTCCGACTTATCGAAGTTCGACTATACTTTTCCGCCCTGACTGATGCTAATAATATGCTGCATACTTTCGGGAGCACCTGTTTGAAAAGTGCTTTCGCCATTTAATTTGAAATAATTACCGCTGAAAGCTAGGAGCCAACTTTGTGTATAGTATGTGAGTATGTGTGGGTGTGCAATTTATAGGTGTGCGTACGTGGGAAAATTTGTTGGCCATGTGCGCGTTATGTTGAAATTAATGAGCCAGACCATTGCTCTACTTCGTTGCCACAGCGATGGAAGCACGGAAAAGAGTGCGAGCGGAAGGGCTGCTAGAGCAGAGCGAGAGGGGAGACAGACGGTGATGAAGTCGCACAGACAAAAGCGGAAACAAGCACAACCAGCAGCTTCCGGCCAATGTAAATAAGGCACTAACCGAAAACCCACTGGCAAAGATATGCATGATTACACACACAGGCACCGCGACACGGACACAACTGCAGATACAGCAAGAAAGGCTCTCACACACATGTGCGAGCACACTGAGAACAATTTTGGCATTGCTCCCAGAGCCATAAATATCACATCAGGCTTGGAATAATTTTAAATATTGTCTATACTAACGAGTGTTGTGAATAACATACATGTTCTTTTTGCATTTGTCCTCTAGTCTTTAAATAAACCATAGAATACTTTTGAACACATTATAAAGATGTTCCAAGCTTCCACAGATTTCTGTTTCATTCTCTATATTATTAGCATATTAAACGATTATAAATGAATTGAATATTATTATTATTTTTATGGGTTATACGTATCTTTTATTATCACTTGTAGAGGGTAATATTACTTCAAATATTTCTACTTCAAATATTTGCTTATTATTTAACTTCTTCATTAAGCTTAAAGATTCTTTAATAAACTGCTTAAGCATCATATGATATATAATATATGGTACGATATATGATACGAAATATAATACGATATATGATACAAAATATGATACGATATGTGATATATACCAGAATTTGTTGTTTTCCATTCAGGACATATACCTAGATACAATTTCTTTTCAGTGCTGTTGGACCTGGCGCATCTGACTGAACCAACTCATTTGCCAGGCAACAGAGCTTGATGATATTTGGCGCGAGTCGCTACGATTTTCCCGCAACGACAACATTCTGTATTTATGGCCGCACACACATGCATAATGTATGTGTATGCGATTGTGGGTATATTAAGCGGCAGAACCGTTGTTGTGTGTTATTAATGGCCCTTTGCCTTTGTTTGTTAAATTGTTAATACCCTCACATTTACGCGCCTGCACTTCAAGTCGCCATTCGCCATTCGCATGCATTTCCCCATCAGTGCCGCTTTGCATTATCCTTGCACTTTAAGCTCAACGCGGTCAACGGCATAATGAGCTCTCTGTTTTATTTATGCCGCTCTTCCGCTGGCTGCTTCCTTTGTGCCGCTTAATCCTTTTCCTCTTCGGCATGTTAAAGGACCTTTCGAGGGCAGGGCGGCTCCTTGATTAAGAATGGGGTTTAAGCTTTTTGGCAAGCCACGACGTGATGGGAAAGTTCTGAATTAAACCCGCTTTCAATGGCATTCAATTTAGCCCTCCATACTTAATTTTAAGTCCAAAATAAAATGATTATGTATATAAATAAAATAAACTGGGTGTTATAAATGCTTGAATGAATTTAATTGTATCTCAGCAGACTTATTACAATTTGAAGCTTAATATCATGAAAATTCGTTGACTATATAAAGTTAATTATTAAAAAAATTTGGTAAAAATGGGTCGTTATAGATTATTTGGGGGCAAGTAGTGGTACCAAACGATTTTTTCATAACACGTAAATATTAATTCAGAACCATATTATTAAAGATCGAAAATAATCGAAACACCAGTTTCCGAAGTATTTTTGATGTCCTTTAACATATATTGGTAAATCATATACCATTTTAATTTTGCTTAAGTTCTTTAACTGTATTTTAGTTGATGTATTGTTAAAATAAATTTACAGAAAATATTTGAGCCAGTAACTCATTTTAATCACCAAACGGTTGCTTCAAATTGAAACTTTGTGGATCCTTAGTTACCATGTTTCAAGTTCCAATAAAAGCTTATAAAGCACATTGTCGGCAAGCAGTTTTTACCTTGCAGCAGATTACCATGCTCTTCCACCAACGACCTTCAGGATGGAAAGCTCATCTATCGAAAGGGGTGGCAACCCCTATGTGTCCGCTCTCGCAGCATCCACTGCGCAGCTGTTGGAACTGTCAGCCGGCTTTTGGATGCTGGCCCACCCACCCCACAGTCTCGGACAAAAACACCCCACCTCGTCGGGCGATTCCGCAACAGGATAAAAGAAGGCAAATCAAACACACGCAGCTCAGTAGATGTCACATCCTCACAGAAAGCGGTTGAACGGAATTTCGAAAAAAATCAAAACATAAAACCGAGAAGAATCAGAAAATACACAGCGGGATTGCCGCCAAGTGAAAATGATAAATATCTGCTAGATACGTAAATCAGCCGAGTGACAAGTGATTGATATTGATATAGTGGGGCAATCAACTGAAACCGGAAGCTGCCATCTCAAGCGATTTCAAGATGCGGTCAAGACGGCTTTTGGTCCTGCCGCTAATGCTGCTGCTGCAATTAACTTTCAACTGCCGAGAAGCTCAATCACTGCCCGATATCATCAAGATAGGTGAGTAAAAGATGGGAATTCTACGGAAATGGAGAAGCAAATTCAAAGGACTCCGGCGAAAGCCAGATGAAAACAAATTCCAGCTCGCATCTTCGTTACGTATCGATTTTTTACACGTCATAATCAAGAACGCCTTTCAGTGTACGAGTTTGTGTATTTGATAGACGCGGGTGTGTTGGTGTTTTGTTTGTTTGTTTTTATTTGGGCACCGCGGGAGTGGAGCCCAAATATATATTTGATACACTTGTGCCTTGTGCCTGAGGCCAACTAGAATCACGTTCTGTAATTTGTCACCGCAGGTGGGCTCTTCCATCCCGCCGACGACCACCAGGAGCTGGCCTTCCGCCAGGCGGTGGACCGCATCAATGCCGACCGATCCATCCTGCCGCGCTCCAAACTGGTGGCCCAAATCGAGCGCATCTCGCCCTTCGACAGCTTCCACGCCGGAAAAAGGGGTGAGTTCAGTGCAAAGAGGGCACACTGTACAGCTGTTGACTTGGCCTGGTTTCCAACTGTCCCACTGTTCCGTCACCTTTCACCCTGTTGCCTTTACCATTGCCTTAGCCTCCTGCTCAGCGTAAACTTCACCTTCACCTGATGCTTTTACCCGCATATTTGATTTGGACATATGTACACACATCTCTTTCTTTCTGCATCCTCTTTGAGTTCCCTTGTCATCCTTGAATTGACATATCTTTGTTTCTATTTTGGCTTGTGCTTGATTTACCCCTTTGTTTGCTCTTTGCATTTGATTTGCGATTTATGGTATGCTAATTGCTGCCTGGGGGACTGGAATCTGTTTTAGCTTCTGAACTGCCAATAAATGTGATTTGGCATTTGATGGTCTCTTAAAAGGATTTATAAATTATTTACATTTATTTAGTTGAAAGTTGTATCACTAGAACAGCTTAAAAAAGATAATAATGCATCAATTGTCACGTAGTATCTTTTTTTGTTTACAACTTATTCCTTGTAATAATCTCTCGAAAAAATAAATTATAAATATTTTGAGAACCATTAATTAGATTAGGAAACATTTAAAAATTATATTCTTAGAAGGTATCTGAACAGATAAGAGTAATATTCGGGTTTATTATTAATTAAATAGTTTTTAAAAGTTTGTTAAAAAATTCATTTGTGTCTTTAAATTAAATTATACATACAATAGCTCGGTAAATATGGGTTTTGCTTGTAACTAAGAGTTCAGTTTTCACCATTATCAGACAAGAATGGTTAAAAAAGAAGGTAAACTCGATTCCTATTACACTGTAGAAAAAGAGCAAAAAGAACGTCGCAGGGTAATTGGAAAAAATCCGGTTAAACCAATAGGTCGCCCCTTTGAAATTCAACCAGATAAATATCTTGATGTGTAAGCCCGGCCAGTCTGCCATTTTCAGTTTATTGTGGCTATTTGGGCAGCAGGTGAAACTCCTCTGGCACTTGATAATCGTTAAAAGCTGAAGATGAATCGTAAAGCGGCAAAGGAACGTGAGCCAACTGTCGAATGTTCTGTGATAAATGAGACACAAATGACACCGAAGTTGGCCCGAGAATAGGGCGAAAAGGAAAAATACCTTGGCCAAAGGAGAGTAAACCACACTTCAGCACGACGGTAACGAGGCAACGAGGTAGACAGTATCCTCCACCTACACATCCATCCGCAAAGTCCTGGGAGCAGGTTAACCGCATCACAGAGCCAGGACATCGAAGTGCAGGTGCACATGCACTTACACGTGCTTAGCGCGTTTGATGAGCCAAAAAGGATGCTGGCTGACTGGCGGGAAGGGAAAATCCTGCTAAAAGGAAAGGCCAAACGGGCTAAACGAAATTATGTCATACTGAAGTGCATTTTAAATATGCGAACGAGGTTAACTGAACATTACTGAGCCGAAAGGCAAGCACATTACTGCGCTACTTGGGCGCGTTTTTACTTTTTGAGCCTTTCAAGACGCAGCCTCACCAGATTATCTCCCCCACAAGCAGATTGGATTGGGATTCGGAATGGGAATGGTAACAGAGCACGTTACTTGAAAATCAATTTGCGACTTTTAAGCTCTTTGGGATTTGTGTTTCACTCAATTTGCCATAAGTCAAGAATGTCAGAAGTTGCTCCTTGCAATTGGTGGACCTCGCAGATATTTTACAGAGGATGGGTTTGATTTTGCGAAAATTGGGTTCGGTAAACTACACAGCATAAGTTCGTCAAAGAGCTACAAATAACTGGGTACACATAAACCTGAATTGCACTGTTTGTCTTCCAGTTTGTGGCTTACTGAACATCGGTGTGGCAGCAATTTTTGGGCCACAATCCTCCCACACCGCCAGCCATGTGCAGAGCATTTGCGACAACATGGAGGTGAGTACTGGGTCCTGCGATATCCCCCCTTACAAACCTTTGAATAACAGACTCGTTTTTAGATTCCCCACTTGGAGAATCGCTGGGACTACCGGCTGAGACGCGAAAGCTGCCTGGTGAATCTTTATCCGCACCCTAATACGCTCTCCAAGGTAGGCAGTTGCAATTGCATCCCCCAACCCCCCGTAAAACTGTTTTCTGTTGCTCTTAGGCTTACGTGGATATCGTGCGACACTGGGGCTGGAAGACTTTCACCATTATCTACGAGAACAATGACGGCATCGTGCGGCTGCAGGAGCTCCTCAAGGCCCACGGGATGACGCCGTTTCCCATTACTGTGCGCCAGCTGAGCGACAGCGGGGATTACCGGTAAGCCCGGCTAATCGTTTCCACCGGTTCCGACATTTGGGGGAATTACGATTTTTTTTGGCCCACATATGCAACACATTTTCGGAAAGCTGATTGTACTGATATGGTTTAAAAATTGAAGTCGCAACTTATTAAACTTATATAGTTTTTATAAAAATTCCTATGTCATACCCGAGAAATACCCAAATTCAAGATTGTTATAGATATTTAACAAACATAAAAATAAGTGAAGACTAGCTTTGTTAACTATTAAAAATTCCTTTTCAAAGTTCAAAAGTTTCGACTGGAATTTAATTTAAAATAGAATTACACACATATAGACCCACCATGTAAATACTCATTATGATTAGAATCATACATTTACGTGTTATTTGACAAAATCAAAGGTTGCTTTTAGATAACTAATACCAATGTTAGGAGCAATTATTATTAGGAATACAGATGTAAAGTGGTCAAAAATATGCTAAGTTATATATTATATATGCTAAATTTATATTCTAACAATACATATTAATTCTGAATTTTTACTCACCCTTACAGTCCCCTGCTGAAGCAGATCAAGAACTCGGCGGAGGCGCACATCGTGCTCGACTGCTCCACGGAGCGCATCCACGAGGTGCTAAAGCAGGCGCAGCAGATTGGCATGATGAGCGACTATCACAGCTACCTGGTGACCTCGCTGGATCTCCACACAGTCAACCTGGATGAGTTCCGGTACGGCGGGACAAATATCACCGGATTCCGGCTGATCAACGAGAAGATCGTATCGGACGTGGTGCGCCAGTGGAGTATCGATGAGAAGGGTCTGCTGCGATCCGCCAACCTGACCACCGTGCGCTCCGAAACGGCCCTCATGTACGATGCAGTGCATCTGTTCGCCAAGGCGCTGCACGACCTGGACACCTCCCAGCAGATCGACATCCATCCAATTAGCTGCGATGGTCAGAGCACATGGCAGCACGGCTTTAGTCTGATCAACTACATGAAGATCGTCGAGATGAAGGGCCTGACCAATGTGATAAAGTTCGATCACCAGGGCTTCCGCACGGACTTTATGCTGGACATTGTGGAGCTGACTCCGGCGGGCATCCGGAAGATCGGCACCTGGAACTCCACACTGCCGGATGGCATCAACTTCACACGCACTTTCAGCCAAAAGCAGCAGGAAATTGAGGCCAACCTGAAGAACAAAACATTGGTGGTAACCACCATATTGGTAAGGATAAAAGTTTTGAATATTATTTGTAAGATACTTACTAAATAGATGTATAATTTTCACAGAGTAATCCTTACTGCATGCGAAAGGAGTCGGCTATTCCTCTAAGTGGCAATGATCAGTTTGAGGGCTATGCAGTGGATCTGATCCATGAGATCTCCAAGTCGCTGGGTTTCAACTATAAAATACAGCTAGTACCAGATGGCAGCTATGGAAGTCTTAATAAACTGACGGGGTAAGACTATAAATATTACTTGTAATATAACATATTTAATAAAACCTTACCTTTTCAGCGAATGGAACGGCATGATCCGGGAATTACTGGAGCAGCGTGCCGACTTGGCCATTGCAGATCTCACCATCACCTTTGAGCGAGAGCAGGCGGTGGACTTCACCACACCCTTTATGAACCTGGGTGTTTCCATATTGTACCGAAAGCCCATCAAGCAGCCACCCAATTTGTTCTCCTTCCTGTCTCCTCTATCCTTGGATGTGTGGATCTACATGGCCACTGCCTATTTGGGTGTCTCTGTGCTCCTGTTCATCCTGGCTAAGTTGGTTAAGTACATTCTATCATGATTCTCCCATCTAATAAAGTACTTTATAAAGATTCACTCCCTACGAATGGCCGGCCTATACGGATGCCCATGGCGAGAAGGTCGAGAGTCAGTTCACCCTGCTCAATTGCATGTGGTTTGCCATTGGATCGCTGATGCAACAGGGCTGCGATTTCCTGCCCAAGTAAAGTTTTTATCTGAGATTACGTTAGACCCTTTTAAACTATATCTTTTTTCAGGGCTCTATCCACTCGCATGGTGGCTGGCATTTGGTGGTTCTTTACCCTGATCATGATATCATCGTACACTGCCAATTTGGCCGCCTTTTTGACTGTCGAGCGTATGGATTCGCCCATCGAAAGTGCCGAGGATTTGGCCAAGCAAACAAGAATCAAATACGGAGCCTTGAAGGGCGGCAGCACGGCTGCTTTCTTCAGGGTAAGTTCAGAAAATAAAAATCTACATATATCTCGTGTAAAAGCTAAAGTTTCCACATTGATTTGAACTTAGATTGTATTTTTGGCTCAAATTAAATCCCCGCTTATATTCTATAAAACTATTTCTTTTACAGGACTCTAAGATCTCCACATATCAGCGCATGTGGTCTTTTATGGAATCAGCTCGTCCCTCTGTCTTCACAGCCAGCAATGGCGAAGGAGTAGAGCGGGTGGCCAAGGGAAAAGGTGGGTCAGGTAATCTCTTACAAAACTTGTCTTAATAAAATTAAATTTTTCAGGATCCTATGCCTTTCTGATGGAGTCCACATCCATTGAGTATGTGACCGAACGCAACTGCGAGCTAACGCAAGTGGGTGGAATGCTGGACACCAAGAGTTATGGCATAGCCACACCGCCCAGTAAGTTAGCGTCACCCTAATCAGATCCCTGACCAACTGATGATCAATTCCATCCACAGATTCCCCCTATAGAACCGCCATCAATAGCGTGATACTCAAGCTGCAGGAGGAGGGCAAGCTGCACATCCTGAAAACGAAGTGGTGGAAGGAAAAGCGCGGCGGTGGCAAGTGTCGCGTGGAGACCTCCAAATCCTCATCGGCGGCCAATGAACTGGGACTGGCCAACGTCGGGGGCGTCTTTGTGGTCCTCATGGGCGGCATGGGCGTGGCCTGCGTCATCGCTGTCTGCGAGTTCGTTTGGAAGTCACGCAAGGTCGCCGTGGAGGAGCGCCTCAGTGCGATACTGAATGAATGAGAAAAGTCGTAAACCCGGGACGAATGGGTCTAGACGACGAACAGGTCTCGGGAGATCAATCGAAAAATGCTAGTAAAGATAGGAACGTGCAATCCGATAGAGCATATATCAAGAGAAATAGACGAAATAGCCAATTTTCGACAGCCCAATCAACCTTACTGTTTACCGGATACTCGATATTTTTGGGATGGTCGCTGATACCAATTTGTAGAGTTGAAAATACCGGAGGCACCAATAAAATGTTTTGCACACCAGTTTGATGGCGGGGTGAAACAAGATATTAACATAGATTCAAGCTACATATGAGAGACATATGCACCGTGAGGCATATATATACATATATATATTTATACAGGTTATACTCCCTTTCGTAACTTACTCGTAATAATCATATACATAAACTAAACACTAAAGGAACCACTACCATTTGCAACCAAATCGAAATCGTATTGCATTTATATTTGAAAGCATTTTTGGGAATTGACCTATAGGCGTAATTGTAGCTAAATTATATATAGACATGCAAATGACCCAGACGACAAGATCAACGTATTCTTAACCCTAAGAAGCCGGACACAATTTACACAATCGTAAACGGATATTTTCAACGGACCTAGCCAGTAGATCTAACCTAAGTGAGTTGTAATTCTTAGCTTAGATATATTAACCCAACTTTCTCCCATTTTCCTCAACACTTCTGTCAGTCCCCCTAAGATATAAGATTGTAAAATGTAATTACCGCTCATACAGGCAATTCTGACGAACAATTTCATAAAATACTTACAATTAAATAAAACAAGTTAACAAAAATTGATATCCTTCGATGAACACCTGCGTCCGATTTGACATTCAATGTGCCGGTCAACGCCTAACCGCAAACCGTCAATCACCAGGCTTTTCCACTTTCTCCCCAATCAATTTTTCATGGCTACTGCACACGCGGGTTTGCTTTAATTGGGTTTAGTGTTATCAGCGAAGTAACCTCGTTGCCTGGATGGGATTCGCCTTCTCAGTCGTCATTTGGAAATACTGGCGATATGCCGTCATCAACTTGCCTTCTGCTCCTTCTTGGTCTGCAGCTCTTTATCTTGGTTCCAATCGAGGCCAATGACTTTTCCTCTTTTCTGAGCGCCAACGCTTCGCTGGGTGAGTTTTGGATTTACAAGGAATTTCTCCGCATAAAACATCAACATTCATTGCTTGTCAAGCCGTTGTTGTGGATCAAGAATATATGACCACGCGTGGGGAGAACATAATGGCCCATTTAGAGAAAATCCTGAGCGACATAATACGGGAGAATCTCAAGAACGGTGGTATAAATGTGAAATATTTCAGCTGGAACGCAGTGCGTTTGAAGAAGGGTGAGGTTTTTAGATATTATAATGGTTAGGTGGTTAATCTGATGTACTGTAGATTTTTTGGCCGCCATTACGGTGACGGATTGCGAAAATACCTGGAAGTTTTACAAAAACACCCAGGAGAACTCCATTCTGTTGATCGCCATCACAGATTCCGACTGTCCACGACTGCCGATAAATCGAGCTTTGATGGTATGAAATGCGTTCGATCCTAGATATAATTTGTACGAACATTATCAATTACTAGATACCCATCGTTGAGAATGGCGATGAATTTCCTCAAATCATTCTAGATATCAAGGTCCAGCAGATTCTCAACTGGAAAACAGCTGTGGTTTTTGTGGATCAAACCATATGTGGGTGGTCTTCATTTAAACTCATTTCAATGATTCATTATTACTTTCAATTTATGGAACAGTGGATGATAACTCGGTCCTGGTGAAATCGATTGTGCACGAGAGTACCACCAATCACATATCTCCCATCTCTCTGATCCTCTACAAAATCAATGATTCCCTCCGAGGCCAACAGAAGCGAGCTGCCCTTCGTCGAGCTCTGGCCCAATTCGCTCCCAACAAGCACGAAGAGATGCGCCAGCAGTTCCTAGTGGTATCCGCCTTCCACGAGGACATTATCGAAATAGGCGAAACCCTGAACATGTTCCACGTGGGCAACCAGTGGATGTTCTTTGTGCTGGACAAGGATCCGCGGAACTTTGACCCCGACGCGGTGACCATAAATCTGGACGAGGGCGCCAACATAGCCTTCGCCCTCAACGAAACCAGGACCGACTGCCAGTACACACTAAACTGCACCATCAATGAGGTAAGTCTCGCCCTGGTGACCTCCATTTCCAGGATGACCGTCGAAGAGGAGTTTATATACGGCGAGATCTCCGACGAGGAGTGGGAGTCCATTCGCTTTACCAAGCAGGAGAAACAGGCCGAGATCTTGGAGTACATGAAAGTAAGTATTTTAACTGAGAAAGGGGTACTTTGCTACTAACAACACAACAAAAATGAACAAACTTAACCTTAATATTATATTATTATATTACGGCATTTCCGAATTAAAAATCCCTAAATCTTTTAAACATCATCTTTAAAAAAATCCTTAAATACCCTGTTCCCATAAGTAAAAGTACCTTGCATAAATACCTTTTGAATACGTCATATCCTTATGTCCTTTTGACCAGGATTATCTAAAGGCCAACTCCAAGTGCTCCAGCTGCGCAAGATGGCGCATAGAAACGGCCATTACCTG
This sequence comes from Drosophila subpulchrella, assembly GCF_014743375.2. Classification (NCBI taxonomy): domain Eukaryota; kingdom Metazoa; phylum Arthropoda; class Insecta; order Diptera; family Drosophilidae; genus Drosophila; species Drosophila subpulchrella. The sequence continues at coordinate 2,403,544 of NC_050609.1, read as the reverse complement.
GGGCAAAAGTCAGGAGCATCGCAAGTTCCGGACAGGTTTGTACAGGATTTCTTCTCTTAAATCACTCCCACTCACAGATTGGATATTTATAGATCCCACACGCGATGCCAAAAACCGAAACTTCGAGTTCATCAACATTGGCTACTGGAGTCCCTTGCTGGGATTCGTCTGCCAGGAACTGGCCTTCCCGCACATAGAGCACCACTTCCGCAACATCACCATGGACATTGTGACCGTGCACGTGAGTCTTTGAGCCAGGAATATATTTCTTATTATTGGTTCAAATCGCTCGTAGAATCCCCCCTGGCAAATTCTCACCAAGAACAGCAATGGGGCCATCGTGAAGCATTCGGGCATAGTTATGGAGATCATCAAGGAGCTCAGTCGGGCCCTGAATTTCAGCTACTACCTTCATGAAGCCGCCGCATTGAAAGAAGACTATTTCCTTAGCTCGTCAACAAACACCAATGAAAGCGTGAGACTCTCTACATTTTTCCTTAGTACTCCTTCTGCAATCTCTTGTCCACAGGATGAGTTGATTGGTTCAATGACTTTTCGGATTCCCTACCGCGTAGTGGAGATGGTGCAGAACAATCAGTTCTTCATCGCCGCCGTGGCAGCCACCGTGGAAGATCCCGACCAGAAGCCCTTCAACTATACCATTCCCATCAGTGTGCAGAAGTACTCCTTCATCACCCGCAAGCCGGATGAGGTGTCCCGCATTTATCTGTTCACCGCTCCCTTCACCATGGAGACTTGGCTCTGCCTGATGGGCATCATCCTGCTGACGGCTCCCATGCTGTATGCCATCAACCGTCTCACTCCCCTGAAGGAGATGCAAATCGCAGGCTTGTCCACGATCAAGAGCTGCTTTTGGTACATATTTGGGGCCTTGTTGCAACAGGGTAAGTGCTTATATTGGTTGGGATTTGGTATCTTTAGATTTAATGATAAGCTGATATTTCCTCTATAAGTGTTTGGTAAAATTTAAAATAAATAAAAAAAATTAAATTAAATTTAAAACATTTTAAAATAGGAAAGCAGCTCACATCTAAGCACATCACATCTTCATATTTACCATTAAAGATTTAATGAATGATTAGTTTTAAAGAAAAAACCAAACACGTATATCCTGTATCCCGTTTTGCAGGAGGCATGTATTTGCCGAAAGCTGATAGTGGCCGACTGGTGGTGGGCTTCTGGTGGATCGTGGTGATCGTCTTGGTTACCACCTACTGCGGCAACCTGGTGGCCTTTCTCACCTTCCCCAAGTTCCAGCCGGGCGTGGACTATCTCAACCAGCTGGAGCGCCACAAGGATATATCACAGTACGGCCTGCGAAACGGAACCTTCTTCGAGCGGTACGTGCAGACGACCTCTCGCGAGGACTTCAAGCACTACTTGTCACAGGCAAAGATCTACGGCAATGGCCAGGATGAGGACATCGAGGCGGTCAAACAGGGTCAGCGCATCAACATCGACTGGCGGATCAACCTGCAGCTGATTGTGCAGCAGCATTTCGAGCGCGACAAGGAGTGCCACTTCGCTTTGGGCAAGGAGAGCTTCGTGGACGAGCAGATTGCCCTGATTGTGCCGGCGCAGAGTGCGTACCTACATCTGGTGAACCGCCACATCAACAGCATGTTCCGGATGGGCTTCATAGAGCGCTGGCACCAGATGAATCTGCCCAGCGCAAACAAGTGCAGTGGGAAGGGCGCCCAGCGGCAGGTGACCAACCACAAGGTGAACATGGACGACATGCAGGGTTGCTTCCTGGTCCTGCTCCTGGGCTTTACGGTGGCCTTTGTAAGCGGCTGCTTTGAATTGGGCTACCGTCGATTCCGCGCCAGTCGCAAACGGCGCGAGTTCACTAACTGACCTTTAGAAAATGTAGTTTAAACAATTTTGAGTTCTATACGGGTGGTCATCCAACCTTCTATTTACATGGAGTTTATAAAACTTTATTAACTTTCTGCAGGAAATGCAAGTGCTATCCAAACATCTCTAAACTCGAAGTACTTCAATCTAGTGTTTTCCCACAACTTACAAATAAATAAGAAAATTGTAGCTATTTTCTTTCGCTTATAAACCTGTTGCTTACCCATCATTAATAAGAACTAAATAAAAATGCTATCACAAATCTGTAACTACTGCAAACCAGTTAAAACTCAAATCAATTATAAACATTTCGAAGTATGACTCCCAAAACTAAAATTCTTTTGGAAAAAATGTAATTAACTATGGATTCAATAAATTTTCTGTTTGTAAATAGATATTCTATGAGGCTAAGAGAAATTGTATAAATTCAAACCTTCAAAGAAATGGGCAAGATAATTCCGAAATGGTGTAAACACTCCTCCTCCACTCACTAGATTCCAACTGACCACATAAAATGGGCAACATTAGTTTTCTTATGTTTGGTCTCCTTAACCGAGGAACAGAGTGACATCACAAAGTAAGAGTCCAGGCTACTGATGCTGGACACCCAGATGGAGATTCCAACTGACCACATAAAATGGGCAACATACGGGGTTTGTTTAAAGGTTTGAAATTACTTTATGAACATCATATCAATGTGGAGTTAAAGGTAGACACTTGTTCATCCAAAACTCTCTAAGTGGAGTTGGCGTTGGGGCCGCGACGACGGCCGAAGCCCTGGACGAAGTTCACGAACCGACGGTTGTACTGGATCCTGCGCTTGGCGCGTCCGGTCTTCTTCTTCTTCTTCTCCTGCTTCTCCACCTTGGGCGTCTGACCCTTGACCTTTCCGGCACGAGCCAGAGAACCGTGAACCTTACCTCCCAGCATGGGAATGTTGAGGTCCAGCTCGAAGGAGCTGAGAGCAGTCACGGGCGTATCGTTGGCCATGGTAGTGCCCTCGCAGTCGAGGCTGAATTCCTCGGCGTTGAAGCCATGGATCTGGGCCAGTTGGTTCTGCAGGGCGCGAATGGAGACCACAAATAGATTAGGATGGGCCCTGAACACAACCTTTTTTTGGTACTCACCTTGACTCCGGCAATGGTGGCATCCTGGGAAACCTCCAGGGCCTCGATGGTCTCTAGTCCACGGACGAACAGCTGCATATTGATTCGCTCTGAAAGATAACCATGCCCCATGCATTTATTAGTTTTCATATTGGCTTGGGTGGGAAACACGTGTGCTTTTTGGAACTCTATTTTTCGGCCTTTTCACTCTATTTGCAAGGGGTACTTGGTGCTCCGCACACTGGGCCATCGCCCGCACACACATTCCACAGGTATTTTCGTATTATTTTGATCATTTTCTATTATATTTCGACAAAAATCACTGGATTACCTCTTGACTTGGTGTGCGGATCCCGAAAAAGAAAGATGGCGCGAGTGTGACCGCAGGAAGAGAAAATATACTATTAATATACTAAAAATATACCATAAACTGTTTGATTGAATGTCTGGCAGCGCCGACTAGGAAAAGTTGGCAGCTCTTCTAAATCAAAGTGTGACCAGTAGTGACTAAATTCTTGGCGCTTGGTATATTTTTTAAAGCTGGTATTTTCTAACTGTCAGTTCCAGTTTAAACATCCAGCCGAAAGTCGTTACTTTGAAATAAATCTTTAAATAAAAATTATGTCGTATCAGCTCGATCTTTCTAGTCAAATTTTTAATCTGAATCTCGAAGATGGAAATAATGATTCAAATTTTTTACATTTTTAAAATATATAGAATGTGTAAAATAGCCAAGTCTTTTTTTATATATAAAACAATGTTCATACAACTTTGGCAGTTTATTGTTTTTTACTAAATTTATAATTAATTCTTAGACCATTAAATTTCAGTACCCCAAGGTAGTTTAGCTTACTTTCATTGAATATGCAATTGTAGAGTCCTGTGGTCCTTTCTACAAAAAGGATAGCAAAAGACCAGTCTGGTTGACGCCCCATTAAGCCAGCATACCCCGATTACCTCAATCTATGCAAAAATGGGAATTACCTTAAGCCCGCGACTAGTCCTCCAGCGCCCGTCTTGACCCAGTTTTTGTGGGCCTTTCTGAAGTTCTCCTTTTAAATGCGCATGCGCCTGCGCTTGTCCTTTGTTTAATCCACAGAGGAAAAGACACAAGAATGAACCCAACAGGGGCTGTGTGTTATTCTACGCCATTAGAATAAATATTGCCGCATTGTTTGTCAAACAGGACTAGATTAGTAACATAAACATTCCGTCATAGAATGCAAATCATAAACCGATTTGACAAATTTGGACGAATTATCTGCGTCTAATGAGTGTGGCTTAGATTGTTCAGGAGCCTTTGAGGGTCTGGACATTGGAAAGAAGACTTTTAAAAATTTTTAAACGGTGTACATATTTGTACATACATTCGATATAGAGTTGCAAATTGAAGTAGTACTGTGATAGTAGATACGACATTTGATATTATGCTCAACCCTTCGGGGGTGACCACCTTTTGATGCTTATTTAAGATAACTAAATGGCACATGCTATACTCGATTCCTCTTCCTGTTGTCCAGCTATCCCCTACTCATATGATCGGATTAGCTTAGGATCAGGGGCAGACATCTCCTGAATTTGCGTAAACTAATTTTCCAGACCTTGTGGCAGAATCAGGACTTGGGAAACGCATCCGCAAACATATCCCCCACTCTCTGGAGGAACTGCCGCTTTGTAATCTGATATTTTAGCATGTTTGCAAACAAAGGCAGCGGAAAAACAAATTACTCTTGACCATAAAACAACGGCAACAATTGCAAAATCGGCTTAGCCAGCCCTCATTCTTCCTTTCGCCATTTGCTGTTTTTCCGGCACGTGAATTTCCTCATTTTCATTCACCTTTTTGTGAATATTTTCCCATATGGGTTCGATTCTTGGCCACACATCACAACATGTTATTATATCTGTGGGGTCGGCTGCCTTTGATCCCATTATCCAAATCCAACGTTCCCGTGTGAAACGAATCCAGTGAAGTCAACCAGTTTCCCCAATGAAATATTAAATTACCTAATCCATATTCAATTTGCATCAGGTGAAATTGATATGTAGTAAGTGGATTCTAATAGTTTTGTCTGGTTCTAGAAAAATAAAAATGTTCTTTAATTGTAGTACAAAATTAAAATTCATTTTAGTTTAGGGACGTTATATAGTAAAATCTAAAAAAACATCGTAACAAAGGATTCTGTATTCTGTATGGCTTAACTTTTTATATGTAAATTTATATGCTTTGGGGACAACCTATTTTTTATAGTTTGAATTCGCTTTAATAATTAAGTCGGTGGCTTTAAATAGTTTTGGTTTTGTGAGATATCTGCTATCTGATATCCTAGGAAATTCTCTTTATCTGTTTCCAGTGCATTAAATTCTAATTTCGGTTTAAATTAGATTTAAGTCAAGACTTTATCTTTACCAACTATATCTACTTTTCATATTTCATTATTTAGATTTTATAACGCGTAATAATCATAAAATAAAAACAAAAGTCGATTACTTAAATAAATGTTATTAAGTTTTTGGTAAGTGATTAGAAATAGCTGTTTCTTTTAAAAATCAATAAGCGCCCAATAAATTTAAAATAATTCACCCTTAATAAATTTAATTTTGTGATTTTTTTATTGTATATACATATTATGATTTAACCTAAACTAACTTTAAATTTACAGAAAGCCACTTAATTCGGTGAGTGCACCCGTGAGAAGTTACACAGTAACAGCCATGGTGGAATAGATAGCATAGATCGTCATCCAACTTAAACCACAATGAGCATTTCCGGTTCCGGACTGGAGGCATTCGACGAGAAGGTGGAGTCGCAGCTCTCGTCCTTTTCGCGTTTCTCCCGTCGCTCGCGGGCCCTTCGATTCTGGAACCAGATCTTGACGCGCGTGTTGGTCAGCTCCAGGGATTCGGCCAGTTTGTTGGCATCCTCGGCGCTCAGGTAGTTGGACTCCTTGTAGGCACCCTCCAAGGCCTGAAGTTGCTGCGGGGTGAAAGGGATGCGGGGCAGGCGACCGGGAGTCCTTTTGGCGGGTCCACTTTGGCGCAGGGCCCTCGGCAGCTTGGGCGGATGATAGCGGGTGTACTGGAGCCAATCGTAAACAGGAATCTTACCCTCCGCCGAAGCTGGAGGAGATCCTTGAGGCTCCTTGAGGGAATACGTTGGTTGGGCATACGGATGGAAGGGCAAGCTGCCACGCAGCCGCTGCAGGACACCCAAAGAGGCATTGGTGCCCACATATCTGTCGCCGGCACGGTTCAAAATATATTCGATGCTAAAGTCAGTCATACTCGTGCGATCCTTTCGCTTTGTCGGTCGATGTGCTACTGCTGAGTTCGCTGCGCATCCACGAGCTATTTATCCAAGGACCTCCCATCGCCGCCATTTGCATCCCCGACAGATACTGTGGCCATCCCTGTCTGGCAGGACGATGAGATTGGCCTGGCCCAATACAATTCCCATTCGGAAGCAGCGAGCCGTTTAATAGGCGTTTCCCATCTCCATCTCCGACCAGGTAGAAGTCCTTCGTCTCAATTATATTACCCTTATCAGCGGGCGAGATTAGGCCCACGAAGGCAATAAAGCACACGAGTTCAATTGTCTCAGACTGCCTATCAAATTTTCCCTGTGATTCAGCTTCTGTTTAATACTAATAGCTGTATTTCGGAATGGTAAGAGCCAATTTGCGTTAAAATAAATCAAAAAAACCAGTGGCTCAGTTTTTGTAGTCTTCAATTATATTAATTGATGTTACATCATTAAAATGGATAATAGGTATACAAGTTTAAAATGTTATAAATATATTTATACATATTTTCTATAGTACATTTGATCTTCGGTGTTTTGCAGCTTAACCGGGCCTAACATAATTTTGATAGTTTTTGATTTGTTGTGGCTATCGTTGGCGTTATACAGGGTGGTTCCCTTCCCATCTCATCCGCTGCCATGTTTTCCCGCAAACCCTCCCATCCTATCAGATCCCATTCCATTCCATCCCTTTCGATGGGAAAACAAGTTGAGCCTGATATATTTTGATGCGCGTATGTTTTGATTGATTCGTAAATTTGTTTTCATAACAGTTGCCTTTGCGAAACGAGTTTTGAGACAACCCTCGCTGAGTTCTTAAAGTATCAATTACATAGTTAATTGAAATAACCATTGGATGGCTCGTACATATAATAGAATACCGTATAATTTTCAAGAGAGGAAAGCTTGTTAATGACATTATATTAATACACACTTGAATTTAACCAATTAGCTCATTTTAAAGTAAGACTACTTCATGGTTTTATTTCTCATGGGAATGGTGATTCCCGCAGCTTTATTGCAAGAGTGATAATAAATGATACAACTTTAGAAAAGATAGCGAGACCTTTAAAGACACGCAAGAACTAACTAGAAGTCTTTAAATATTTACAAACGTATAGCTGATTAAGTTCTTTATTCTTTATCAGACATACATAAAACCACAGAAGGTGGGGCTATTTACAGATTTACATAAAAAGAGGGGAGGTATCAGCACTTCCAGCGAACTGACACATATCGTTAGCTAAATGAAGAAAAGACAGATATTGTAATTTACACTAGATTGAGACACTACTACAATAATTACAACTTAATGAGTAAAAAGTGTCCCTTTTAAAAAAAAAATGATATTTATGTTTGTCCTTTCTTGGTACTCAAATTACAAGTTTTCTGAAGCATGTTTTTTAAAATCTCTATTTATTACACATACAATTTTATAAGCATTATATCACTACCGCTTTGTGGTATAGAATGAAACCTTCAATTAACTATAGAAAATAATTACAATGTTTAAGTGCTAACTTGGCAGTACAAATTCGTTAAATACATAATGTACATATATATATCTTATATTTCTTAACCTCCAGCTTAGACCAGCTAACAGAAATATTTGCTGAGATTAAAATTAATTTGTGCTGGTATCTTTTACTAATCACAAGGCAATTACCCGAGTATCTGCCAATTGTCATGTAATTGTCAACTAATTTTCCATTCGCACAATCGGTTGGCCGCAATTACGCTTGCCAAAATAGTTGCCAGCAACTAACCATCATCCGAAAGATCAACCCTAGTGATAGGCTTCCGTACCATCCAAGAACAAAGGCCCCGAGATCCGACAGATTAGAGTAACGAGTCCTTTTTTTGTGCGGTCTTGCGGCTGCCCAGAGTTCCGATCTAGAACTCAGCAGATGCAGAACTTTTTGGTCTCCTTAACCGAGGAGCAGTGGGACATCGCGAAGTAAGAGTCCAGGCGGCTGATGCTGGGCACCCGGATGGAGATCATACCGGCACTTGCATCCCACTTAACCGTGGCCTCGAAGATGGCGCTTCCAGGCTGGACAGTGAGCTGGATGAGGTACTGATCCGAGTTTCCCCTCCGCTGCACCGAGGATATTCGGTCTACTTTCAGCCGACGGCATCGTTCCGCTCCCCTTATGCCAGCCATAAACCTGTTGATGGCCTCCACCAGCTGAGTGGACATACTCCTGGCACTGGGTTCCGTCGTGGGTATCTTGGAGAAGGTATCACAGGCGCACCAGTGGTCCGCAATCCCCGCCTGGGAGCAGTTTCTGGACCAGTCCATCTCCTCAAAGACGCTGTGGCATGTGGGACAGCCCTCGGGTCGGGGAAGTCCCTCCGGCGGAGTGTTCAACTCTAGGATATGTCGCAGGGTGGCATGGATATCATATGGGGATGTAAGGCGATTCCTGTTCACCTGCAGGTTGTGCAGTAGCTTCGGATACTTCTCGCGAATCCAACGCGGCACTCGGATATAGATGAAGGGCAGTCGTTCCTCCACGAAACCGCTGTCCAACTGCCTCAGTGGTCCAAATCTTGATCCATGATCGCTGAAGAAGATGATGATGGTGTTATCCATCAGGCCGTTTTTGTCCAACGTCCGCATGTACTTCACCATCTTCTCGTCCATGGCGGAGGGCATGGAGAAGTCATTGTGGCTGAAGGTGTTGGTCCAGAACATGCCGAAAAATGTGCGATTTCTGTTGACCCTGGCAAACTGGACGGCCAGGTCGTAGATGTATTCGGAAGAGGGCTTGCGTCCCAGGCAGTAGGGCAGTTGACTCTCGAGCCTCATCTTCAGCTCCTTCTCCACAGCCAGGATCAGGGGTCTGCCGTACACGTCCGTGGGCGGATGGAGGAAACCCCTGCTGGAATAGTCAAAGGTGGAGTAGGCGCTCCAGTCCTCGGCGAAGCCAGTGGTGTAGCCCTTGGCCTTGAACTCCCTCCAAATGATCGGGCAGGCGTCCAGGCCACCCACCTTATCAGGTTGGCACTGTTCGTTGGCATAGGTTTTGTTAAATCCCGTGAGGATCGCCATCAGATTTGGAAAGGTGTTGTCGCCCATCTGAGGCAAAGAGGTAAGAGTAATCAATTAAAATAATTGGATATGTAATGCCCATTTTTTGATTTTACAAAAATCTTTTACTTGTTATGAATACATTAATTTTCTTGAATTTAACATACCTTGTTGTAGCCCTGAAGCTCGAACCAGTGTTGCGCGTTTAAGTACTCGTACATCCTGGGCATCGTCAGCTCAAGGTTCATCCTGGAAATAGAATCGATGCCCCAGAGCAAAACACTAGGCCTTTTGTCCGAAGTTGGATCACTGATGAAATCCCTTTGGGGATGCACAAAGCTAAAGGCATCCTTTTGCGACACTTTATCAAACGGAGGCCGGCGGCAATAGGTGATCATGGCCGTCACTTCAGTTGGAACTAGAAAGTCCTGCTGGAACTTCACACACGGACCAAGCCTGCCGGGATATTCTGCTTCAGTGTCCATCTCAAGATGCCCCTTGGAACTTACTTGTACTGGTGGTCCGCCTTGGTGGAAACTCCAGCTCGAAGGATCTGTTTGAAGCAGCAGGTGCTGTTCTCGTTCTGGTGCAGCCTGTAGGTGCTGTCCGTTTCGTTGAAGTTCACTGTGATCATGTCGCGGCTCCCATCACACACTATATAGTGATGTCTCCTGTAGATACTGAGAATGTTCCTGGCGAAGGCATTCGGATGGCCCATTTGGCATTGGGGGCTATTGACGAAGTATTTCACTCCAGATTCAGTTTCCAATGCATATGAGGTAGATGTGGTTAGTTCTTCAGTATCCTGTGAGAGAGTGCTAGTTTCTGTAAAATTCTCCACAAGGACTTTTGTACTCTTCTCGGTTTGCTCTTCTGTGGAAACTCCATTTCCGCTTACAGGCTCTGTTAAGGCACTAAAGAATGAATCACTGTAAGGACCTGTCACTTTAAGAGAACTAAGAGTACTGGTGTCATATACAGTATCCAAGGGACTTGGTGTATTGACTGTACTTGTTTCAATCGAGGGCTCCCAAGGACTCTTATCACTTGGAAAAACCACTGTGCTGCTCTCGTGCTGATGCTGCGCTGTACTCAGAGTATATAAAGCTAAAATAAGGAGCACCACACTTATAAGGCCTATTTTAGCCAGCCATTTTTGTGGTTTCTTTTTACTCGGCAGATCCTCATCCGTTGGAATTAGTTCATATTTTATGTTCATGTTAGAAATGACAGAAATCAAAAGTGAACTTTTCTTTTAGCATATATAAGATATATAAGCCTAGTGCTAGTTCGTAGATTTTAGTTAATATCTTTAGTTCAGTTAATGTCCTTGTTCTGGATATGGGCTTATCGTCACCATTTCCGCTAGTTATTAGAAACCGGACTCTATATGTCCGCTCGGTTCGCGATTTAATGCACAACTGCATCAGCATATTAAACAATAGCTTTCAATAGCGCGAAGTGCTGACGGTTATCTATTACTCAAACAGTAACTACTCGTAAGCTTTACCTTGCCCTTACAGCTACCAGATAATACTTCTAAAATTTTGTTGGATGTATACCCCCCATACTGTTTGCCAATTTTTCGGGGCCATACAAATCTACCATCTTTAAGGAACGTGCCGTTTAAGCTGTTCAAAGAATCCATGCCAAAGATTAGATTCCACTTAATTAAGGAAGTCAAGTGTATAAAATAAAACAAGAGAAAACGCTGCAGTCGATCTCGATTGCATTTGCTAAATTTTAATTATTATTTGGTTATAACTTTTTAATGAACAGTCCGATTTGAATAATTTTTAATATTTAAACATAAATAAAAGTTTATAAAACTAATATAAAATGTAATAGGGAAAAATATCTAAATGGAACTTTTTTATTGGCAGCTGGCTAATCGAGTTATAGAAGCTCGACTGTATAAACTACTCATACACAGAATCTAAAAATAAAATTGCATGGGTTACTTAAAGCGCTAGAGCGGGTCTTTAAACGCAATGATTCTCCACATAAGATTACAAAAAACACAAATTCGTTATGCTGTCACTGCATACAAGGTAAAAAGTATATATTGTTCACAATTAGGCACGATCATCACCAAAGACATTGTTAGGAAAAAAGCTTTTAAGTTGATATTGCAAAATTAATCGTAATTGTTAGGAAATTTTACAAATTTTAAATGGCCTCCCATCACTGAAGCTATTTACTGCGATGTAGTTGCTGAACTGCACCACGTTATCTTGAATTATGTTTTTTACTTCTTACATATGTTTTTCTAGTAAACAGCGTTTTGGATAATTTAAAAACTACAACTTTTTATGCTTTATTGATTTAAAGTGCAAATGCAATCTTGCATTTTTTCCACGTTTTTCAGATAGCCAATGTTCTCGGCAACTTCCGAAAAGAGCGCAACGACAAGTCAATACGGATTGCCAGGTAATTGAAATGTTGTAAATTGCTGAGCTGTAGCAAAAACGAATAAATGAAGGTGAATTCACACTGCATACGGCATTGTAATAATTTTATTATTATTTGCTTACCAAGTTATTATACAAGTATCAAAATAATAGGCCCGAAATCAAATTCATCTAATAATATTTTAATAATATATTCTCATTGTACTTTTCAATTATTTTAGATAAACTAACCAGACGACCATTTATCTACAACAATAAACAATAAACCAGAACTAAAGGAAATTCTATGGGGCAGAGTAAAGTGTAGGCGAATGTATGATTAAGATGGCAAATTAAAGTATAGTATAACAAGAATTAAAAACTAATTAAGGCACACAGCATCATGGCTTAATTTAGTTGACTCTAGGTAGTTTTTGAAGAAAAATAATTTTACCAGCATGCTGGGAAAGTTTAATTGATTGAAGGATAAGTATCATAAGGTTTATTCCAGTTAGGCCAGAAAGAGCGAATCTTAAAAATATTCGATAATTTATGAAGCAGGTGATACGCAATTCGTATCAAATGATCAAGTTGCAATCTTTTAATAAATTATATTTACTTATATTCTCTTAAAAGAGTAACATAACTATTAAAATTCAATCAAAGTCAGTTAGATCGGTAAACTTTAAAAAATTGAAATTGGGTCAAGCTAGCTTTGTGACCCCTAACTGTGACACTCCCTCTTTATACTTTAATCTTTAATTTCCAACCCTAAAAGCATACCACGAATTTCAAGTATAATGTTTATATATCGGGCAGAATCTGAAAAGTTAATGAAAACAAAATTATTGACTACTAAAAAATGTATCATAAAAATAATAATATGTATAATATAAGAAATAAAAAAATCTTAATTTCACCCAAATAAAACTTTAAGACTCAGGTTTTGTTTGTTTTATTTCAATAATTTAAGTCATTTTAAAATGTACATGTACAGTATACATAATCCAATACGTATGTATACACAAAACTTCATAAATAATAAAATGTTCAAGAAACGCATTACAAATGCTATATTGTAAATATGCCAAAGATTACGCTGCGCCTCCCATTTGACCACAAAAAAGGTTTACGGCACAGAGAGGGAGTAAAATTGCGGCCGCATCGTGACAAAAAATACATAATTTCAGTTTCAGTTTGTTATACATAGCATAAATTACATAATACATTTAATTTGTAATGCCATTTCATACATTGACGATTACACTTATTGTTCTGTTGACGACTTTTCGCTAAGTTTTCTATTACATATCTGTATCTGCATGATCGAATCGGCCATCTAACGGCCGCATTGCTACTGTTGGTGAGTTGATTGGTAGGTTGGTTGGTTGATCGGTATCGCCGGTATCGGTGCATCCATTGCTCGAAAGGAGATTTAATGCCCAATCCCTCAGATGCCGCACTATCGGAATACCCATAGTGCGAGCGATTGCTCATAACAATTTCTAATACATATGTATGGTAATATTTTCATCAACGACTCATTTACTGTATACGCAATCCGTAATGCGTCTCTAACCTCGCTGTAATGCTACATATACGTATCTGCATGTATATATATCTGCTTAACGACTTCCACTATTCCGCCTCGCCGGCTTACGCGGTCTCCACATAGTTGGCCGGATACAGGCCGACGCGCCCATTCATGCGTCCCTTGCACCAGCCTTGTTCGTCTTCATCTTCGAGCTTCTCGAAAACATCACCTGAAAATGAGCCGGGTGAAAAGGGTGAATAAAAGCGGTGAGCGGTGACCAAAGACCAGTGGAGATTATCATATGGAGGGCTTCCACACACACCTTGTTTGAATGTGAGCTCATCACTTTCAGCGCCCTCGTAATCATACAGCGCTTTGACCGGCACGCCCGGCTCACCGTTGTCCACCAGCACGTTGTCGCCCTCGTCCCACTCCTCCTCCTCGTCGAATGGATTTGCATCGACTTTGCCGTTGCCGTTGCTGTGTATACAAATTGAAATCAATTAGTTCAATGAAAATGAGCGCATTCAACGCGACGTGTCTCTGGGCCAGCCGGCAATCCAGCCAGCCAGCCAGCGAGCAATCCGAGTGTAATTCAAAACAATACAAACTGTTTCAACTTACGTTACGCTCGAATTGCGATTGGATGCCGCTGATGCCGCCGTGGCCGCTGCTGCTGTTGCCGTCGCAGTCCCGGCAATTGCCGCCGACGTTTTGGCTTCCGATGTGGTGGCTGAGGATTGCGTGGTCGCTATTTCGCTCTTCACACTTTGTCTGCTGCTGACACTGCTCAAGGTGCTGGTGTTCTTCTTCAGGCTGTTCGTCGAGGGGTATTCCTGCTAAAGAACTGGCTCAGTCTGATTTTAATTACTCGGTAGTCAACTCGGCTTACGTGCACATCCTCGGCCACAGGTCGCTGATTGATGAGCGTGATGGGTGCTGCTGGCAGTGCCTCTTTTGATTTGTTGCCCTTGGCAATGTCACGGAACTCCTCCGTGTATTCCTGTTAACAAGGCGGAAGTTCCATTAGCGGCTGAGCTTTGCCTCAGTATAACAGCAAACTCACCACAAATGAGGGCCAGTTCATGGCCATGTTGATGCCGTGATTGTTCGACCACCATTTAAGGTCTTTCTGCTGGTCTGCATTGTTGATCGTGTGGGAAAACTCCTCGTAGATTTGGGGCAGGCTGTAAGACAGAAAGGGTATGATATCATTTGTAGTTTAAAATCGTATCGATATTAATTCGCACCTTTGCACTTTGGTGAGGTCAAGACAGGAGTGCACGTTGAACAGGATTTCTTTGAAGAACTGCAACCGCGTCTTCTCGAAGGTTTGGCACTTATCAAACACGGATGTCATGTCCTCAATGTACACCGAATTGTATTTGGTGATTTCGGCAATCGCCTGCTCGTACTTCTCGCGACACTTTTGCACTTGATCTTTGGTCTTTTGCACTCGATCGTGCATTTTCTTCACCTGTTTAAAGAAAAATAGAAACGATTTAGAAATAGTTTGAAATATTATATAATTAATTAAAATTAAGATTTAATCATAAAAGATTTTTCGAAAATGGTTGATATTAAATATTTCAGAAAACATGCCTTTTTTGAATCATCTTTTATTTGATCATTAAAGTCTCTTTTTGAAATATGTATTTGTTAGAGCCTCGTAAGAAACAATGTTGATTATAAACTCATAAATAAAATCGAATGCTTATTCACTTTCTCTTGACGAGTACAGTGTTTTGGAATTTAGACTCATACATACATGAAGCAAACGAAAATAAAAATCCAACCAATGTAATTATGTTTTTGCAATCTTAAACAAATCCTTCAACTTGCTATATGTAAATAAAAAATGAACCTCCTCAACTAAGTAAGGTACGAATTTATTTTCCTAATATAAATTCAAATTGATGATGGAAAACCTCCAGCCATAATGCAAAACACATATGTTTCTTTCTTGATCTTTTGGAAGTTTCTTACCTGATCCGGCGACAATGAGCTGTCGGCGTTGGCATTGCGCTCCTGGTTGGTGGCACTGCGTTCCGTCTTGCAGGCCGAGTGGTAGTCCGCCTTGGCCTTCTCCACCTTGGCCAGTAGCTTGGCCCAGGGCTTCTGGGCCTTCTTGAACAGATCCTCCAGGTCCTTGCGCTCCTTGATCTGCATGAGCGTGTGGTGGTAGTTCTCCTTCTGCCACGTCTTTATCTGGCTGTTGACATCGTTGCACAGGTTGTCCTTGATCTTCATGTGAACGTCGGAGATGCGCTCCGACTCGGTCAGCACGCCCTTCCAGGCTGCCTCCGTGGTTCCGTATTCCGGCCCTGAAACAAATCAAGCATGGGTTATATATCTTTTATAGCGATTCTCAATTAACAACAGATTACAAGCGTGTCGCCAAGTCGAGTTGCCTGCCGCTGACGTCATCGTAGGCCCCTCGTTCACCTGGTTTATCTAATCAGCCGCAGCCGCAAGATATATATGTAGCTATAGCTATAGGTATGGCAAATATAATATGTTCGAAAGAATGAGCGCGCTTGTATGGGTGCTGCGATCGAGGAATATCGCACATTTTTGGCATTTTTTATTGGGCGCTATAGCACACCGCAATCAAATTGATATGATGCTCGTCTTATAATTGGCAGTGCACGGAACTCGTTTGCTTAACGAACGACTCACTATTCCCAATTCCCCCTGCCAAGACACACAGACAATGATATATAGAAATTGAGACGCTTAGCACAGAAATAACTCGTTCTATTTTCCCCGTCGCATTGATTTTTGAAACCATTTCAAGCGACGCTTTGGTGCCGGTTTGCTTTGCTGCCGGGCAATGGGCCACTGGCCAGCGCTTCTGCCTCCCAGTCTACGTATCTGTGGCTGCGAGTCTATCTATCTGTATATCTGTATTCGTACATCTGTATCTTTGGCCAGACGCAGCTAGGCAAATTCCGCACAAATACGCTGGCCAGCTAAGAAAATACAAAGAGAACTCGGAGGCGGAGGAAGTGGTAGTCGCTTTTGCAATTGCCCATTGCTGGTTACTGTGAAAGTGGACACTGAGAATTCCGTGCAGAGGCGGTCACAGAAAATAGCAGCAATAGAAACAGCAGCAGCAGCAATGAGGCAAAGCGGTTTCCAACTTTGCAAGCGCTGTACTCGATTTCATTTCACGAAGAAGCGCGCACACTGTGCCGGACATCCGACAAAAATGGTCAGAGACCCAATTCCATAAATAAGGAATAGGAATGGACTATTGCTGTGGGCCCTAACAGCCATTTGGCGCCAGCCAAACCAAGAAAAACAATCCCAAGTAGTTCAAAAGTAGGTTTCTTATCATAAATTGGTCGGGTGGTAGGTTTAATATGACCTTAAATTTTTAATAAGATTTAATAACTGAAAGAAATTCTACGATTTTTTTGTAAGTTCTGAGGTATCTACCAAACCAAAGGTATCTAGCAAACCGTAAGAATATCGTATTGTTTGTTCGGATCTATTTTATGTTTTCTTAATTATCTCTTTCCGCACATCCTCTGCCAAATTGTATTTTAGTATAGAACAAAGTGTGCGTTTAAGCAAATGTTTATATTAGTTAATCTAAACACTTTGCTCTGGCTGCTCATTAACATATTTTAGTAAATTGGACCGGTAGCTTTGAACCACAGTGCGAATCTTTTGCTGAGTACCACCGACAAAAACGAGGTAACGAAAAAGGTAAAAAAAAAAAACCATTAATAGCTTAAGCCACTTATCGCACAACGGCAACAACAATGCTCAGAATGATGTACAGAATGTAGAAAATAAGAACAGCCAGTGGGCCAAATAAGTGGTGGGAATTCAGCGTGAGCGGGTCACTTGATGCTCCACTGGGCTCAAAGCTCGTGAATGAATGTGTTAACAAATAGCAGGCTTACATGACAGATGTTGCCTCATGACCACCGCCCACCCGCTACTCACTCACCTTTCTCAATGAGTTCACCCCATTTCTTTGACCAGGTGCGCAAACTTTTCGCATATCCCTTCTCGATTTCGGCACGCTCCTGAATCAGTTGCTGTAGGTCATTGCAGAGTCTGCGGGCGAAATGAGACAAAAATCATAATAATGCAAACCGGTTTGGATTTGGGTTTGGGTTCGAGTTCCGATGGATTCGGCTGGCAATGACCCAAAGGTCCAAGTCTTAATGCACAGAGAAAAACTATAAGTTCAGTCATTTACTAAAAATAACATTTCCTATTTAGTATCCAAGTGTAAGCAATACAATTTAACTTAAAAACGTATCTCAAAAACAAATGATATAAATAGAGTACTAATACCAATCATGCTGTTATAAATGGTCCCTTTTATTTCCTATTCTCTTCACACACAATTTGATGAAATTTCATGACCTACTGAATACATAGAAATGTTAAATTCAATCAATTGGTATTCAACAAACGTTAATAAAACAAACAAAATGCCATAAATAATGATATGACGAAATTGGGATGACATAAGTGACGTTGGGTTTTTTCTCTGTGCATTAAGACTCCCTGGGGACTATCCACTCACTTGTATCCATCCTCAATGCGCTTGGTGGTGCGTTTATAGTTTCCGGGCTCCCAGAAGGATTCGCTTCCAGCCTGCAGGAGCTGATCATCGCTGTGGTGGGACATTTCCTGTGGGTTCCAATCGATATTAATCAATCACACACACGCCGGGCTTAAGCGCAATAATCATAAAATATGAGTTTTGGTTACGTAAATAGACGCTGCCGCCATAAACAACATCCACACAGCAGCAGTAACAGCAACAACAAAAAGGCTCTTTGTTTATAAGCAAACTTGTATTTTCGTAGTGTTTATCTTGGGCCAACAAATCGTTTGTTAAACATTATACTATACCCACACGAAAAAGTAAATTAATTGTTTGCCTAATTTGTTTCGATTAAGGAATTCCTGGACATTGGTGCAACAGTTAGAACTTTTATTATTGGAGCTTTATCAACGACCCTATTTCTTGATGGCTTTGCCGAGTGTCCCCATTGATAAAGATTGGACTTATCACCCCTGACTCATTGTGAAACTTAAGGAATGTGTAGTGCACACAGAGAAACACATTGATTTGGATATCATATTAAAATAAATCAATAAAGCATGTTTTATATCCCACATCATCATATTGTATTCATTCTATTCTTTAATAAACACACTCGGTATACTATTTATAACATTTAAATTTTCTTTCTGTGTGCGTTAATGTTTTCTGCTTTCCAGAGGGAAAGTTGGTTATCTTATCAAAGGAGTTACAATTTTATTATTTTAAAGATTTATCAATATCAAATTGAAATGAACAAAAACTGTCTGTTATCTGTTCCTTAAATTGTCAAATTAGTTATCGTGCCCTATCAGTTTTGATTTCTGTGTAGATATTATTTTTGTACTTTCCGGTGGGAAAACTGGGTCTTATCAGGGGAGTTTCCCTGCATCAGCTGTTTGTAAACAATGCAGTCGGTTTAAGTTCCACGCACACACCCGCATAACCGTATAACGGTTATGTTATCAGCAGACATTGACCGGTTATATGTTTTATACATACATATGTACATAATAATAGTAGCTGGTGTTTAATCACCTCCACACAAAAACTCTCTGCAATTGATGACGAGTATGGAATCTTGAATCTCTTGGGTTGACTTGATTTGGGCGTCATCGGCATATACGATGCGCTTACGGGTTTTCCTCATCATCGGCTATAAATAATAAATGTAAAATCGCGGCTCTTTGCGATTTTCGTGATTCGTGAGTGTGGAAATGGCCAACAGAAAGTTTACAAACAGGTTGACGCATACTTCGCATATTTGTGGAGATAGATAAGCAACTTTACGGCTCACACAGACACACACTCACGCACACCACCTGAGCTAACACGTCGCACACTTGAGCGATAAGAACCCCCTCCCCCTACGCAATTCATCCCACCTCTACGAAACTCGTTTATCTTTGAGATTGAACTTGTCTCTCTGGCCCGTTTGACTGTAAATATTTGCATCGTTTTCCAGCACACCTTACATAAGGTTTTAGGGTGCTGCTACGATTAAAATGGTTCGCTTTGCACTAATTTTTAGCAGGCGAAGCGTACGAAGAGCACTTGCTGGCCGATTGGATTTTGTTGTTGCCAGACGCACACCGACACGCACACAAGCACACACTCTCGGGGCGCACTCACACACACACACACACACACTGGGAAGCGAAATTCCGCTACACCCAAACGCGTTTACACGAAATGTTCTAAATTGCGATCGCTTTTGTTGTTGTTGCTGCTGCAGCTGCACTGCATTTTGAATCGCTGTCAAATAGTGCCCGTAGTTGTCTTTTTTGACAGGTAATTCCGAAGTAGAGCGACCACCTACCAAATAACAAAATAGCGTAAAAAAGCACTACAACTCGAGTGTGTGTCTGGAATCGCCAAAAACTAAAAAAACTATGTGCGGTGTGACCGTGCCTTGGCCGTTGGAGTATACCAAGCGGGGAGGAGAAAAATACTCTTCTTAAAAATACCACAAATATACCAGGATTAAATTTAAATTTAAGTTAATTTTTTAAAGTGCATATGTATTAAACGTTTTCTATTTGACTTAAAGTAACATACAAAAGGTTAAGACCACAGAAAACAATTTGTAGAGGGAAGAAAAAATTTGATTTTAATATTTGGGTGACCATTTTTTGAAAACGTTCACTGTATAGGTTGGGGTGGGGCAAAACCCACCAAATTTATACATTTAAAAAACCATTTAAAATGTTGCATTATTTTGATAAACATTGAAAATGTTTTATTTAATCGATAAATTTCATTACTTTTTGAGCAGTTGTCAAATATTTAAATAACAATACTTCCAAAATTTGTCTTACTACTTACAAGTATGTGCAGAAAAGGCTGCAGTAAAAGGTCGAAGATCCCTTCCATTTTTGAGGCCAAAAAAAAACCGGGAGAAGAAACACAAGCGTATGGAATTTGAAAATTTATATTCTGACGGAAATCTCAAATGACCTCTTCCCGCGCCACATACGACAGCATGAACTCGATCTTTCGGACCAACTGGGCCAGTTTTGTGCGATCCAGCTCCACACTTCCGCTGGCCAGGGCAAATAGTTTCTGGAACTCGGCTTCCTGGGGATTCTTCCGCCGGCTCATTGCCTTTGTCTGCTGTAGAAGGTGGAGTACATCGCTGAGGGCAGCTAATTTGTGATCCTTCGTAGCCATCAACGCGCGGGCATCCTGCTGCAGTTGCTCCCGGCTTTCTACGAGGAAATTCGCGCCTGCTCCTGCACTTCCCACGGCTGCCGCTCCCGCAGGACCATTGCCCGTTGTGATGGCTTCCATCTCGACGGAAACAATGGCGTCCTCGGCATCTTCGAAGTTGGTGCCGTACTTTAAGGTAGCGCTGAGATTCACAAGATGGGCCACCGCTTCGCTGGCATTGGTTCTCTGTTCGCCGCCAAAAAAGCGAGCCACACAGGCGTAGGCGCTCAGGATGTTCCACAAATTGAAGTGCAGGCACGGCGACGGAGTCTTTTTACAAATGTCCGAAAACTTGGCGATATTCCCGTATATTTCGGGCGCAGAGCTCTGTTTCTTGGCAGCCTCTTCAGGAGTGGGAATCACCACAATCTTGGAGTTCTTCGGCTTGATCCACCAAGGCTTGTAGTCCGGCATGAGCTTCATGATGTCACCGTTCGTAATTAGTTTCTGGAACTCCTCTTGCTCCTCCGTGGTTAGCCGGCTCCAAACCTCATCTGCATCGTTGATATCGACGCCCTTTAGTCGTGCAGCAATGTCTTCTTCGACGTCTTCAAGTAGATCTTCCTCTCCGGGAATCTCCTCTTCCCCGTCGTCTTCTTCTGCCTCTCCTTCATCGCCACCGTCCGAATCCAAAGGATTTTCCAACCCATCATTATCAAAATCCTGGGGACAGAAGCCATTGTCCGTTTCCCGCATCCTTTTCAATATGTCGTATATTTTCCTCACGTCCTCCTGGCTTTCCTGCGTCACCGTGGCTCCGGACAGTTCGTCCTGAATGCAAGATTTGTAGAATTCCTCGGAGCATTTGAGGTGCTCCTTGGATTTGTAGCATCCCACACTGCAGTACAGGGCATTACACTTGGGGCAGGTGTACTTAAAGGGCACTTCCCGACAGCTGTTAGAGATTAAATTTTTTAGATGGTTATTCTGTATAACAGTGCTTAGTTACTTACAAGTGACACTTTTCTTCGGCTTCCGACATGGTCAAATAAAATAAACAAAATAATGCGGTCGGAAACAGCTGATCGCTGAAGTATGACCATCATTTTGTAGTGTTACCTTAAAATCTCAAAAGAGCGTTCACTCTAAAAAACGGTTTTTTGAATATGATTTCTGTGATAGTTTCCGTTAAATCAATATATTTTTGTACATTCGAAATTTATTTATTATATTCATATGTGATCAATATTATACAATATCGATGTACTTTCCACCATTAATTGTTTGTGGCATTATAAGATATACAACTTGTTCAACTGAAAAATAAATATATTTTTAAAAAACTTAATAGTTTTGAGCTTCTTAAAGCAAATCTGATACCTAAAAAGAGAATATGACATCTAGTCCGCTTAAAACAAAATACTGATTACAAATATCACTTGAAATTGCTTAAATAAGACCGTATGATGTCCACCCACGCAACGCGTTTAGTGTTACCCTCGCGACGGCTCGCGGCAAATCCCCCGCGCAGTAGGACCGTGTGTCCGCGCCAGACCGCCCTCTGTTTGTTTTATAGCCAAATGCTGGTGCAGCGCAGCCAGCAGAGTATAATCACAACGTGTTCGCGGACGACCTGACCGAGACTTCGACTTCCGAGATCCGTGTTCCGTGCTCCGATCCGATTCTATCCGATCTGATCCGTTCTGTACCGCTCCGGGGAAATGTCAGCCACCAACGGCACGCACTACGAGCAGCTGCACCAGGGCCGCACCAAGATGTACAAGTCCAAGGTGGACGTCGTCCTGGGCGCCCAGTGGGGCGACGAGGGCAAGGGCAAAGTGGTGGACATGCTGGCCTCCGATGTGGACATCGTGTGCAGGTGTCAGGTGAGAACGGGGCATAACCGAGAGGGGGGAAAATCAAAAAGTCTGCTCCGAACTGGCACTGATAACGGGCGGTATCCTTGCCCAAGGACAACCCACCCAGCCACCCAGCATCTGCGTATTTCACCAGATGAGCCACCTTTTTCCAACCACACACTATCGCTCTTTTCGGCCGCCGCCGCCGCCGCCGCATGCTTTCCCATTTGTATTTATCAATTCTTCCATCCCGCCATGTGGCTGCGTCTGTGTGCGTCCGTGTCCGTCCGTGGGCCTGTTTGTCCAAGTGTTCGTGCGGAGCGCGCATGTGTGCGCCTATCTCCACCTCCCCTTCCCACTTCCACTGGTGTTCCCCTGTGTTGGTGTGTATGCCGCAGTGCTGCCCCCACAGCGGGTTTCACGCCGCATCTGGCTTGTTTCGGAGGTCAGGAATTAGCCAGATGCAGCAGGTGTCGTAAGCCAAGATCAGGCTGATATGAAGTTCCACATAAAAAGTTCTCAGTTAATTAGTTTCACTGAAAGATATATGTAAATAAATAGGGGGCTAACTCAGAAATTGAGTAATTGATTTTTTTTTATCAGTAGAGATAGCACTGCGTTTGATCGACAAAATTAACTTATATTATATTGTAAATTAGAAAACTTCTGAACGTAACGCTTTTATATTGATTTCGATTATTCGTATTTCTAGGAGTTTAACTTAGTTTAAAAGACTGATTTCCTTAGCTTAATTGGGGTTAAGCTCCATCATTTATAGTTTTCTGATTATCAGGGATCTTTTTTAATGATTTTTTTTTACTTTCATGCTAATCCTTTTAATAAACATATATCGAGAGCATTAACAATTCTGGATTATAATATGCAATCAAAAACCCACATTTTAATAGCAAACTGATATCTAATCTCGAAGTCAAAAAATTTTAAAGAAATTTTGGTAAAGGAAACCTTGATTTTGAAACGCAACTCAACCAAACCTCCCTTAAAAAATAAAAATCAAGTGTGTTTTACGATTTTGAAAAGCCAAATGATTGATTACTGTATCCGTTCCTAAAAGTTCAAAATCAACAATGAACCAAATATGTTTTCGCCTTCTGATTGAACCTTTAGTTTTCTAGGAAAATGGTCATTCAATTCTATCTTTCCTAAAACAGCTTCGTCCGGTCAATATTCCCATTGTCCTACATCCAAAATCCAGCTTAGGATGTTTAGCTACTTCTGCCAACAGCACTATTTTTCCGTCAGCAAGTCTGCCAACAATGCTGGCGCAGCAAAATTCGTCACTTGTGATTCGCCATCTCTTTTCCACCTCACTCGCCGTCTCTTTCGCGGCTGACGTTAATTCCTATCCCCGTCCCTCTTGCACACATCTGTATTGCTCGCTCGGCGAACCGCCAAAGTTTACATAACCGCCAACATCATTCACCAGAAACTTGGTTCTACTTTGTCGTAGAACCTCTGGAAATGCATCCTAAGCAGAATTACTGACTTCCCGGCGAGCTCTATTCTTCAGAACTCCGGCAATGCAAACATCCGCGGGATTAGGGCATTGCGTGTTATTAATGGATTGTTTATGCCAAACAACTTGTTGATTTCTCAGAACCACCTACGCAGTTCAATGGACGATATGCCGCGGAGAGCAGGCTCTATTCATCAAAGTGGTTCAGCAGAATCAAAGAGGTGTTATCAGTGCCCCCTTATATAATAACATCCCCAGTTGATTATCGCACTGAGTCACACGACCGACACGCCCCTACGGTGATTCCGATTACGACAATATTATGTATTTTATAGTCTGTATCTGTAACTTTATTCTGAATTCCGCATATTGCGTCGCGAAAGGCCATGGACGGGAACTGGAACCGGGAACCCCAGATTGCGATCTCGCCATTTCCCCGTATCTTATCACAGACC
The DNA here is from genome assembly GCF_014743375.2 of Drosophila subpulchrella. Lineage (NCBI taxonomy): Eukaryota > Metazoa > Arthropoda > Insecta > Diptera > Drosophilidae > Drosophila > Drosophila subpulchrella. The sequence goes on along the minus strand of NC_050609.1, from coordinate 2,379,288 downwards.
CGGACTATAAGCCATAAGCCCTCTCCTTGGCACCGCGTAAACATTTTGATTATCTTGCTTTTGGTTTTTAGCAATGATTTGTGAAGGTTCCAGAATTTTCACTCTTCTTCCGCCGCTAATCGTTTTTTTTGTATTCATCTTACAGTGTATTAATATACATAGAAAACAAATTTCGTTAGATTAGCAAAATGTAGAAATTTTTTTTGTACAGTTGCCAAAATGAAAAGGAAACACACATTAAATGTTTTGAGTGCTTACGTGAATATAGTAGTAGTTATCTGTATGTGTGGAAACATTTTCGCTTATTGTCATTTGATATTATATCTGGGCACGTGGGACAAATATTCCCCGTTCGATGGGCTATGTGTTATTCAATTTGCGAAATATACCCATAATATTTATTTATTTTTCACACAAGCTTTGTTTTTCTGCTCTGCCGCCGCACAAGCGAAAGCAAAACAAATAATGCTAATTTTGTATATCAACACCTATACTTATTTTGTATATCTGGGAAATGTAGAGCTAATTTTTCAATCTTTTCTCTCCGCAGGGCGGCAATAATGCTGGACACACAGTGGTGGCTAATGGCACGGAGTTCGACTTTCATCTCCTGCCCAGTGGAGTTGTGAACGAGAAGTGCGTTTCCGTCATCGGTAAGTTGAGTACCAGGACCTGGAAAATATATAGCCAGGATCTGCAAGGATCAATGCAGTTTTGAGAAGAAAGCGAGCTAGAACTATGGTTCTATAATGATGAAAATTTGTACATGAAAGTAAGCAGGCGTCATCCCACTTTTCTTTTCTCCATTTTTAGTTTAAATTTGTTCCAATATTTTCAAGGCAGTATAGGAATATATCTTTTATATAAAAAAAACTTAGGTTGAAATGTTAGGAATTTTCGAAAATACCAAATTAGTTATGCTACTGCGTTAAAGTTTTAACACTGCAATCTTACTTATAAGCAGTAATGTGCTAGGGACTGATTTTGCCTCAGTTATCTCCCACCTAATCCATATAAATAATGTACATTTATTGAGTTTCCTTAGTATACGTTATTTCTGTTGGAAAAAATATAGAGAAGGCTTGTCAATGAAAGTAAAAAAGCGATTCCTTTCCTCTACGCCATCCCACTTTTGTTTTCTTGATTTGAAATTTTTATATATATACAGAGAATTTTCGCATACAGTATAGGTCGTAAATATACGGTCTGTTGTCGGTTTGTTTTGCTTTGAGCTTTTACTCGCTCTGTGGGAAACTGAAATTGAACGTATCGAGCAAACATATATGCATGCATCTATATTCCGAATCTATTATTCTGATATATACAAAGGCAGATGTAGGCGAGGAATTTCTGGCAAGATTTAGTGCATCATTGACATTGGCTTGCGGGTCAGTTGGTCTGTTTTTCGACTTTGGTGCACCGTATGCCCATGAAAATGAAAGGTTTTCTACATTCTATTTCTGTAGATAAGCAATTGAGATAATTAAATCAGAGCCGGGGAAAATACATATACAATGTATGTATATTACCTTTGTGTCAGCCAGTGCCAGAGTGACGTCACTGACTGTCACCGCCTGTTTGTCAATATTTTTGTAACTTTGTCAAAGTTTAATCGATGTTGCATGTAGGGTGTGCGGTCGTGGGTGACACTGTTTGTCCAGAGCAACAACCCAATCCGCACTGTCATCGTTTGTCACAAGACTAATTTATGAGATAGTCAGAACCGCACCAACCCAGCGGCGAAACCCCATAACAAGTCCCCGAGAGCTATTGCCGTTTAGATATCGTTTATGACACTCAGCCACAAACACACTCGGGCTCACATGTAACGGAAAATTATTCTAATCAGGCAATTAACTTATTATTTTTAATTTCCTAGCCGCTCGGTGCTCAATTCCAAACGACCCCGTTCGTTGAGCCGGCTCGCGTGCCTTGGCAATATGATTTCCAAATTGGATCCATGGACTCCCGTTTCGTCAACTTGCCTGTTTGTTATGCAACAATGTCTCTCCCCGATTTAGATATCAGCCTTTAAAAGCGGCTTAATCTTACGATTTTCTTAACGGTTCTTATGTGACATTAAAGTCAAACAAAGAACGCCTTATCTTGATTACTTTTTATAGGGACTCTTAAAGAAAGTCCAAGTATTGAAGACTAATTCTAGGTGATTAGTCAAGACTGTTATAAAAGCTTTTAAACACAACCCAGAGATATTCTTAGGAACTTGAGAACTCGATCGTAGAATTGTTTTAGTTTTTATGGGTCTTAGGTAAAAAATACAAAGGATCTGTAAAAACAACATTTTAGTTTCTTTCCTTTCTTAAAAAGTATATTATATATACTTGCCTGCCATTTAAAGTTTACCAATTACCGAAACGAGTTCTCGGCAATTGCAGAGGCCATTACGGAACCCAATTTCGGAACCCCTTACGTAAATCACACTGCCGTTGCAATCACATGACACACAACTGCAGTTCGTTGGTTATTTATTGCTCATTTAATGCCACTGCTCTGCGGATGGGGAAATCCCCCAAATTAAGAACGCATACTAAAACTTTTGGCTTGACATTTACAGGCAATGGCGTCGTCATCCACCTGCCCTCGCTTTTCGACGAGGTGCTGAAGAACGAGGCCAAGGGGCTGCAGCTTCCGGAGAACCGGCTGATCATCTCGGACCGTGCCCACCTAGTGTTCGACTTCCACCAGCATGTCGATGGCATGCAGGAGGCCGAGAAGGGCGGCAAGTCGCTCGGTACCACCAAGAAGGGCATCGGTCCGGCCTACTCCAGCAAGGCCACTCGCAACGGCATCCGAGTGGGCGAACTGCTCGGTGACTTCAACCTGTTTAGCGACAAGTGAGAGGAGTTGTGCCCGGGGAACTCGGGGAACCCAGATTTTAACCGCCCTCTTTGACCCCCATTAGGTTCAAGTCTATTGTTGCCACGCACGTGCGCCTGTTCCCATCGATTAATGTGGACGTGGAGGCGGAGCTTGCCCGCTACAAGGACTACGCGGATAAGGTGCGTCCCTATGTCAAGGACACCATTTGCTTCCTGCACACCGCCCTGCGCAACGGCAAGACGATCCTGGTCGAGGGCGCCAACGCGGCCATGCTGGACATTGACTTCGGCACGTACCCGTATGTGACGAGCAGCAACTGCAGCATTGGCGGAGTTCTCACGGGTCTGGGTCTGCCCCCGCAGACGATTGGCGAGGTGATTGGCGTGGTCAAGGCCTATACGACGCGAGTGGGCGATGGACCCTTCCCCACCGAGCAGCTGAATGTGAGTGGAAACTTGGTTAATTGTTTGCATAACGTTGCTTATAATATACTCTTATTATCCAGGAAATTGGCGACTTGCTGCAGACGCGAGGCTTCGAGATCGGAGTCACTACCAAGCGAAAGCGCCGCTGCGGCTGGCTGGACATACCGCTGCTGAAGTACACGTCGCTGGTCAACGGCTACACTTGCATCTGTCTGACCAAGCTGGACATTCTCGACACGCTGCCGGAGATCAAGGTGGCCGTGGGCTACAAGAAGCCCAGTGGCGAGAAGCTCGACCACTTCCCAGGCACCATTGCCGAACTGGGAAGCATTGAGGTGGAGTACGCCGTGCTGCCAGGCTGGCAGACATCCACCGAGCACATACGCAACTTCAAGGAGCTGCCGGAGAATGCCCAGAGCTATGTCCGGTTCCTGGAGAGCGAGCTGAGCGTTCCCGTACGCTGGGTGGGCGTCGGAAAGGGCCGCGAGTCCATCATCAACGTGCATTAACCAGCCAGCAAGTGTGCCGACGTACTTATGCCTACGATTTTGTGTATATGAGACGGAACGCTTTAGAGCCCATTAGCCAGAAACGGCCCATAAACTATCCAACCACAACTACAGACCTAACCCACAAATACAACTAATATTTCGACTATCTACAACATTTGGACACAAAATATTAGCCTATTGCTTCTTTAAGTTATATTTCTTAGATTTGATGTTCACAAAATCATTTGAAGCGGCGCCGTCCGGGGCTCGCACGCATATATATACTATCACTTCTTGTTTGATGAGGACGTACTTAGTTTTTAAGATCATCAGGTGCAGTTTCAGATTTTTTGTATGCAAAGGGAAGCAGATATTTTTTATTGTACAATAACTAAATGATGTTGTTTTAATATTTAAATACAACAGTGTGCTCTGACTTGTGTAATTGTGTCGCAAGGTAAATACATTTTAAAGTCTAAAATTGTGTTTTATTTCGGATGGAAAGTGGTTATTAAATCGTTAAGAAATGGATATATGACGGGTAGTAAAGTTGGTTGAAGCTGATAGTATAATTTAGTCAAGCCTCCAGCTTTGAGAGAAATGGTTCTTAATATACCTTGAAATGTAATAAAGTTTAGTTTCCACCGTCACTGGTCTTTATTAACCAGCCCATTAAAAATCTGGAACATTAATATTATTGGCCTTTACCTACTAGCCCGTTCAAAACCGTGAAAGTTTGTAATGGAGAATTAGGATTTCGCTTGAATAAAATCGGATAACCATATTTAAAAAGTTTTTTTTTGAATTTGGGAGTGTCCCGCCAATTACTATTGCTGAATATGTGGTATTTAATTTGAAGCATAACTGGTCTCACTGATTTCTGGTCACACTGACTGCTACCTGTTTGAGTTCTACGTTTCGTTTAATTTATTTATTATCCCTTGTTTACTTTATTTATTTATTGATTTCTGTTAAGTGCAAGTGCAATAAAAGCTCCTTAGTTATGGTGAGTTATAGATAAGATCAGGCGATACATTCCAACAAGAAATGGCTTTCTTTTTTCATAACTGCACTTTCCACTTGACTGCCCTCATTAACCATTTTGTATTTATGCAACTTTCTATATAATTTTCCCAACTATTTTTCCAGGCTCGTTACTTCAAGGAACAGGATATTGATGGTAAATATGCCTACGACTCATTGATGACTTCATTCTGAAAACATTTCTTATCTTTAACCCCCAGAGTTCCGTGAATGTTTTTATCTGTTCGCCCGTTCGGGCCAAATCAACAATTTGGACGAACTAACTGTAAGTGGGCCTCTCACCCCAGAAATAAGACAATAAGAATTTCTTCATTTCCCCAGGTTATCATGCGTTCTCTGGGTCTTTCGCCGACCATTCAAGAACTGGTTTCCTACCTGAAGCAGAAGAATGGCAAAATGAGCTTCGCCGACTTCCTGGACATTATGCACCAGCACTCCAAGGTGGAGAGTTTGCCGGACGAGGTGATCGCCGCCTTCAAAGCAGCCGATCCTCAGAACAAGGGCACCATCTCCGCACGACAGCTGCGCAATCTCCTACAGAATTGGGGCGAGGGTCTGTCCATGCGCGAGGTGGACAACATCTTCCGGGAGGCCAATGTGAACAACAATAGCACGGTGCGGTATGCCGACTTTGTCAAGATCGCCTGCGCCCCAGTTCCAGATTACTATTAGACAAACGCCTAAGCAATATAAAGCATTCCATTACTCTAACATTCTATACTATTACATTCCAGTAAAGTAGTTCCCCAAAGGATTTCGCACAATAAAGCTGGCCAAATATGTTTGGGAAAAGTTCTTGGTTTTTTTATTGTACGCCAAACTCTTCGGGGTGTAAAAAAAGTGGCATCTGCCGATCTTAGTTGGCGATGGTGACCTCAACCTCTACGCCGGGCTCGATGTTGATCGAGGTGATCTTCTTGACGATCTCGGAGGGCGAGTGCAAGTCGATGATGCGCTTGTGGATTCTCATCTGGAAAAAGAAGAATATCATAAAAATTAAATACAAGAACAGATTAAAATAAGAAAGTCCATGGTACATTGGTTTTTGTTTAAGTGATATATCATTGTTAATCGGAACCGTACACACGATGCATCACTATTTGTTATATTTGTCGAATTCGGAGAGCCAAATTGTGAGGAATACCAACAAAGTGGACTATGAGAACACGTTTTTTCTGGGCAAATCATAGATACTGTAGAAGGACTGATAGAATGTCCAACCACGATATCAGATCTGCCCATTGGACAAGAATTATCCAGATGCTGTTTAGTTGAACCCACCTGGAAGCGATCCCAGGTCTTGGAACCCTCACCACAAGGAGTCTTACGGGTGGTGATGCGAAGAACCTTGGTCGGCATGCGCACGGGGCCCTGGAAAATTGAGAAATACAAGAGTTAGATAGGAGTTCTATATTGTATAGAGGGTACTGTAGCCTGAGCCATGTGATATTCCCGCACTCGTGTAATAAGCGCGGAAATAATGTCCGACTCAGGCATTTTCTCTGGCATTTATTAAAGACTAGGCTAAGCGTCTGGACGAACGCAAAGCCTCCAGGTAAATGCAAAATGATCCTTTAGTGTAAAGAATCCTCACCTTGACGCGCAGGTTCTGGTTCTTGGCACCGTTGATCAGGTCGCGGCACACATTCTCCAGCGAGCGCACGTTCCTGGAGGTCAGGGTGATGCGGATGCGGTGCACAGAGGCAGAATCGCCGCCATGGGGCTTCTCAATATCCTTGGGTGCAGCAGCCTGTGGATTTGTAGGAGGAAACATGGGTTAAGTGGGGTTAGGTTGAGCGGCGGTCACACGTGGGTGAGGTTTTGGTGGGAATTAGGGAGTATTAACCATGGCTAATTACTCACAATAGTAGAATTTGATCTAGTGACTTGTTTCCTACCATTATTTAGCAATTTCCCTGGTCGAGGTATTCAAATCTTTTTATTTTGAGCAGCGCTGAACCAGTCAATTTGCTGGTTGAAAACGAAGAGGAAGAGGAAGGGGTTGACACCTTTAAAATATATAAAAATAACAATATATCGATATTCTTAAATAAAAATACATATCGGATATTTTTAACCGATATATCGCTTATATCGCTATTGTATGAAAATATATTTTTGAAATTTGGGAACCTTAGGCGTATACGTAATTGTCAGCAAACGTAAGAGCCCTTGATATAGACCTAGCGGTGACTTCAACCATTATCACAGTGTGAACTGTTTGGCTGCATGCGCATCGTGGCGAGGAAGATTGTATTACAATTGTTTTTTATGAAATACACTAAGGGAAAAACAAAAAATAAAATTTAAAAAACTCGATATTTCCCTTAGTGTATTTTATAAAAAAACAATTTTAATGAAAATCGGTGGAAAACAGCATTGTGTAGCTGACCCCGTTTAAGGAACTCAGAATTTGTACAAAATACACGAATTTGTCATACCCTACAAAAAATATAATTAAAAAAACTCGATATTTTCCTTAGTTTAATAAACGCTGCTGAAACAAACTTGCGCTGCGTAAGAAGCTCAGGAATCTGCATGCCAAGTCCCAGTAGCCTAGCTCTTATAGTTTCCAAGATTTCTGCGTTCATCCGGACGGACATGGCTAGATCGACTCGGCTAGTGATCCTGATCAAGATTATATATACTTTATGGGGCCGAAAACGCTTCCTTCTGCCTGTTACATACTTTCCGACGAATCTAGTATACCCTTTTACTCTACGAGTAACGGGTATAAAAATAAAAGTTCGACGCATTTACTTTTGATATGTTTTTATTTCTTGATATTTATTTATTGGCCATCTGACTTTAACCATTTCGGCAGTGTGACTGTTTGGCTGTATGCGCATCGTGGCGAATGGCCGCAGTTACCTGTGCATCAGCTGTCGCCCGCAGCGAATGGCCAGCGGCGAAGAAGCAGCGATTTGTGTACGTGTGACGATTTGCGACGTGGTGATTACGAGCCGCCACCACCAGAACCGATACCGATCCCAAGCCGATCCGATCCGATCCCCGCCAGAATCCAGCACTTCCATGCAGATGCGCGTCGCCGAGTTGCCGGCAGTTCAGCTGCTGCTGCTGCCCATCCTCCTGATTGGCCTGGCGAGTGGTCAGCGCGTCGCTCCCGGCGTGAATCCACAGCACTATGTGAGCACTTAACTGGGTTAGCCCCCTCCCCCAGCCGAGTTCTAATCAATCCACTCGTATTTCAGCAGCAAGCTCCCCAGCAGGTGCCACATCACCCTCCGCCGCCGCAGCAGCTCCACCAGCCGGTGTACCAGCAACAGGTTCCCTCGGCGCCCGGAGTGCCTCCCCAGCAATATGTGAGTGGCAGACGTAAGCCCCATTTGCAGATCACTAATCCGTACTATCCCCCAATCCCCAGCAATATGAGCAGGTGCAGGTGCCCGTGCAGCAGCAGCAGCAGCAGGTTCCAGTCCAGTATCAGCAAGTTCCTGTGCAGCAGCAACAGCAGCAGCAGCAGATCCATCAGCAACCTCCGCCGCAGCAAGTGCATCAGCAGCAGCCCCAGCAGGGACATCACCAGCAGGCGGGAGGCCACCACCATGGCCAGCCTCAGCAGGTCCTGAACACTGGAAACATCCAGCAGGAGCGCGCGTAAGTGGACGTCGATCTTATCACTGCCACTGGCAATCACTCTATGGAGCTTTGGCGTAAAAGTCATAAATTAACTCCAAATGGCACCTATTTAGCTTAAAGTGATGGGAGGTATTTAGCTGTACCTCCATTCTAAGACCTAGTTTTGCTATTATGGGGACAGATGTCCATAAATTAACCAGACTGGCATACTCATAGAGTGGTGTGAAGTTTTTTTCCACCAACAGTCTTTGGAACAAATTGAAAGAGCTCCTTAAGAGGCCTCTGTACTTACACATAAACTTTCAATGAATCAGATAAATTCAATATAACAAATATTGTACTCAGTTTAATTTTGTTTGGAAGAGATTTCTACGATCGATTTCATAGAACGTTTTTAATTCTATAGTTTGGAGATAATTTATAAATCTTTTGGTAGTAGTTTTGTAGTAACAATTACTTATTCTCACTTTGAGTAACCTCAGATTACCGACATTGACTTGTTTATAATTTTCCCATTTACTCTTCCTTCCAGTCATATCCAGGAGCACATGCAGGTGCCCATCGATACGAGCAAGATGTCCGAGGCTGAGCTGCAGTTCCACTACTTCAAGATGCACGACTCGGATAACAACAACAAGCTGGACGGCTGCGAGCTGATCAAGTCGCTGATCCACTGGCACGGTAAGACAACCACTTCTACTTTATCTGGCTGGATGGTTAGATTTGCCTAGTGGTTTCTGTTTTTCGTTTTGTTTGACCCACTATTCCGTTCTACCTTCTTTGCATATGCGTAATTAAACTGGGCTGTTTCCGTTTATGGTTGTGGTCATGCTCGAATCTCATGCTAATCCATCTCGCATCCGACATAACAACTCATTGCCGCACAGAGCAAGGCAGCAAGGAGCAGCCGAACGGCGAGAAGCCGCACGTGGAGGAGAAGGTCTTCTCCGACGAGGAGTTGGTGGCCCTCATCGATCCCATCCTGCAGATGGACGACACCTCGCGCGACGGCTACATCGACTATCCGGAGTTCATCAAGGCGCAGCAAAAGGCCGCCGAGAAGCAGCAGCAGCAACAGCAGCAAGACCCACAGCAGCAGCAGCAGCAGCCGGTTCATTAGTAGTCACCCAGATCCGTTCAGTTTGCTTACATACCCATGTCCTCGTCCCGTGCTCTGTGACGTGCAACACATACTCCTGTTTTCTGCCCAAAAAAACATCCTGAAATTACGTCGACCACGTCCACGGTTTTAGCGCACTTCTTTAGATAATTTCGAATCAAATTTACTTAACATGCTCCAAGCATTCCCATCGCAGAACTATTTTGAACAAACTTATTGTCCTTCTGAGAACTTTTTCAAATATTCCCATTTTCGAATAATGATCACGAATCTCTCAAGTGGTTTGTGCAATTCCAGCCGCCTCCTTTCGTTTTGTTTCCATTGTCATACTTTTAGTTACTTTTCGATATGAACTAATTTTTAAGCGCATCTCTAGAGCAGCAAAAAACAGACTGATTGTGTAAAAGTTTGTTTTGTACAAAAAAAAAAGAAGCGAAACTATGCAACAAAAAAAACGAAGAATACCCCGTCTATGTGGAAATCTTTTAAACTGAAACCTAATATATAGACGCATGCAACTCTTTGTAAGTAAAGCCGATTTAGCGAATAAAGTCAAATCCAAATCACAGCCGGCCACATCTAATCCCTCTATCAAGTAGAACCGTAGATAAAGAAAGTAATTAGTGGTTTCGGGTGAGCTTAGTTAACCACTTAACCATGCCCCAGTGAGCCTAAGAAGTTTATAACGCCCCCCATTACCTTTCTAGTCAAAGATAGTACCGAAAAGCCAGCCGAAGGTCAGGCCGAGGGCCAGACTGAGCAGCCGGAGGAGCACAAGGCCGGATCGGTTTACACGGACAAGGCCCTGGAGGAAACCATCGACTACGTTCTGAAGTCCATGGATCTGAACAACGATGGATTTGTGGACTGGGCCGAGTACCGCAAGACTGAGGCGAATATTGGCAAGGATTAGACCAAGCCTCATCCCAAGAGAGCCATAGAACTTGACAAATTGTTGATCTTTTTATACATTTGCTTAAAATAACGATACTTTCCAATCCCCCTTTTGGAGTTTACAACTTTTGTACTTTGCCTAATAAAACAATGCTAAAAAATGCACGTATATCCCTCTTATTTAAAACTAAAGATTTTCTTGTAATAAGAAATATTATATATATTATATATATATTTTGAATTTGATAATGATTACCAGATGATTTTCACAAGGTATCCGGGATACGAACCCCTAAAACCTAGAACTAAAGCTCTGAAAAGCATAAAAGCTGTTTGCCATCGTGCAAAATGTTTCCCCATTGAAGACTTAGTGGGTGGCAAGGCGTTGCAGGCGGCGGTACGAAAATCGGTCGCGTTGTTGATAGTGAAAACGAAAAATAAAACAAACAATCGCTGCAGCATAAAAGAGGTTTCGTGGGATTATATATTATAATTAATATATATATTATAATTATATAACTAACCGGAATCGCTGCAAAATGTAAGCCAATGAAGTGGTCACGAAAATAAATACACACTTATAAAGTGCAGGGGAATAATTATGGATCGCCGGTCCCGGGGCCATAAATTGGGTTGCTCGGACAACCCCGCCGGCGATGTTGATTGAAAATAAACAATCCGCCCCGGGTGGGGAGCTCCAATTGGTGGAGTCCGATCCACGTGGTTGCGTGCAGACGGGAATTACGCTCTGCACAAGTATTTGCATTGCACAAATAGCCCAGCATGGTGTGCCATAATATCGATTTTGCCCAGCCTTGTGGAATGGGTTGGGGTGTGGGTGGATTGTACGGGTACTGGGACTTCCGAGTGCCATTCGATTCTCAGGGGGAGATAAGCCGGCTGGGCATGCCATTACTCGGCTGCTCAGTTGGAGTTCCTGGTCTTTGCAGAAGCCTCTTAAGTTAGGGGTCTCATTATGCACACGCAATAATGTGAGGTTGTTATAATGGCTTTGTAATACCCAAATAGCTTATATCTAACACTATATCGCCATAACCATCAGTTTCAATTGTGTTGGCTCGCTTTTTGAGGTCAAAGAAATTATGCACTATACATATGTAAGGTACAACCTTGATCCTAAAAATATAACAAAAATTATTAACAATATTTAAAAGTTTGCTAATGAATTTGCATAATGTTCTATCCATCACTTGATCAAGAAATGAGATTGTGATATGTTAGGAGATTTAATTATAAAAATAATTTCATGAGGTCAAAAAAAACTGAACCCTTTATTTAAAAATAAATATGAGCAATTGAAAATGCTATAATAAGAATGTAAGTACTTGGTTTTAAAGGCTAACCACTAATTTTGTGTTATTCTTAATAATAAAAAAACTATTCACTTTAGGTTTTTTTAGTTCCATAATATTAAGAAATTTCAGATATATGTATATTTTATTTACTTTTGCGATCCCTAGGGCTGCCATGCAGTCTGGAGGACGACCCCGCGAGCGCCTGCTTTACGCATTCCGGGGATGGATAGCATTTGTAGCCTTCATGGACCTGGGCACGGCGTTCCGTAGCTATATAGAAAGACGCAGCTTCCTCGGCGACCACAGTGACACGCAGTTTATAGAGGGTGAGTACTTGAAGGGAAAGTATTGCTGGAGTCCTATAGCATGACTATGTTCACAGGTGACTACACCATATCGCGGATTATCGGAATGTACTGCCTGCTCAAGGCCATTGCTCTTGTCCACTGCACCCTCTACATCCACTACAGACCGTAAGTGGCCCAAAAGGTTCCGAATATTTGATAGTAATAAAGATATTTTCTTTTAAAAGGGTCGTCAGCATGGGCGGCTGCTCCTTGGCCCTAACCATGGTCTTCTACGCCACCGAGGCTCTCTACTTTCGCTCCAGCACCATCAACTTTTACGTGATCTTCCCTTGCGTGCTAAATTGTAAGTAAACATGCTGAAACCCTCAAACCATGAGATATAACAATATCATAGAATTTTTAATATTTAAAAAATTGGAATCTTATAATCCATCAATCTAGCTATAACTCTACTGGGCCTGATCTACATACCCAAACGACTGCGGCTCTGGGAGCCAAATATGGATCTCGATGACGAGAACTCTCAGCTTCTTAAGCAGATGACGGGCTACAAAAGACGACGTGCGAAAAAACAATAAGTGGATGTTTAAGAAAACTGAAAAGCAAGGGCAGGAAACCCCACAAGTTTCCAGCAGCACAGTATTGTGAAGGAATCGCAAATTTTCCGCTTTGGACTGCATTGGTGTGATAGAAATGGCATCAAGTTCATCATTATATATACTCAATAGCAATACTGAAAGCAACGCCAAATTAGTGATTTTCTATGACCTAGTTACGAAGGGGACGCGGTAGTCCCGGAATAAGTCAATTTCAGGCATAATCACTTCAAGACATATGTTGTACTTCCTTTTTATAAACCATATTTACATACATTTAAAAATGTATAGCACAATAGAGTTTCTGCACTTTTAAGAGTTGAAAATCGATATTAGGAACTATTCAAAATTATCAGAGTTAGCACCCAAGTTAAACAATTCAAATCGAAAGGCTTTAAATTTACAAATAAGTTTAAAATCATTTTATTTAGTGTTACGTTGGACTTTTCCATTATATATACGATTAACAATTTATGGAACATGCTTCCGGATCGATCCTAAAATTAAGCAATCGCATAGTTTAACATTTTATACTCATCACATATGATTAAAAGTTATATACATTAGAAAAACAATAATAGTTTTGTACGCATTATGTAGAGTATGTTTGAATAAAAATTTGAATTTCCATAAAGAGCATTCAATTTATTTGGGAATTAGCGCGGTTAATAAATATTGGCTTTTCAAAATCATTTACTGCCTTAAAAAAACGTTAAAAAATACATTTTGAAATAAGTCGTGGTATATTTAATCGGTTTCTTGTTATCGATATTTATCTGCGCCTTGTACCAGAGTTAGCGAGTACATCAACCACAGCCACGATAAATCGATGACATTGATAACAACGCTGCTATACTAGTTAACGCGCCAGGAATTTGTTTTGTCTTAATTTTGGTTCATTTGTTTTTTTAAGCGTGTAAAGTTTATTGTTCATTATGTATAAGAAGTTTAAAAAACGTACGCAGAAGGCTCTGAACACTATCGATGAGAATGCGACCATGAAAGTGCCTGTGAGTGTACATTTTGACAATTCGAAGTGGGAACTCTAAACTACTGCGATCAAAATGAATATTGCAGCGCCTGGCGGAGACGACCACGAATGTTTCCGTGGAATCCACATCCGCCGGGAGCGAGGAGAACATACCCGCCTCGCAGGAGCACACGCAGCGCTTCCTGTCGCAGCACAGTGCAATTCTGGCCGCCACTCTGGGTCGCACTCAATCCTCCAGCCGAAACATCGCGACCCTCTCCCGGCAGCCCAACAACTTCTTCGAACTGGTACTGATCCGAGCCGGCGTCCAGTTGGACCAGGGCGACAGTCTGGTTCTGGCCTGCGATCATGTCTCTATTGTCTCCAAGTTGCGAGACATCTTCACGAGTGCCTCGTCGTACACCGATAAGATGGAGACCTTTAAGACGGGCCTGAACGCAGCCATGGCACCCAGTTCCAAGCTGGTGCAGAAACTCCTAACCGGCTGCACAGTGGACGCTGCTGGCGAGGAGCAGATCTACCAGTCGCAGAACAGCATGTTCATGAACTTCCTGATGATCGACTTTATGCGGGATTCCTGCGTGGAGGTGCTGCTGAACAAGATCGAGGAGGTGGCCACTGCGGATCGAGTCCTCTCAGGCCGGGCAGCCATATCCATGCCTCTGCTGCCCTTGATGCTGACCCAATTGCGCTACCTGACCGCTTCGCATAAGGTAGAGATCTACAGCCGCATCGAGGGCATCTTCAATAGGGCCACGGAATCCGCCAAGCTGGACATTATAGCCAATGCCGAGTTAATACTGGATGCCAGTATGCACGACGAGTTTGTTGAACTGCTCAAGTGAGTAAAGGGCCTGTTGTACCATTGCCTTTGGTCTGCCAAAGTAAAGTATCGTTGCAGCATCAACTACTCCAGCACGGAAGACCTTTTTAACATGACCACTGTGCAAACTCTGAGCAATTTGTCGCTTTCAGACAGAACGCAGTCAAAGTTAAGGCTGCGCATTTTGGAGTTTGCCACAAGTGGCAACTGTCCCGATACGGTAACTAGATGAACTGACTGTTTTTCTTTATTTTATTAAGACTTTCTTTATTCTAGACCTTGCCCCATCTCATCAGGTTGCTGCTTAACATTTTGAAAATGGACACAGATGACAGTGTGCGCGATGTAAGAGTCTTCAACCTTTCCCAGAATTATTGTGTTTAGCATTCGTCCAATTTCAGTTGATAGGCAGCCTGCGGGAAATTTTTAACTCGCGACACACAGCTCACAGCGACGGAAACTCGGCAACAATCGAAAATAAAAAGTCTCAGCTTGAACTTTTTGGCTTCCTAGAACTTGGCTTAATACGATCGAAGAGATTTTATCAAGCCATCCAAAGGTCATCTGCTACTTTATCTGCAGAGGAATTCACGTAAGCCTAAGGAACAAATTATACAAAAATGTTGTATTCATTTAATTCTATATTTTTTAGCTCCTTCGATCTGGTTGTCTTGCTTTTGTTAATACACGTTAATGAAGATAATTCATTGTACATAGAAAACATTGTAAGTGTTTTTAAAGGTATTAAAAAAGTATGTAGATGTACTTAATAAATTAAATGAAATTATTTCAACAGCTTCGTCGCCGCATTAAACTGGAGCATATTACCGTGACCATTTTGGAGGAGGTAAAACAGCACTATAGACACATCCTAGAGCAGCATATAAACACACTGATGAACATCCTGCACGACTTTATGCGCGAGAAAAATCGCACAGTGTCCGATTTTGCCAAGTCTTCGTACAGGTGAACTTTGAGCTCTAGAGAAATGGATTGAATTAAATTTTAAATCTGTTAATTCGTTTCTTGGCAGTATTCTTTTTAAGATTTTCAACTCGATACAGAAAAACATTCTAAAGAAACTGCTGGAACTCACCTGTGACAAATCCTCGCCGCACCTGACAACAATGGCACTGGAATTACTTCGTGAACTGCAACGTAAGAGCGCTAGGGATGTCCAGAACTGTGCCACTCTTCTCATCCCGATGTTGGATAGGGTCAGTGATCTGACTCTTACCCAAACTCGCGTGGCCATGGACCTGCTGTGCCATGTGGCCTTTCCGGATCCCAAGCTATCGGCCTGTCTTCAGCTTCAAGAGCAAGTCGATATGGTGGTGAAGAAGCAGTTGATCAACTCAACTGACAATATAAAGAAACAGGGCATAATTGGCTGTGTGCAGCTCATCGATGCAATGGCTCGCATTGAGAACGATGCGGTAGAGCATGACGATTCCCTAACCAGTGTGGAGAACGTGGATTCCTTGCCCGATGGGCGGGGTAAAATGGCTGCTAACTTAATCAGTAATTAACATAAATGATGTTCTACCAAAACCTGTGTACTAATATCTCCTAAACCGCAGTTCGCACCGAGTCATCCATTGGAAATAGTGTCGAATCTTTGGCCCTCTTCTATGAAGAACTGGCTACGGTTTTCAATCAGCGCAATGACGGAACTTCCGCTTGTGATTTGGACTACCGTTTTATTGCCTGGGCCTGCGATGTAGTGACCTTTCGCTTCCAAGCCAGCTTTGTCACCGAGGATGTTCAAGAGACGATAAAGTGTGTCCGCTTTTAAACTTAAACCCCACTTACTTGATTTCATTTTTAGGGGTATTAAACTGGAATACCAAATGAACATCAACGAACTGGACGACACAAATGCTAACACTGAATCGGATGTCCTCAACATTGGCATAAATATATCCAAATTGGTTTTATCACCCAAAGCCAAGTAAGTTAGCTGATTAAAGATATCGAATATTGATATTAATAAAATAAAATCTTAAATATTTTTCATTTCAAGAGCTTGCGAGTCCATATATGTGCTGGCGCCTTTGTTCAACTGTGTCAGGGTGCTGTATAAACACCGCCACCAGGACAGCCTGGAAGGAATCAACGCTTTGCTAGGCTGTGCAATTGTATTGCCCTCATTCTTTGAGGATGACAACTATCTGGCCGTGTTTGACAACTTTGAGGCGGAGCAGCAAAAGAACGTCCTGAGCATTTATTTCCACACCGTCAATTGGATGCGGGTGTCGATTAGTGCTTTCGCATCGCAACGCGACCCTGCCACCAGGCGGCGGGTCCTCTCCAGACTCGGGGAATTGATACGCATCGAGCAGAGGATTAAGCCCCTCCTGGCCAGAGCGCCCACAGACTTCGTAGCGCCGCCGTACCAATTCCTGACCAACGCCAAGCACTCGGTTATGAACCAGAAACGTCAAGGAGCCAAAACGACCGCCAAATTCAATGCAACTGCCACTGAACCAGACCTAACTGGCAACCAAACTTCAATAGTTGACTTTACAATCAAGGTTGGAGCCTGCAAGTCCGTCAAAACAAAGATAGATTTTGAGCAGATGTATGGACCGCGAGAGAGATACAGGCCAATGGAAGTGGAAATCATAATGCTGTTGGTCGAGCAGAAGTTTGTCCTGAATCACCAGCTGGAGAAGGAGCAAGTTGGCGAGTTCCTGGGTCTCCTCGAGCTGCGTTTCCTGCTAGAAGACACAGTCCAAAAACTCGAAGCAGCAGTCCTTCGCCAACAGGATTCGTCAGATGCGGATAGTTTCAGGCCGCATCTGGCCAAGCCAGAGGATTTCATATGCGATTTACTTCCCTGTCTACACGAGGTTAACAATCACCTGATCACGCTGGCAGAGGCTATTGACAAAGAGCTTACGAAAGTCAATCATGTGTACAGCAATCTGGACCTGTTTAAGGAGCAGTTTAACTATATTAAGACGTGCTTTGGGTTATGCGTTCGACTATTTGCCTTGTATTTCGCCTGGAGCGAGTGGGCAGATAAGTCGCAGGCCGAACTGCTCCATAGTAAGCTGTTTACATATCTTTAAAAACCAAAATACATAAACCCCATTTATTTGCAGAATCTCTGGTTAAACTGCAGCCCAAGGCTCAGTGGAAAAGACTTGAGAAACAAACTGTTCCCCAGCTGGCAACCTTGGCATTCCAATTCTTTTTAAAGTACGAAAAATCTGTGTTAAATCTTAGTACGGCGGTGCACCTATATCGGTTGCTGCGAAGCTTGCTAAAAGTGGGAAGTTCGCAAAACGATGCCAGCCAACCAAGATTTCAGCAAGCCGAGGAATTACGTAAGCAGAAACTATACAATATGGACTGTACTTTCAGGATCTATTTTTCTTTCAGGGTTACTGTGTGGCAAGCTGCTGCGGCGTAAATGGTTTCACTACTCTGGTAGTTTGGACAAAGGCGGCCAGTGTAATATCTATTTGGACGAGCTGGTCAAGGGATTCCTTAAGAAATCGACTTCCGAAAGTCAAACCGAACTGCTAAGTGAACTGGTCAAACAGTGCAGTATCCTTAACACGAAGGACAAAGCCCTGACTTCCTTCCCAAACTTCAAAAAGTAAGAAAAAACTCCTTTAGCCAATAATATGTTTTATTAATGTTGTATATTTTGTAGAGCTAATTTTCCCCTGCTCTTTCGTGGTCTGTGCGAGGTGCTAATTCACTCCCTAAGTGGCCAAGTCAGCGTGGACAGCCGTAGTGGTAGACTGAATCTTTGGGAGTCGACGGTGGAATTGTTAAATGGCCTGCTTATCATTGTGCAGCAGGTGGAACAACCTCGAAATTTCGGGCTGTTTCTGAAGCACTCGCTGCTATTCCTTAAGCTGCTGCTTCAGCATGGCATGTCCGCGTTGGAGTCTATTGTTCGGGATGATCCCGAGAGGCTGACAAGGTTTTTGCACGAACTCCAGAAGGTGACCCGGTTCCTGCATCAACTCTGCTGCCACTCCAAGTCCATTAATTTTACGGCCATTATCAGCTATATACCCAGCCTGCGAGAGACGATTGAGACGCTGGTTTTTCGGGTGAAAGCCCTCTTGGCTGCCAACAACTGTCACTCTGCTTTCCACATGGGAAATATGATAAACAGGGATCTTCACGGAGATTCAATAATCACGCCATCCAGTTCGTTTGTGGGCGGGGAGAACAGCGACGAGGAAATACCTGCGGATGATACCAGCGTAGATGAAACCGTGCTGGGAGATGATATGGGAATCACCGCCGTTAGCGTCAGCACACGACCAAGCGATGGAAGCCGACGGAGCAAGTCCTCATCCCGCAGCAAATGCTTTTGAAAACCCTTGTATTCTTCAAAGATTTTGAATAAATCATTTGTTTTGGCCAAAGTGTCGGGCGTTTCTTTTGTTTAGTCTAGAATTGAGCAGACGACTATCTTTGCATTCTTTATTTATTTCATTTTTTATTATCTGGATGCAATTTTATTTAATTTTCGTATTACAAATAATAACAAATGTATGTATATCAAATATTTTAGTACAATATGCTTCTTTTCTCACTTTTATTTTCTTCGTTAACAATAATTGTTTATTAAGACGTAAAAGTTGTTCTCCCATTTTTCTCACATTCGGCCTTCCTCTACGATGAATTCTGATTGTTTTTATTATTTAATTTCCATTTGTTGTTTTTTTTATCTCGTAATAATTGGCGACGTTACGTTCACGGTTTATGAATCCCTTTCATACGTGTGGTATGTATGCAAATGTTTTGTGATGTATGTATATCAATAGGTAGTTTATAAAAGAGTTTTAAAAATCAATCATTATAAAATCGTTATATATGTATTTAAAAGAGCAAAGAAAACACACACAAACTATAAATTTAAAGGTAAAACAAAAATGGTCTAAGCAAAGTTAATCCTAACGTGTGTGTATGTTTGAAACAGATATTGTCCTCATACAAATCGTGTTTTTTTTTCTGTGTATTAATGAAGAAACAATCTTGGAAACTTTCCAAAGGTATCAGATCCTTGCATCCACTGCCACTGTCCTTCACCTTTCTTTATAAACAGGTGCGCTTGTTTTAAGCCGATTCTTGAAATATACATGTAAAGATTTTGCTGAAAAGGTTTGAAGAGATAATTTGGAATAGGTCGAAATAATTTGTATATTTCAATTTACAATACGATCGTGTTTTTGATTTATTAATTTTTATT
This sequence comes from Drosophila subpulchrella, assembly GCF_014743375.2. NCBI lineage: Eukaryota > Metazoa > Arthropoda > Insecta > Diptera > Drosophilidae > Drosophila > Drosophila subpulchrella. The sequence goes on along the minus strand of NC_050609.1, from coordinate 2,359,618 downwards.
GTTTTCTTTATTTGCCAATTTTTCAAAACTTAAAACATTTTACACAAATTAATTTTAAAAATTTTTAATACGTACGCAGTCTGTTTAAAAGTAAAGTTAGATTATACACTCCTACGCCTACATATACATTATATACTCAAATATATATATTTATAGAGAAAGATATATATATTTATTGTATATATAGATTTAGTAATTATGATTAAATCTTGCCTTTGCATCATCACAATTCATGTAAAGTTTTTCATTTTTTTCGCTCAGTTTCCATGCGCAGTTTGCAATTTTGTTGTCCACCTTGCTTTCTTTCATGATTCCTTTCGACTTTCTATTTTCTATTTCTATTTTCAGTATTGTGTTGATTTTTTTGTTTTTTGAAGGTTCTTGTTGAAATTTACACACGTATACAGTTATTGTTATTGTTATTAGATCAAAGATAAATTTTGCTTGCGCTCCTCTTCACAATACACAAAAATTTTAAACCAATTAAACAGCTAAACAAATAAGTTCTTTAAGTATTTAACATTAGTGAATTATGTTAGGTCGTAAAAATATTTTGCTAAAAATTAATATTCATAGTTTAATATATATAACATACTATTGAAAACTTAAGCGCACAAACAAAACTAAATATTCAAATTAAAAACTAATTTTGCCAAACGTTTTTGCTTTCCCGAAAAATTAAAACAAAAATTACAAATTACAATATTTAACACAATTAGAGGTGTTGGGTGTTGGGTTTTTGGGGGGTAAAGGTTCAGGGCGGGGGTGGGTGGGGATGCAGGTAAATTTTAGGCTTCCAAAGAAATGGTTTCTAAATAACGGCACATAATTTTGGTAAAAATTTCATTCTCAATTTTTTTGAATCGACGAAATCGGTTAACTTTAACGGATTGTGTAACAATTTGCCAATTGGTTTATAGATTTAGTTTAGTTTTAGTTTACAATAGAAAAAACACATTAACAATAAAAACTTACAAATTAAATTACAAATTTAAAACAATATAAAATCAGTACAGTTATCGAATTAAACAAATTGTTAAAATTAATTATATTTATATATTTGCAATTTGAATTGGGTTCAAAGGTTTTAAGTCACCAAATGTGGAAATTTCTAGGGCAAAAAATCGAAAATTTTGCATGCAAAAAGACGCGGCGTTATAGAATTTTCATAATTCACTTCCTTATCAAATTAATTTATTTGTTGTGTTTGTGTGTGTTTAAAGAAAAAAAATGATTAAAGTTTTAAAATTATTCTTCCCTTTCTTTTTGCGAAGGCAACCATCAATTGCAATTGCGTGAAATGCTCTCTCAATAAAAAAAGTAAAATATTTAGGAAAACTCATGGGGAAACTTATCAAAAATAAAAAATGGGTAAATATTTTTAGTAATTTTCTTTCTCTTGTTATTGTAGTTAGAAAATGGCGCACACTTCTCATCCCCTACAACGACAGTTTACTTTACTTTAATAATTATGTGTATATGTGTGTGAGTGTATGTATGTGAGTGTTACTAAAGTTAAGCTTAACTATGGTCATTTAGAATTTGTTGTATATATTCTCTTATTGTTTGTGGCTAATATTATGTATTTAAAGTTCTTTGCTGGTTTGCAAATTTTGCGCAAGTTTTAATTCATGTTTTCATTATTTCGTTTTCGTTTTTGTTTTTGTTTTTCATTTTCATTTATTTTTACTTTAGGCAACTGCTTGGTGTGTGTGTCTGTGTATGTATGTGTATTTTTAAATTTAAAAAAAGTTATTGTTTTAGGCTTATGCTGAACAATGTTCATAGATACGTTTTAAAACACACGCGTCCTTCGTCCTTCATCGACTGCCAACAGTTTGTATTTTGCTTTATACTTGAGTTCAAAATTGGAAGTATTCTTTCGTTAGTTTAAAACTAATTTATATATTTTCGTTTTATACATTTATATATATTAATTAACTTTTTGCTTTACTTGAGATCTAGCAATAGCGGAAACGTAAACGACAGAATTCTTGTTCAACCAAAACGATTTTGTTGAAATTTTGCAAAATAGAAAGAAAAACGGGCAAGTTTCTGTTTCAATAATTTTCCCTATATAAACGTATTTTGACACGTGTGTGGCGATTTTATATTTTATTTTTTATCCTTAGGCATGGAGTTAGTTAAGTCAGCTTGATATATTCATTACTTTAGCTTAGGGCTGTGTTCTCTTCCGTATTATCTGTGTGCGTAGCAGTTATAGATGAGTAAAGGAAAGTGGGTAAAAAGAGTTTAATCTGAACTTGATATTGGATAAGTGGATTTTAAATAGAATTTCTTAGCTGTGAATGGTTTGGTTTTTGTTTTTCTTCTGCTAATTCGCACTTGAGCGTTGGCTAATTGATTTTATAGTTTTAGTTATCTTTGTTTAATCCAACATTACTCGTTACAAGTGTTAATATTAAGTATGCGTTATTGTTATTAAAATTTATAATCAATTTTATCATTAGGTTCGTTACTTTTACTGTTTGTGATGTGTGGTCTCCGCGTCTGTAAGATTCTTCCTAATTCGTTGCTTCGATTTGCAGACATTAGTCAAATTTCTTGATGATTTGCGATTTATATCTGCTTATCAGTATTATCAGTATTATCAGTGAGTTTTAAGTGTAGTTTTGTATGTGTGCAATTACTTAGCTCTACATGTTTTTGTTTTTATTTTTATTTCACTTCTGACAGATAATTGATTTGAAGTTGCCTAAAACTTACGTTGTTAAAAAATAGTTTGTTTTCAAATTTACGCAGAAAGTCTTGCCAGTTGCCGTCGCCAGTCGCATTATATAACAATGCCGGCCGCGTTTTAATTTTTGTATTTGCTTATCGTTCTCATATCAACTCATTCAATCTAATTAATAATTTGTTTTTTTTTTTCATTATTTTTGTCAGTCAATGTTTCTTCACTAAGCTTTGCTTTTCAATTTGAATTGTGTGTTCTTGGTGTTCTTAGAATATTAAACGGTTTTTCAATTCTTCTGAGCTCGATCTCGTGTGTATATATGTCTGGGTTTTCCATATGTCAGCTTTCCATTGGCTATATACAAAAGAAGAAATCGCTTGTCTAAAATTTGATTCTCCTTTTTAACTTGCTATTTTCCAGTGCCCATGTAAATATTGTAAAATGTTTAGAGTCGAATTGGTTTTGAATTTGGTTGCTTACGCTTTCTCAATGTATAAAAGGGGTGCTACATGCTGCTTAAGATTTAAAATCAATCTGTATGGGCTTAGACTGCTCTCTCTATATAGTTATAGATAAATATATTTTATGTTTTTGTTTGTTAATTTTCATATAGGTTTTGCTATATATGCTCAATTATTGTTTCAATTTCGAGTTAAAAACGCTATGAGACAAATTTCCTTATACTGTTTTTGTGAACTTTTAAAACGACTTGACTTTGGTTTATCTAAGTTGTGAGGCGCTGATGCTTTTTAAAATTGTTTTGGGAAAATCGAGCTAAACTTGTTTCGCTAAATGAAAATGTTTCGTTTAAAATGCTTTCGCTGCAAAGGCTATTTAAGTGATTACATACAATACATATACTCTACTCGACTTTATTTGTTGCTGCTATTGCTGATTTCTTGATTTACTGATTTCTTGATTTGTTATTATAGTTATTTAGAGGGACGCAATCTACGGCGTTCATAGCAAAAGAACTAATATCGAAACGAGTCTCTAAACAATGCTTTTGAATTGTGGCTAATTGCATTTCTTATACCTTATATAGTTTGTTCAAATTAAATTTATTGCTTTTAAGAATGGTTGCTATTTTGTTTTTCGTATTACTTTCATTTTTTACTATGACGCGAAGGATTCTTCTCCAGGATGTCGCTCGGAGAGTGTTATTATATGTGGCTGTAACTTCCTGGTGTTGCTGCTGCTGTTGTCGTCGTTAATTGATTTCAATTGGTTTGCTGTGTGGTTTTAACTCCATGCCGAAAACGTATCCATGTACCACTGTTCACCATTGGTGCCTAAAGGTTGCTGTGGTAGCGGTAAACTGCCCCAACTGCCGCCATTTCCTATTAAACCGCTCGGGTAACGTCGCTTAACATCTGCCGGATTTTGGTGACCTCCATCGAACTTACGTTTACCGACTACTGCAGATTGGTGACCCCACCGCAGATTGGTGGACGGATGGATGTCGTTTTATTGGCAGGCATTCGGTATTTTTTGTTTGGTGTGCGTTGGATGTTTGTTTTTGGGTTGTGGGTGGTGGTGTGAGGTGTTTTTCGAAAGAAAAAAAAGAGAAAGAGAGTTAAAAATGTTGTTAATACAAAAATGGTTCAAAGTTGTTGCTATTATTTCTTTGTTTTGGTAGTTGGTTGTTTTTGATTGGATTAAGTTCAACTGGTCTATGGTTCGAATGAGGGTTGTTGTCTTGACGTTGTATTAGTTATTTTAGTATCACAATTTCATGATTTTGGTCCACTTCGATTTCGTGGCGGTAGTAGTAGTAATGGGGGGAGAGACGGTCGTTTGTGTTTCCAAAAAATATTAAAGACAACACCATTTGATCTTTTGTTCGTTTAATTTATCTCATCATTGGTTTTACACATCACAAATCGGGGAATCGTGTTAACTCGACATAACGCCAGGGACTTGGGGACACGGTTACATGTACAAATGTATTGTGTTTGGGGTGTGGTGTGTGATTGTGGGTGTTATTTGGTGCAGAGTGTCATCGTGTTTGTGAGTTAACAATTACCAAACGGGTTTTTTGTAAGTAAAACAATTGTACATGATATTATCGCCTGACATGGAACATGGAACATTTAGTACAGCTAACGATTTGGGTAGCGGCGATAACCGATAACCGGGACAAGGTTGCACAAACAGAATCGTCCGCCAGATCGATGAATGGATCCCTGGACCGAGGGACAACAGAGCGCTGTACTTGAAAAGCTCGGCTAGTGTATTATACGTGTGCTTGAAATTGGGCCTTGACGACGAGTGTGCGGGCTTCTCCACTCATATTTTGAAATTTGGAATTTTGCAAGGACTTCTTTCGGTGTCTACAGGGCTGAACTGATCTGATCTGGCGCTAATGATTTTGATGCAGCATGTTCCTAAAGACGAGACGCGTGATGTGTATTCTTGAATGACGAGCTTCTTCGTTTGGACTTGATTTTGAAAAAACAAATGTGATATATATATATATCATGTATGAGGGGTGTATGTGTTCTTGCGACGGAATAAATTTGGTTTAAACGGACTTCCGCTTGAGCTTCTTTTCTTTATCGGGCCGAGACGACTTGGATTTGTGGGAATGCTTCTTGGACTTGTGTGACTTGGTTTTGCTATGTGAGGACCTATGGACTTTACTCTTCTTCACCGGAGAGCGACTCTTGTCGCTGTACCAGGAGATGACCGATGTGCTACGCTTAGTTGCCCTCCATATATGTCTTGAGTGCAGCTCCAGCTAGAAACAGATTTAGGATTTTGGATTTTTTTTTTCTTTTGCATTCATTTTTTGATTTTGGGTTGTGTTTTTTTTTATCGCTGACACAGTTGTGGTTTCCAAAAACAAAGCGCTTGTAATGAGCATGTGTGTGTGAAGCATTCTAACAGTAAATAAAAACGAGTCTTCCGGGGAAGACAAAAGTATCTACGAATACAGCCACAAAAATGTAAAGCGTGTTCAAAAACGGAAGCAGGTGATTGGGCGGTGGGTGGTGGAGTTCCGTGTTTTTTGGTGGGTGGGTTGTTTTGATTGATTGGGTGCTTCTCGAGGTCGTCACGCTTTTGCCAGCTGGTGTTAGTCAACCCACATTACTGGGGCAAAAGCGTGATCTGTTTGGGGGTTCTCCGCTGTATGTATATATGTATATATAAACAAGTATAGATTCCATTGACAACAAATTATAACAAAAATTGGTTGGTGTGTGTGCGTGTTGTAAACATAATACACGAATCGATTAGTATTTGTTTATACATAAAATAAATAAAAAACGATCTCAGTTGGTATTGGTGTCACCCTGTGTGAGGATATGATATGTATGAAATGTTAAAGGGTGGTTATATTATACATATATAAGGTCATATTGGTATACATGTGTGTATAGGTTACTAAACTATTAATTTTTTTTTGTTTTTTTTTTTTTTTTGGCTTTGCAAAGCATGATGGATAATTAATTAACAAGACTCACAATTCGATATACATAAAATCACACAAAATATCATATGTATATTGTTAAAGTAATGGGCTAGAATATAAATAATGTATAAATAAAGGTTTTATATTTAGATTTGTGCAATCGCAATCGATCAGGTCAATCTTGAAACGCGTTTCATTTGTATAAGTATATTATTTGTAGCTGGTGGCCAACAAATCAGCGCGGGGTAAAAAAAACACAAAAAATTATATACACGTACGTCAAAATTTTGGATGGGGATCTTTTTCTTTTCGGCGGGATGGGTACTGTAGATGGGGGTTCGGGGGTTGGTTATTAATCGGAACAGAGATGGGTGCCAATAATGCTTCAGCTCTCCCAAACGACTCTTCGACTCTCTATGACGCTTAATAAGTAGGTGACAATATATATTCTCTGTGCTTGGGTGGTTTGGTGGGACATAAATACTAATCGATTCATAAACGTTTACAGACATTGCTCATATAGTTAGGTACATATCCAAGACAATATGCGTATAAACAATTACATAATTTGTTATAATGGCTTTCCATATACATAGGCGAAGTTCGATTGTGTGTATGTGTGTGTGCGGATGGGTAGATGGATTCTGTTTTTAATGGGCGTGGCTGTCAATTGCTGCTTACAATTGGAAAAGAGTGAAAAAACCATGCATCAAAAAATGTAGCATACATCTCAGCGCTGACACAGAAAAGGAAAAAAATGGACAATCGTAAGCAGCAAGATCACAACTACTTGGATCACAAAGAAACATTTTATAAGAAAAGTATTAATATTGGAAATAAAAAAAATAACAAAGGAATGGGTAAAACTTTACAACATTTAGAACAGTTACAAATGCGTTACACACGACATTGAAGTGACCTTTTTTTGGGGGGTTAGGATCTGGGTTCGGGGATTCACACTATATTTAAATCTCTCATTATGTTCGTTTGTGTGTGTGTCTTTGTGCGCGTGATGAGTGTGTGTGTAGGTGTATTTTTAGGGGAGTGGATGGTATTTCGTATGCATGTTTACATTTTTACTTGGCTTTACTTATTAATTTATATGAATTTGACATTTGCAATGTACACATATATATATTCTCTCAAGTTTGTCGCTGTTGTTGGTTTTTGATTATGCAGTTTTCACTTGGCGCAGGTTGTTGGGATTGTTTTTGATTCGATTTGGTTTGATTTGGTTTGAATTTGATTGATTTGATTTCTTTTTGTTGGTTGGTTTGATTTTGGTTTGGTATTTTTTGTTGTGGTGTATTTTTTATTGAGATACGAGTACGTTCTTTGTGTTTTTTGTTGAGCTCACCTGGTAAATTTTGTAGCGGCTTGACGTGCTGGGTGCCACGAACGCTGGGACGCGTTGGCACCACCCCACGGACCCCCCCGGTTGCTGCCGGCGCCCCCTGACCGGTGGCCCCCCGCTGAGCTACCGCCGCCGCCGCCTGTCCCGCCGCCGCTGCCGCTGCCGCCGCCTGTGGCGCTGTTTGGGCCCCCAGACGACTGATGCTGCCACGTTGGCCAACGACTCTGCCACGCGGCATTGTGACTCCATGCCCACGACCAATTCCCTACACATCCACATCCACATCATCATCATCGTGGTCATTTTTCAATGGCACAGTGGTTAGGTCATCATCATCATTATGATCATCATCATCATCATCGTCATAATTGCATGCATTAGTTGCGTTTTGTGGGTGGTGTGTGTGTGTGTGTGTGTGAGGTGTTCGTGTGGTGTATGTGTGTGTGTGGGGGTGGTGGGTGGTTCGAGAGCGTGTTTTATGCATTTCCAGATTCGGTTCCATTTTCCATCATTTTGGGTTATCCATCGGTCGTTGGTTTGGTTTTGCGTTTTGATTTCGTTTTTGATTTTAGTTTTTCAGGTTTCGAGATTTTTGTTCGAATTTTTGCATTTACAATTTTTCAATAGTATTAGCATTTTTTTTTTATACATAATTGAATGTGTTTGTATATATATGGATCGCCAAGATAATTGTCAAATTTTGGTCATTTCAAATTTCGAATTGAACGAAAGAGTAAGCAAAATAAAAGTACGTTTTTGAATTGATTTTGAATTTTGATGGTCGAATCGATGAGAATTTCGAATTTGGAGCGGTTGCATTTTCGGAAAGAGGTGGGGGGTCAGAAAAACAGTTTTTGTTTTGGTTTTTTGGAATCGAAAGGTTAACGATTTGGTTTTAGATTTGGTCGTTTGGTTGGTGGTTGATTTTCGTTTTGATTTTGATTTAGGTTGGTGGCAGAGATAGAATTTGTAATTTTAATGTGGGTTTTTTTTTGGTTTTGACGAACATATATATAATTTTTTTTCAAGATTTGTTGTTTTTTGTCATATTGTACCGAAAAACAAATGAATTGTTTGTATATAGATAAGTATATAACAAGAACACATAAAAAGAAAGAAAAGAAAAGAAAAAAATCGAAATAAACGCGTTAGATTCTTGGTGTAAAAACTGTTTGTTTGATTGTACATACACGATGTAATGTATGCATATAAAGTATGTATTATTTATATAGAAATTACTAAGATGTATATATACTGTTCTCTGTATCATGTGTAAACTGAGTGAGCATTTAACTAGTCAATTGGGTATTATTATTATAATATACTTATAACAACGGATCTGGGGCGCTTGAAACGTTCAAGTCCAAGCAACAAAAGTTTTGCCTCTTGCGATTGACACAATATTCAAAAAATAACTTTACCATGTTTGTAAATTTGTTTTATAATGTAACTAAAGGAGTACAATAAGCGTAATGCGGTTAATTGGTTTAAACATTAAAGCGTTGGCGTTGATACAAAAAAAATAAGTATTTTTAATAGTAACATAAAGCGATGCACACTTTAGTGCGCAATTGTAATAAAAAGCTCTTCGCTTAATTGCTAAATTAATTAATTAAAATTAAAACGTCAGCACGCCGTGTTCAGCTCATAAATATGTTATTAATGGTTACTTCTTCAGCCTGGCGGTATGGATGGTGCAATTAAAATTATAAATAAATAAGCAGGTGGGGTATACGTACAAGCAAAGCATAAGTTAAGCGTAATAAAGCACCGTTTGTTAATTTTTCGATTGCGGCGTGGCGCGTTGAGTCCTTAAAATACTGGATGTTGGGTGTTTCCATGGGTAAAGCGAAAACAAGGCGAAACAAGCAACAACAAATAATCCTTTTTCCGGCAATGGGCGTGCACGTGTATTTGTATCTGTGGGTGTTGTGTGGGCGTGGCATGGTTTTTTGGGTTTTGGGTGAATAGTGGGTGGTGTTTGGTGGAATTTGGCAGCAAGAGACGTGCAAATTTTGACTTTATATAAACGAAACAAAAAGAACATATTTTGGGGAAATTAAGGCCAAATGATGAAGCGTTTTTTCTTTTAAATAAATCAAATACGAAATAAACTAACTACAAGACAGGAAGGCAATCAACTGAGGGCATATATCTAAATCAGTATAACTCAAAATGAACTCTACAAATCTTGTGTTTCTGTGTGCGTTGTGTTCTTGTTCTTCAAATTGTACTCCGATTCGAGAGGATCTAATATAGGAGAGATTTTCGATTTATAAAAACGCACCATAACGCTCGTCGAACCACTAGGACCACTTGCCGATCCTCTGGCCGATCGCTGGCCACCGGACAGCGGTGAATTCTGGGAGCCGCCCGACGAGAGCGGTACCATCGAGCCGCCGGTCACACTCCCGCCGCCGCCCCCGCTGCCCCCGTTGCCGCTGGGGTAATCATAGTAGTTGTACTCCCCATCATACGAGCGGTACAGCTCCTCGTAGAACGATTCATTGGTATAGGTCCCTTGGCGGTAGTCCGAGAAACCGAAATAGTCGTAATCGTATTCTAGTAGGTGGTGGGGTGGGGTATTAGGATTAGGTTCGGGATTCTAAATGGGTTACGATATACGGATGTACGGGTTGCGGGAGAGACCTCCCCTATAGATCTAGACCTAAGCTCCTCCCTGATATTATATCATTATGCTGCCAATTGTTTCACTTTGCCAATGGTCAACGAATCGGGCGCGTACTATAACGCATTAACAATATACTCGGGGGGATAATATATGGAATGGTGGTCTTGTCTGTGGTTGTTGGGTGTTTTTGGTGGCTTTGGTGGTTTAGATGTCACACTAACACACGCGAATCGGTCGGTATGTGGCATAAGTAGATGAGACTTAGGGTTACTTACCGGTGATATAACATCAAACAGTATACAGGGTGCTTAACATTCGCTACACAGAGAACACAATTGCAACATTTAATTATCGTAAACAACTATGGACAACGTTTAAGGTTTAATGTCTAATGTCTATGCTTTGGTTATGGATTGAGAGTATGTGTTAGTATTTTTCGTTTTCTTGATGCCCTGCACTTGGCGACACAGAGAGTTCGGATCGGAGGGGCGGGAGAGTCGAAGATGGGTTATACTTATAAAACAATAAAAACTGGACAACATCGATAAGGAAATAAACACAAACATGCGAATTAACCGATGATAGTAATTGTAGTGGAGAATACATAAATAGAGCATTGACATATAACTTGCAAATGCGAGAGTACCAGAAAGAAAGAGACAACATTTACGATTAGTTAGATGGGGAAAGTAATAGAAATCAGTGAGAAATGGTTATATTCAAGTTACTTCAATTGATTGCCAATGGTCAGAGATCTTAGGGTTAGTGGGTTGGTTAATCTCGATCTAGCTGGATACGTTTTCTCACTCGACTGGGACTCGAGGGCAGTGCTAAGCGTGACTTTGGGGGCATTTGGGTGAAAGTGAGAGTGAGGGTGTGCTTGTGTTTGTAGTATGTGGCTTGTTGTTCTTAGGGACGATTATACAAATGTTAGTGGATAGCGCGCGCTTTCTAAACCTTAAAAACTTAAATAATGAGGCGAGGAAAAACAATATTTAAGATAAACAGAGGGTAACAAAACGTTGCGTTTGATGGCAGACATGATGATATTGATATCGTTCAACTTAAGGCATAAACTGCAGACCGGATTAGTGTTAGGTTGGATCAGTAGCTGCTGCGCTTTTCGGTTAGACTTTCGAGCTAAGAACTAAAAACAAACCTATAAGATACTGTGTGGATGTATGAGTGGTGTTAGTGTGTGTGTGTGTAACTGAGTGTGCCTAACAACTTGGCTAATTGACTACGAGTATTAAACCAAATTAACAAAAGTTATAAAGTATTTTTTCTCAATTGTGTAGAGTCCCAAAATGAAGGCGCTAGCGGCCTCCTCTTTTCTCCTCATCAACACATCAACATGATGAACATAGCCGTTGCGAGCTATGCATATACATACAGAGACATCTAGGGCGCAACCGGAAACGGAAGCGGCCCTATTCACTTGGCAAATTTGCCAAACTTACCGTATTCGCGTGGTATCGGCGTACGCAGCGGCATGCGCGCCCCTTGGAGGCGCATGGGCGTCAAGGACATCATGCTGGGATGTGTCGGCGACAGGTTTCTGTATGGAGACAAGGTTTCAAATCTTTACAAGGTAATCCCACACGGACATGGCATTCGAATATAGATTGAGTGAGGTTTTTGGTTATATTTTTTTTGTATGTTTTGGTGTCGTGTTCGGGGGACAACAAAGTATTTGGTGGGGGTGAAGTTCATTCGCGTGGCGGGCAATTGGCAAAGAAAGAAAGAAAATAATAATAAAATATAAATATAATTAATTGACTGCTTGAAATGGTGGCGACTTGAAGAGCAAACAGACATTTTCAATTTGGATTTAGCCGAAATCTAAGGTGCCCAATGGATTTGTTGTTTTTAATTTATTTTTGAATTTTGCGCCAATAAGTGGAGGTGTTGTGCTGTGCTAGACAAGTTTAACTTATGTGGGGTATTTTGGTGGGAAGTTTTTTTTAAAGTGAAGGAGGTGGAAACACATACCCCACGATCCCGGGACGCGCTTGCATCATTTGCATCATACGGCGCTCACGAGCCCGCAGAATTTCCTCCTTTTTCTTTTTGTCCGAAGGAGGTTTGGCTAGAGAGACCTATAATGGATATTATATAAGATATATGTTTCAGAGACTCAGCTTTAAGAAAACCCACCTCAATATTCGAGGCGCCGATCTCCTTGCCATTAAGGCCACGCATAGCTTCGACGGCGCTATCACGATCCTCAAAGTGTATAAAGGCATAGTCTTTAATTTTCTTAACGCGTTCCACCTTTCCATATTGCTCAAATTGCTCCTGTTGATAAAATAGATTATTATACTATGTTTAGAATATAGAATTTTCTACTTTTACCTTTAGCTTATCCTCTGAGACGTCCTGGGTTAGATTTCGCACATACAGAACTTTAACCTTGGACATGGTTTGTTCATCCGGCTCCTCCTGTGGATCGGCCCAGTCGACTATTATATCACATCCCCAAACCTATAAATATACATCTTTTATAAGGCTCTTGTTTTAGAGACTACTTTGCTGATCTTACCTTAATTCTTCCTGTGCCAAGCCTTCGTTTGGCCAAAGATGCCGCCTTGTGTGACTCGTATTCGAGAAAACAGAAGCCGCGATTCTTTTTCTTATCATCTGGCGAACTGTAGATGATTACCTCGTAAAGGCCAGCTATAGGTTCAGATTCGGGATCAGGTTTATTTTTAAATAAAGAAAATTGTCATTTGAGTACGGTAAATATAAATCGTGTTATCAATTCAAATGCAATATGATTAGTTGGTTGCATATGTAAAAATTGAAACGAAAGTAATACAACAAAAAAGTATTTGTATCTGTATCGGTATATTGGCAGGTGTTTGTGTGCGAGAATGTTTGAGAGTACAGGTGATAAGACACTGAGACGCACTCTGGGCGATTAGTTATAAATAAATGGTACACTGTATTATATTGAAACAGAAATGCACAAAATTTTACACGACAGGAGAGCGGGCTCCAATCGCTCAAGATTGTTTTCGTCTTTTTTTTTTGTCTGCTGTGTAAAATAATGAGCATTTCCGTAATCTGAATCTCTATATAATATGTAGAGCGAATTAGATGATTTTGAAAACCAATGCCAACAATTGCTGCTTGCTTAACTTTTTGAAATATTTTTGAATAATTTAATGCGCTAAGCTAATAACATTTTCGGTTTTGTGTATGCAAGGTTCGAGATTTAGAGAAAGTATTACAGAGAGCGGGGGGTATAACATTAAGTTGGATATGTAGTACGTATAGAGAGTATTGTAAAATGAAACACACATTTAGAAAAACACTTAAAAAACCTCTGTTGCTATTTGTTGTTGTTTGTTTGTTTATATATAGTACATGTTGCAATAAAAATAGGAAAGGTAAAAAAAAAGGTATAACCAAAAACACAACACGAAGTATAGAGCACACATTGAGCTTGGATTTATTTTTCGTTTGGAGTAATGGAAACGATAACGGGAAAACTATACACAAACATAGCCAGAGTTAGACAGATTAAGAGATAGAGAGAACGGTGTGTACACTGAGATACAAAGAGAGATATCGGTAGATAGAGAACAATAACGTAACAACGAAATATGGATATAGGATTTTGAATTTGGCTTAGTTTCTCGTCGATTCGTTTGCATCAATTGCTCGGGGAAGTAGCGCTTATGTGAGAGATAGATACAGAGAGAGTTAGAGTAAAATGAGTTCATTTTTAAGGCTTGTAGTCTCCAGTCATTAAGTAAATGAATTTTATTTATTCAACATGAATAGGCCAAAACATATCGATTTGAGTAGACGAATTACTGTTTCATATTTTGGTTTTTGGGGGATCGCTTTTCGGTTTGGTTTGGTTTGTGTGCGCCGTTTATTTTCTATGTGTATATGATATAGGTCTGCACTAAAACAAAAACTAGGTTCATCCCTTTATTATTTTCGGTTTTCAAAAATATTCAAAATGTTTTGGTTAGCGAATTGTTTAGCTACAGGTTTTCAATGTCAACAAATTGGGCACATTTAATAATATTGGAATGTTGAACAAAAAAAATATTAAAGAACAATTAATTTTTTGTTGTATTTACTAACAGCGCTTAGCGCCACAGAAAATGAGTGAGAGTAATGGCAAAGAGGTAAAAATGCAATCGACCCAAGGACAGGGCTTTAATTTAGATACAAAGCCATGTCCTTAAATCAGGTCGTTTGTTAAAATGTTTCAATTTCGTGGGGGGAGTTTCAAAGTGTTTGATAATTTTGTTCTTTTCGATTTCGGGGGATTAGCATTTTAAAAGCGAAAATTGCAAAACAAAAATCCAATTGATACTTCATTTCGTAGGCTTCCATGCGCTTTTCAATTCTGCAAGTATCGCCCCTAAAAACATTTACAAGGGATTACAGGTACAATTAATTGGGGTTGGCCAATTCTGGTAGCCAATTGGGGTTTGTGCTGGGCTGGTTTTTTGAGGGTCTTTTGCTTTGTTTGTGGTTGCTGTTGCTGTTGGTTTTTGGATCACTTACGTGCATGTTTTGAAAATTCCTCAATTAATTCGTCGCGATCTCTATTCTTAGGTATATTGCCGACAAATAGCCGGTGATTGTTAAATGATATCGTAACACCAATCTTTTTGCCTTTCCGAATTTCAAAATCATTTAGCTGCAATTGTTTGAAAGTTCACACAAAACAAAAGAAAATTTTGATTTGCTATGAAAAATTTGTAGTTCATTGGTACTGCGATTTGATTTTGGATTGATTTGGTATCGGGCTTGTGGTGGTTTTCAAAGGTGGTAAAATGAGTGTACGTGTGTGATAGTAATTCTCATGGGTGGGAGAAATTGTGGAGTTCTATTATCTAAACTTTAGTAACGTTTTTTTCGTAATATTTTGTATTGCGTGCCAAATAAAAAAGGAATTTACTCAAAAATAAGGTTGTTCTTTAGCTAAATTCCAGTTGATTTGATGTGGATTATTCGTTTTCACTACCAGTACTAGTACTTACTATGCGGAATAATTACTTTGAAATCAAAAAAAAGAGATACTCTTCGGGCTCTATGCAGCTAGAAAGTCAAAATGCGACTCGATCTTACCTTATAAATTTCATTTGAGTTGACTTTCTAGCTGGCACACTGCGTATACTTAATATTTATAATTTTTAGAGCCTGCTGTCCTACGGTGTAATTAATATTATATAACATAATGGAAAACAAAGTTTTGGAATGCATAACAATTTGGTAAAAAATTTAAAAATTTGAATATTTTTTGTTGGTTTATTTTTCGAAGGCAAAGTTAATGACTGGAGATATTATGTAAATAAGTTAAAAGAAATATTCTTATACGACAATTCAAGCTTGTAACGAATGGCAATGAGACAAATGGGCGTGTCGCTGTATCTATGTGAGTATGTAGTAGTGTCGGTGTGATTGTCTGAGTGTGTGTGTGCTATATATGAGGCAACGTATATATATGATAAAACTGAGAAATGCATCCGACGATGTTTGTGGTTCGGTTTTTATTCATGGGGGCGAGAGCGCATTTGAAAAGAGTGTCTCGATTTTTTCTTTCGGGGGAGAACACTTTAATTTTTCTGAAGTGTCAAAATGGCAATGGCGGATGTTTGGATGGTTTGAGGTGGAGGGTGAATAGTAAGGATGAGTTGAAACAATAATATATAAATTAAACTGAATTCATAAGCCCTAAGACCCTTTCTAACCTACAGTAAAACAGTCTTGCTTTCTGCAATTAGCCAATTTCTGTTGGTTTAGCCAATTGGATTTTTGTTTACAATTTAATGCCGATTGTGAAGTTGCGGATGTTGCAACTCCAGTGATGGTAATTTAAAATATATTTTTTTTGTTAATTTCGTGTTTTGTCAATTTACCTGTAAGTTTACCAAATTCCTCTAAAATTTCATCTTTGCCCTTTGACTTGGGAATATTGCCTACGAAAAGGCGCAGATTCGGTACGCTTATATTTATTTTCAGACACTTGCCGGGTTTTATTTCGTGATTATCGAGCTAAATTGTGGAAGGGAAGGTAAAACGATTCTTTTTAATACCAATTCAATGTTAATAATAAACAATAATAAAATCATAACTAACAAATAATTTTGAACTAAGGCAAATAAGGTCGATAAGAATAAGGAGGGGTTAAATAATAAGATTAGGATTGTTAAACTTTTCGTTTGTTTACCAATTTTGAAGCGGGCCGCGTGGATTGAATTTCAGTTGAGTTTCGGTTTGGAAATGTTAAAGGAAAAACGTTTTTGTTAGTGGTTAACTGGTTAGGGCAGAAGATATTTGGGGGGCCTTATTACTTTTGCCAGCCAATATCATGGTCTGAATTTTGGTCATGCTCGTCTAAATAAAACCAGACAGTGAGATTAAACGTACGCTGCTTAGTTGACTACAAAAGTTGATAGCTACATAGCTGGACTTAGTACTAGAGAAATTTTCAACTAAAAAGAAAATAATACAGATAGAGAGAAAAAGGGGGGTTTTTTCGGGGTTGTGTGTGTTTTTAGGGAGGAGGCCAAATCTTTTATTCGTTGAGAAAGAGAACTCTTTTCAAACTTGCAATTTGAACGGATTTAAGGCGCTGCAGAGATTCATTTGCATAAATTAAGATTACAACTCATAGAAGACGGGACATGCATTACATAAGTTACAGAAAGATCAAGTAGAGAGAGACAGCGAGAGAGTGAGACAGATAGCGTTGCCTATAGTTCAAATTTAAGAGTTCATAGCGAAGGCAGAGGTAAAGTTAGCATACGGTAAAAACTAAATAAAATTGCACAATTTCTCATGGTCGGATCTAAAAGCGCCAAATCGTATAGATCATATTGGTAATTTTTCGGTCTTGCTGTGGAGAATTTTAGAATATTTGAATTTTGTTTTTGGCCGCATAACTGTTCCTACTTCTTCCGATGTGTAAAACACGATAGTAAATATGTGGATACAATACGTTAAATATGTATATATAGGATAATGTATATAATCGTAAGAGTTAGCAATACGTAAAAAACATTGAAGCGGGAGGCTTTTTTCTTTGGGGGGCTGGGTTTTTGGAGGTCTGGGGTTCTGGTTCTTGAGGGGTGGAGGTGGTGGTCGTGGGTATGGATGGTCTGTGGTTGGCTTAAATACCTGTCGCACTGCATTGACGGCCGCTTCGCGATTTGTGAATGTGACAAATGCATAACCACGATTTGTGCCCGTCATCGGGTCCATCATGAGGCGTAGGTCCCAGATTGTGCCGCAGTCCTCGAAGAGCGGAATCAGTTCGTCCTCGTACATGTCCTTGGGTATCTTGCCGCAGAAAACCTCGCAGCCGTTTCCCGGCACATTGCCCTCCCAATCCGGTGGCGGCCCGCCATATTTGCGCTGACCTGAAGACAGTAGAAAATAAATATTACGATGATATATTGTTTTTTTTTAAGATCAATTAATAATAATGAATATTATTAAATGTAGATTTTATCTTACCTGTCGTCACATCTAATGTGTAGCCGGTGCGCTCGAGGATTTTCTTGATCTTGTCCTCGTCGGGACCTTTGACCTGAATGGCAGCTGCGGGCGCGGCCACGCCCTGTTGGCTGGCTCGACTCTTCTGGCGGTACGTCTTCATCACGCCGCACAGGTAGGCGGACTTGTTTGACACGTGCTCCAGGTTCGATTCGAGGAACTGACCTAACACATTCAAGGCACCATCGACGGGAAACTCCTTGAGCGCGTCCAGGGCGCGCTCATCCAGCTCGGCGTGAGCCAACTTGCCGGTTTTGTAGATTTCATCCAGCTTGCCAGCGACCTTGGGTGAAAGTTGGTGAATAGAATATGTGTGGGTGGGTAGGAACTTTTTTTTTAATACTCACTTTCTTGTCCAGACCGTACTCCAGCAGCTTGGGATAGTCCTCTGTACGTTCGCCATCGCCACGGTCATCGGCTTTCTGATTAATGTCATCTAACAGTTCGCCATTACCCTCCGCCATTTCTGTAATGGAAACAGGTGTAGAAAAATGTGTTATAGAAAAGGATACAATATATAACCAATATGAAATGGAAAATACATCACTTGAGGAATATATACAATATACAAAATAATTCGATGATATTCTTAGTTTACTAATATGTGTAAAATGGGGCAATACAATTTTTTACCCGTCCTTAAAATATTTCTTCACATTTTCATATTGCTAACAGAGGACCCACAATTTTTTCGCGACCTGTTAATTTACCTTGACGAGTTCAACGAACGCTACAAAATAGCAAAAAATTGCGACTGCCTTGAAAATGGGTCGCGAGAATGTGCGAATCGCAAGAATTTCGCAACTTACGCACCGCCGCACGCACTCGTAGAATCAAATAGATGGAGGAATACAAAAAAGTGAGCATAGGAGAGCGGGCAACAAAGCGAAAAAGTTCATTGACTTCAAACAAAATGCGAAACGCACAAATTGCCGATCCGAAAGTGGGAGCAAACCCAGAGAAAGAGGCACCAAAAAGTGCGTGAGCAAAGAGAGGGGAGAGAGGGGAGAAGAGAGCGGCCAACCAAAACGTGTTGGCCAAAATGTAAACAATCGAAAAGAGGCTCGTTCTGCGAATTGTGCGTGACGTGTTGCGTATACGCAATGTGGTTCACCGAATGAGCCGAGCGATAAGCGTGACGTATTAGTTGCCATGGTAACCGGCAGATAAATCTATAATACATTGTGGTTTTATGGCTACTGGTCTTTAGTTAAATGTTTGATTTAACGACTGCCTGATAGTTGAAAACTGTCAATTAATATGTTTACCATCTAAAAGTTGGTAATAACATTTTTAAAATATTACCCAAACCTGCGTGATTTGATAGGTGGCCGCGCTACCTAATATATTTATTTATAATCGCGGAAACCAGAGCTGTTGCAGCTGCATTCAGCAATTTATCACAAATGAATATTTATGGCGCACTCATAATGAAAATGCAAATTTCCCGCAGTTGTCAAGTGGCAAACGCTCACCTATACAATTCATAGCATAGAAATCTACCTTAGCAGTCACACTATCAGCAAGTGCTATTTTGATTCACATATATGTATAGCTATACGTTCAAACAAAAAACAAAGCAAGCTTGCAGGCAAAAAAAAAAAGAAAAAAATTATAAAAAATGAAGAGCCCCAACTAGCCGAGAGCGATAATTGCGTAACATGTGCGAAATATCAGCAAGCTCTATCGCCAAAAGAACGGGAGAGGCGAGAAAAAAGAAACCCGCGATAGAGCGCGACCCACAAAATTATGAGCAAACCCGAACATTTCTAAAATTTTTTTCTAGCTCTACGCTTTTTGTTTGTTGCTCTCTCCCCTGTCACTCTCTGCGTTTTATTTTTTCATTGTATCCGTTTCGTTTTCGCTGACATTGAAATACTTTTCGATTGATATCCGCGCGAATGGGGCTCTGGAACCGCGAAATTCACCAAGAATACTCACTGCTGGAACTGGGCATCTGGCTAAGAATCCGAATGGCGGAGCGGCTCTTGAGGATTATGGGGGTACGGGCCTCGCCGCCCCCCTCATCCTTCTTAACGCGGGCCGGCTCCATTTCGCGAAGACCACGGCGAAATGCACAATTTAAGAATTTGTAATTTTCCTTAGACGACTTGGAATTTCGCTTGCAATCGTGTGAATTTATTTTCTTATCGTTTTTTCCGGTTTTTGGTTTTTTTTTTATATAAATCAACAGTCAGAAAGTTGTTCCGAAACGATTCGAAAGACGGCTAAAAATTTTCACAACTGAATAGAAATAAATTTGTCCGGCCGACACAACAATGCCAATACATTATCGAATGATATGACTTTTGACAATTGCTTGGTGGGGCCAACTATGATTCGAAATTGGGATGGGCGAAAGGGTTACTGAGAACACACGTTATAGAGGTGGCAATCCTACTACTACTACTAGATATTATTTAGACTACAACCCGCTGGATATTTATGACAACTGCAGCGGGGCCATCAGAATGCAATGTACGCTATAACAATAAACTGAACCAGTCAGCCAGTAACAACAATAACAGACCTCGTGCATAACCCATTCTCGGGGCCCCTCCCATATGGTATATATATGTACGGTTGGGCGCGAAAACGCAGCGAGCTGTAAGTGGAAAGTGTTGGCGACAACCGCAGGGAAGCCCACCAAAAGGGTAAACATGAAAATGTGCAGGAAAAGCGCTTTATCGGGGCACTGCAAACTGAAAACTGCAAGGAAATGAATAATAAACACGGCCAATGGATATTGAGCCCAGCCAGTTGAGAGGAGTAAAAGACAGCAAAAGCAGGAAATTCCATTAGGATTGCAACGAAATATCGATAAAAGGGGATTTCTCATACGCAGTGTTGCCAGGGCTCTGCAATTTCGTTAGGTTAGGGGGGTGTGCTCTAAAAAAGGATAACTGGCCACATTCCCCAGCCAATTGTAGGAACCCCAGCTATTCAGGTGACTGCTTTTGGCCTAAAAGCGCTTTCAATTTGCAACACTTGCCGTTGCTTTTTTTTCCCCATTGCCTGTGTTTGCCCGGCTGTGTCATCATTTTTTATGCATGTTTGTTATGGCAACAGGGTAGTCGCTGCGTTGTTTGCCCCGGCAGTGGCAACTCTATCCAGTGCATATATGAAATTGTAATAAAAAAAGAAAGAAAGTGGAAAAAACAAAGAACCGTTTGCATGTTAAAGAACATTCCTGTTTGCATGTTCGTTTTGTTTGCCAGAGCCGCTTGGCAACTACCTCAATAAATTTGATGTTGATGCCGGCGATATGCGGTAGCATATACACATGCAGAGGGATATCCTGAGCCCCGTAAGTTACACCCTCGGCACAAAAAAAATAAAGTCACCCTCCATGGCAAGGGTGGTTTTTTGCCAACGGATTCCACCATTCCGGGGACTCCTTTGCCAAGAGATAATGCCTGGTGTAAGGTTAGTAAATCAGCGATATGACAAATCGCCGCAACGCAGGCGGAACACTTAATGCGACGACTCTTTTCTATAAAAGACAAAGAAGAATCAAAATTGCTGATAAAGCCAAATAAATCGTTTTGCCACATTTGTTCGTCACTCGCGTCCGTCTGCCAGACAAAGCGTCGCCACCGGCAGCAGTCTGGTCTAGAATTACAAGGGCCCCCCCTTTGGAAACTCCGCCCCTGTGTCAGTCACTTTTGAAGCCAGACTGTAGAGAAAACTACGTATAATGGGGTATAGTTTGGGGGGGGGGGGCAAGTCTGGGGTTGTTTGCCACGCTATAGGAAGTGTTAAAGTTTCAGGCTTTCGCAATTTGAATTTCAAGAAGCCCTGGCCATTTAAATGTTATTGCCAGGGACAACGGCGACAACAATGGCCACCTCCCTTTGGGGTTATTGATTTTCAGCCCCCTCTTACTGCCCAGATGAACCAACTACTACCACACTCCACACTGTCCAGTTAAGCCGATTTAAGGCACAAAAATAACTCCAGCCTGGCTGGAAAGGGGAGAAAACTGCAGACACTGCAGACCTCAGAACGAAAACCTGAAGGCCTCCGAACGGAAGTGTGGCAAATGCCTTCTTGTAATTTATAGCCCCCCAGAAGGGGTAAAGGGGTGGGGAGTTTAGAAGGCGGCCAGTTGGCCGCATAAGTTGCACAATTTATGGCATTGCGACAACGAACAAATTCCCTGCAAAGTGCAGGCGAACCAAGCAAATTAGATGGAAGCGCCTCACAGGCGGCAGACAACGGTGGAGATGGCTCTTAAGAGAATATTAAATGAATGAAATTTATTGTAATTTATGGAGGACTACAGAAGAAGTTTAATGAAATATTAGAAATGCGGCACGTTTAAGTGCAATCCGGAGGAAGAAACTTTATTGCTGCCTGCTTTTAGGCGTTGAATTAAATTACTTTTGGAGGTTTTTATGGTTTAGTTTCTTGAAACATAATTAAATTGCAAAACCCTATTAGATAAACCATCTATTTTTTTCAATCAGTACCTTTTTTATTAACATTCAAGCAAACTGCATCTGAAGTCATATCTTGAATACAGTCACGTGGCAAGACTTCCAGTGTCCCCAATATTTTCAGGACCCGCTGCCAAAATCATAGATAACATGGCAATAAGTTGCAAGTCGGGTTTATTTGGGTAAACAGCAACGGGTTCGTGGCGGTTCAGTGGGGTTTTTGTTGCCAAGAAACCAATCAGGCGGGTCTTGCCTCCACAATATCTGCCAGAAAAGCTCTTTTTTTTTGGCCACGTCACTGGGGTCCACAGACACTGTCATAAAAACTGTGCAGCCCGGCCGGGGAAATGTTTTCAATATTTGATGCTCACATTTTGTGGCCGCAAAAGTGCAGGGACGCTGCTCGACCGCATCAACAAATGAAAACGGCGCCCAACAGCCAACATCCCTGACCCTCCCCCCGGAAGTAAACCCCAACCGAGGAGGTCAGTCACGTGTTGGCCAGGCCAAAACCAAGAGGCCCTGCCGAATTCACTGCATTGCGGCAGCGACAACAACAGTCCGTAAATTCCGGACAGTACGTATGTATGTACAAACAGTCCGTCGCCGAGGCTGAGGCATTGTGTCTATCCCCGTGTATTTGCTGTATTTGCTGTGCAGCAACTGCCAAAAATAAGGAGTGAAAAAACAACGTACGACGTGCCTGCAACAGTACATAATGCCGCCGGCTCATGGGACGGGAAATTGTCAGGAGCCGGAGAAAATAGGAGGCACGCGACAAGCTCAAAATGAAAATTACACAAAAGTTTGCCAGAGAAGAAAATGGCGTGCTTTTTTATGGCTGCCAAAGATGCCCCCAGGAGTCGATTTCGGAGTTGGAGTCGGAGCTAGAGTCGTAGAAAGTGGAAAGCCAACTTTTGCAGTGGCAGAAAAAACACGCAAATAACAGTTGTTTTGGGTATATCGAAGAGGGGAATACCCTGGATGATCAATTCCCATAAAAGTTGAGAGAAATAATGCGGAATTACAATATTTTAAAATATGTATCTCTATAATATGGTTTATGAAACGATGATATTCTTCAGAAATTGATTTTAATAAAGGTAAAGCGTGCCAATTCTATAGTTCTCAGGGAACCAATCCCTTCTAAAAGCAAATAGGTAAAATATATATATCTGCATGTTTTTCAACTGAATTTATAGCCTCCTCTGATAGAGTAAAAACGTGGCCAAAAAGACAGCGGCAAGCGCATGCCACACGGGCCGCCGGAAACCAAAATGCGCTTTTGTGTGCCCCACACGACCCCCATCATCCCAAACCAATCCAACCTATCCCAAGCCAACCCAGCCCAAACAAACCCAGAGAACCCATCCGACAAAAACCACCCAACCGAAGCGGGGGCAACAATCCAATCCGACACAAAACCCCAGTCCAATCCGAATAGGACAAGAGCTAAGCTGAGATAGCCGGGCAGGTTTCCACTGGGTCCCCCATAGTTTGGCGAATTAGAAAAGTGCCGGCTGCAGGCGCCGCTCAATTGCATTGGGTTCCAGGGGAAAAGTGGCGGAGGAACTGGGGATTCCACGATAGAATGGGGAGCGGTAAACGAGGCTCGTTGAGCGCGTATCTAGCATTTTTATTTTAGCATATTTTATTATTTGCGAAATTAGGCTGCTCCAAGTACCGCCCGCTGTGGTGGCTTTCTATATTGTATGGTTTATATACCATATAGTGTGGTATGAGGAGTGGGTCGCTCTGGGGGCGTATGAAGGCATATCCTGGCGGATAGCTCTGAATGGCACGGCTCCCGCTGATTGCAACGTATCTACAGCGACATCGGCTTTCAAAATGGCCTGAATAAAATGTGAAGCGCTTGGATTTATTTCCCAGAAAGGAGGCAATTAAGGATCTATTTAACATATTTATAAATCCTTGATTACTATTTTTAATTGACTTAAAAATTAAAAAAATAACTAGAAAGTTTAACAAACCATATAATAAGAATGATTTTTAACATCAAATAAAACCAGTATTCTTTAGTCATATTTTTTTAAAACCCCTTTTATTAAACTCTGCCCACGCCATTGGCTATTATATTAACTATGACCACATGTGATTCTATCTGTAATTTAGAATGTAATCAGAATTATTGATCAAAGTGTCCTTTTCAAGAGTTGGTATACTCAGAGAGGGCTTGTAATTACCGCAGAGGGGCTTATTAATACATATTTTCAATTTGAATAATGAATGAGAAGAGGGTGGGGTATTTTTCGCAAAACAACCGAGTTTCTCCCGCAGCGAAGGGGGGAAGAAAGTGACAGAAAAGAAGAGAAAATTACTTAACACGGCTCCCAAGTTGCAATGCAAAAGCCAAAACGTGTTTGCCGGCAACCCCTCTGGAGAGACCCCCCATTGTCGCTGCCCCACAGCCCCCCTGTCAGGCCAAAAAGCACCCCCTCTGGCCGCCGGCCATGTTCTTGCCGAGAGCCAAGAGTCATGCATCATGCAACACCCAAACGAAATGAGAGGCGCTTTTGGGGGCAACATGAAAGTACAAAGGCGAGCGAGGAGAAAACATGGCGAAGCGCCAAATTATGCGCGCATGGGTGGGGTGTTGCAAGGAGGTTACGGCAGGGGGTCTTTCGAAGGGGGTTTGTTGAGGACGCGACAGACAACAGAAGAAGAAACTGCAAATAATTGCGCTCTCTCCGCATTTCCTTCTTCCTTTCCTATCTTATCCCATTTCTCTCTCTCTCTTTGAAGGGAGAGCGCATTGCACTCGGGAGCTTTTTGGCCACTGCAGGCGAGCTTTGGCTCTCTGCCCCAACCACCCAGCCACCCCCCCAATATTTTCCCCCCTTTTATGCACGCCGGCCGGTTTTCAAAACTGCAACTGTGTGGGTTTAGTTGCTGTCGGTGTGTGGGTGTGCTTGTGTTTGTGTTTGTGTCGTGCATGTGTGTGTGTGGACGCCATTTGGGTTGACACGTGGCCGAAGTTTTGGAGCCCAGGAGCAAAAGCAGGCTGCGCTAAATCAGAAATCAGGATGCAGTGGACCCGGGCCAAGGCAACAAACAGAAAATGTACCACAAAAACGTACAAATCTCGGTTTTTAAGAGGCAGCACAAACCGGTTTGCCACAAACACACACGCACACACACACATAGAAGGTTCAACTTTGTCTGGACTTTTCTTTATTTTAAGTTCACTTTTTAATGATTTAAGCGGCGTCGGCGGCGACGAGATATTGGAGCAGAAGGAAGGGCAAAAAAGGGAGGGGGAGAGGAGAGGAGATGAGAGGGAAGAAGAAGGGAGGCAGCGGACGATGCAAAAGGCAAAAATCAAAATGGTGGCCCAAGAAGAATTGGGGGAGGGGGAAAGGGGGGCAGGGGGATACCAAAGAGGTAGACGACGGCGTTTTAATGCGATTGTGACGATGTTAAATGCATTGCCGCACTCACACACATGCATATGCAAACGGAAAGGCAAGCGTCGCAAAAAAAAAATGAAAAAAAACCATGCTGCATGCCTCTCTTCCCCGAGAGTGTGTGTGTGTGCGTGCGTGTCTGTGTTGGGGGCGCTTCCATTGTGGGGCCTTTGCTTGCTTGTGTGTGTGTGTGCTAGTGAACTGCAGTGTTGAACAACGCCAAGAAACGTGGGCGTTGTTGTTGTCGTCCGGTTTTATGAAATATCAGAGCAAAACACCTGAACGCACATATGTACATTCCATTTGAATTCATTTAATTTCATTCGTTTCGTTTCATTTCACTTCACGCCATGCGTCAGCTGTTTGGCGTTCGTTTTAATTTTATACCCCATACGCAGTGTATACATATAGACGTTTCTAATTTTTGCACATTATTGCAGAAACACACACACACGCACACCGATAGAGAGACATGCATATATAGGCAGCACAGCACTTGGGGCTGCACTGCAAGAAAAGAGAGAGGAGTGGAGGAGTAGGAGAAGAGTAAGACCAAGGCAAAATGAAATGAAAAAAAAATAAAATGCCGTCGCTTTTTGTTCCTACATCGGAACGTACTAACACACACTCACTCGAGAACTCACACACACAGGCACTTGATACGATATTGTTGTCTGCTGCTCGCTCACTTTTTATATTTTTATACCTATATAGGATGGTGTCAGTGTGAGCGTGTGTATAGCCACTAATTGCAAATTGCAGTTCGCCAAAGTATCGCCAAGATACTGAAATTACCTTTTTTATTTTTGTTTTTTTTTTTTTTTGTATTTTTTGTTGTATTTGGCTTGCACTAAGAAATTCACAATATTACTTCGTTGCGTTCAATTTGAACTATTGGTATTTATGTATTTTGTATTCCTTGACGGCGTTGCACAATTTGTTTCTAGATTCCTGGCATTTTCTACATCGAATATTTGTATTTCTTGTATTTTTATTTAAGATCGTATCGTATATGAGATCACAATTGGCCGCCCGCCGTTCCGATGTTACGTTTCCGTTTCGATTCGCATGCCGCGCGCGCTCTCTGCCAACATATTCTTTTTAATAAATATAACTATGGGAATTTATGGTCCTATATGTTATTTTTGTTGTTGTTTTCTTTTTCTTTTTTTTTTTGGCAAGCACACTTTTCCGAACAACTGCAGTTGGCGATTGGTTATTTTTGGGTATGTCCAATTTTTTGCGTGTGGCAGCCGCGTTGTAATAAATGGCGGACGGCAACGTCTACGTCACCGGTTCTCGGTTCGCCAACGTCTGAGAATCGAAACAGAGAACTGAGAATCGAGAATCGAATCGGGGAACAGCAGCGGTACTGGCAGAAGCTGAGGCTGTAGCCGCTCCGCTCGCAATTCTGGTCTTCACGTCGTCACTTGCGTCGCACAACAAAAGCCACAAACCAAACAACTACAACTCGGGGAGTCGTCGAGTCGCAGTCGCAGTCGCAGCCACGGAAAAGCTGCAGCGACAAAAGTGCACGCACACCATCGCGAAGGGAGAGCCCACGGAGCGTCACTCTCACACAGATACGTTCGTATCTCAGGCGGGCAAAAAGTTTCGCAATAAAAAAAAGAAAGGAACACAACACCCAGAGAGCGAAAGAGAGAGCGGCGTAGACCGAACGAAACAAGAGAGAGAGAGAGAGAGATAAGCACTGCGAGCAGAATTTGCACAACAAAGCGAATGGCGAAAAAACATGCTCTCTCCTAAACACACACAAACAAACATTTCGCTCTCCCGTTCTCTTTTGCCATGGCTTTTTAAAGATCGCGGAAAAAAACACGAGAATCGAATCTTGTGTCGCGTGTGGAAGCCAAGTTTTCATCTTCATCTTCAAACTCTAAGAAACTAAAAACAGTAGACCAAAAAACCAGACAAACAAAAGTGAAAATGCCTCATAAATAGGCTAAAAGAATTTTAGCAAGTTCCCTTTTTTACACAGAGAGAAAAAAGTATGATAAGGCCTCTTTAATAGGCTAAAAGGGTCTTTCTACACAAAGAATACTACCTTTTGATTATTTTAAATTCTATTGGGAATTAAATAAGAGCATTTAAGCACAAATATAGAGTGGTGGGACTCGAACTCTGTCTTCTATTAGCAGAAGAAAATTTATTATAAAATTAACATTACTTTATAAATGCTACAACAAGATATGAAATGTCTAGATATCGAGCCTTCTTTTTTTCTGTGCAACGTATCTTTCACTGTCGACGTTCCACAATGCGTTCCACAAAAACACACACACGGACCTACGAGCATGAGAAGCTTCTATGCAAAAAAAAAAAAAAAAAACTGCCGAACATTCCTTCAAAGGGGTTAAATGAGCGAAAACAACAAAAAGAACGAATGCCCAAGGGCTGAGTGTAAAAAACGTAGATGCTGTCTGTAAATTTTTATACAACTTTGGCATGAGGGCAAATCGTCGGTAGAATCGTTAACTAAAATAAACGCACACAGTTGCATCAGCCTTTGCAAACGCACAGATACGATTACAGATGCCGATGCACACGCACAGCCACAGATTCAGATACTTCCACCACAGATGCAGCCGTGAGATGACTGGACAGTGGGTTTGGGTTAGGGTTTTCCAGAGGGTCATCGTCGAGGGGGGTGGTGGAGAACCCCCAATCCACAACGCCCACACCGGCTTTCCGGCATTTTGGTCATGAACTTGTGGGTTTCGCTCGTCTGCCGGTCCCCAACAACCACTGCACCACCCACTTTCCGATTCCGATTCAGATTCCGACCAAGGTAAGTGGCTCGTCAGCACGTGAACATCGCATCCCAATTCAATACCAAGCGATTCTCTCTAGCGGTGTAAAAATAAACAAAAGTAAGAGGAATTCTTTTGCCACTCAGCACTCGCCTTTGAATCGAAATATGCTGAAATTATTTATTTTGCGGTACAACTTAGAGGGTCTCTCAAGTTACCCGAAAATTTGGGACTTCGAGATGAAAACGGAGACCCTGGGAAGTTGGCTTAAAAAACATAAGTGGGTGCCGCTGACTAACAGTAAAACAGCTGGGTAACCTAAGAAGCTGGTGAAAGAATTCGAGTGAGTTGGCTAAATTCCAGGAAAGTGTGAGAATGTTTGCGGCCAATAATCACACCCCCTGAAATATGATGAAGAAAGAGCACTACAAATTCCAGGGATATTTCCCTAAATAACAAATAGCCTAAGAATAAAACCATCTAACCAAAACTCGATAAGGTCTAAAATAAAAATTTCAAAACTTGCTTAAGATTTAAAAAAGATCCATCATAAGTAAAATGTTCTGGTTAATTATTTCCAGAATAATATAAAAACTTTTTAGATATACAAAAATTTTAAATACAAGATCTGTAGAAACCTTTTTTCGAATAGAGTTCAAATTTCAAAGGTACAGAAAAACCAAGAGTAGTTATATTTTATCTAAGTATATTTCAGAAACAAACTAAAGAATAAATATTGTATTCGAAGAGTGAAGATATCACTAGTTTTTTTTAAGATAGACAACCTGAATGCAAAGCCCTGTCATAGAAAGTCTTGGCCAGCAACCTTGAGTCACCATCTAAACGCGATATCTTTACGACGGCTAATGAAATTCTTTGTAGAATCGCCCCATAAAAAAATCAGAGATCCATATCTGGTCTATTTAGCGAAAGGGTGTGCCCCACCAGCAGTACTAGCGGCTTGAAATCAGAATTGGCGACTTACTCGAGCGAATTGTTGCTGCAACTTCCGAGTAGAGAGTATCTCAGGCGCTGTGTATCCAAGTGTGTGGGGTGTACTGGTGCTGCTGCTGATGATGATGTATCCAATGGGTGCTGTAGATATTTAATCCGAAAATGTGCTAAGCTATATTTATGCGAATTAATGCGAATGTGTGTTTCTTTCTGAGTTTGTTGCGTTTTTGTTTTGCACTATTCAAGAATTTCACTGGAGAGATATAGTAGATTCACTTGACCGCACTTATCGACTACAATGGGTGTTTGTTGCAAAAATAATATTTGCCACTTTCGCGCTTTTCCGACACGTTGCGTTGCTCGTGGAGAATCGAGAGTGGAGATGCGATGCGATGTGGAGTGGAGATGCGACGGAGCAGAGAGTACAGTAGATCACAGCACACCGCTCGGCGACTCTCTCTATAGCGCAATGTGGCCAGCCTTTTGACCAGGAATGCAGCTCTGCAGTAATTGCAATCAGCGGTGCATTCGCCAGCGAACTGATCGCCTGTTGCTGGGGGCTGTGGCTGCGGATCGTCGATCGGAGCAGCGCTGCACAGGAAGTGCACGAAGCCTCCGAGAACAAGTTACGAGCGCTCGGCTTTCCCGATCGTAGCGTCTATGGGATTGGATCGGCCGATGCAGTTGCACTCTCCTGCTTCGGTTCTCTTTTTTTAGATGTACGATTTTTTTGTATTATTTTATATGGGGCGTATACCCCGCGTGGAGCTTTGAAACCTCGATCGACGATCGTATGGGGTTGGGGGGGGGGGGTTCCAGAGCCGCTTCAAAAGCTTCGGATGCACTTTCCCTGGCTCTGCGGGTTACGTAAAGCTTACAGGCAGGCTGGCTGGCAGGCAGGTTGTATATCTTGGCTAATTTTGATTAAATTTCCTTTAGCTATTATAAATTTCGTTTAGATTCGATTTCGAAAGTCTCGGCCGACTGCGTTTCGAGGTGATCCAATCTGGTACAATCCAAACCGACTGAAAGGTAAATTGCAAATGTTTGCAAACGCAGTCGCTGCTTGGCAAACGTTGATTGCTCTAACTGGTTAATTATATAATTTAAATTGTTTTCAGTTCGCCTCACTTGATGATCATAATTTGTCACTAATTTTGTCACGAAATATGCACTTTTAGTTGTTGGCTTTCTTAACAATTTGTTTTGTTTTTTTTTTTTGTTTTGTTTTGGTTTACTTTGCTTTATGTTGTGTTTGTTTCACTTGTTTGAAATTTATAGATTTTGTATTTGATTTTTATGCATTTCCAGACATGTCGCTGCATTTTGCGTACGCTTTTAAAGTTTGCAACGCGTGGCCATAGATACCTTCCTCCCCGTTTTATTACAAGTTGTATGCCGCTTTATAACTGCGTTCGTTTCGATGTTATATTTAGTTGTTAAAATTAAAAGCGTAATTGGCTTGTACACTTAACCATAGTAGAGAATATTATCAAAGATTTACCGTCGTTATTAGTAATGTAGCAAATAAAGAAAAACTTAAACAAAAACTGGCAAATGTTTTGCTTAAACGTTTTAACACTAACAAGTTTGCTAATGATGATGATGGTGATTAGAACTGTGTGATTCGATTCTATTGTTTGATTTTCCGAAGTGGCTGATGGCTGTTTATTTTAGTGGCTGGCTCTATTGCAGTTGGTATATAATCCAAAGTGTGTTGAAGACGTCGTATGCGCGGACTCCGATCCTGAATAGAATTTTGACTAAAATGCTGTGTGATTTCCAACGTTGGCTGTATATTTTTGGCTGGGTTTTTTTATATATATTTTTGTGTATTTCCGAAAGGTGTTGTTGGTCAGAGTTTCCTTAACCGTTTGTGTATAAAGTTCCAGATTTGTGGTTGCAATATTTTCGCATGGTCGTTTGCGCGTCCGCGATACTTGCGAGTGGAGTGGCGATGCGATACAGATACAGATACCCGGCTGGCTGGGTAGTCAGTCAGTCTCAGAGGCCCGATTTTCAGAGTCGCCGTCCGTTGGCGACAAAAAGCTTGCAGTCGTAGTTGCGTTGCACACAGATACGCCAATACCAATGCAATCCAACTGAGAGAGAGCGAGTGAGAGAGAGCGGCACAGCAGTTTGCCGGCAAAGCAAAGGCGAAGCTACGCACACAGGCGCATTCTGCGCTTCCTTTTTGTTTTGTTTTTGCCATTCGCAGCGGCAGTCGCAGTCGCCTGCATTGGTATTGCATCCTCTCTCTCTCACAGATACTACCCATACGTAGCCTGCTTTTTGTGGTCTTTCGCCCCAGCTAGCAACCACCCAGCTTTTTGCCGGCTTGTAGTCAAACCTTTGTCGCCCAGAGAGCCCACTCTATGCTCTCTCTCTCTCTATGGTTTTTTGTGGCCTTTTTTGCCACACTGAATTGACCCCTCAGAGATTCTGATTCCGATTCAGATTGAGATTCCGATGCCCAAAGATGCCAACAAAGTCGCGATGCGTTTTGTCGCCAGGGGCTCTTGTATCTCGCATCTCTCTCTCTCACTCCGCCTCTGCCCTCTCGCTTCCACTCGCTCTATGTTGTGAGGAACATTTCAATTAACTGCAATTCTTCTGCTCCCATCGCTGCCCGCCGGGCAATCCGTTTTTATGATCCATCCACTCGCCTCGTTGCCCGCCGCCCGTCCAAGTTTAATTAACTCGAAGTCACGGACAATGGCCGAGCGACAAGTAAAGCGTATCTAGATGCCCCCGATAAGATCTGTCAGGGCTCTATGCGCCCATCTCTCTCGGAATCCGATTCTGAATCGGATTTTCGCCACTCGCTAACTCAATTTGCCAGCCAGCAGGTGCGATGACCGCGCCGGGGAGTACGAAAAGTTTTGATGGGAAAACTGAAAGTACTAGCGGATAGCGGTTAAGCTGGAGTTGGATGATTGCAGATTTTTCTAAAACTGCCTTTCTCTAGAACATATTAATGGTTCAGTGGAGATCTTTACCTATCAAGGAGCTGTCTAAAATTCTGGGTTTATTTTAAGGGATTATAAATATTATTTTTCTAGCTACAGTTGTTAGTTGCGTTATTGAAAAGAACGTTTTATTTTAAGACCATCATAAACTAATTATATAAATTCCATGGCATCTTATAAATGAACAAAGCAGTTATTTGTGAATGAGAACACTTTTACTACATTTAGGAAGCTTTTTATGCTCTATATGGATATATTATATACAGTGGATCATCCATAGTTATAAACTCACTAACTTAAGTTAAATATTATCAGGACTCCTTATAATTAAGTAAGTCAAGTTCATCTAGCAAAGGTTTTTTTTTTTCATAGAACGTCGGTAAATAGTGGTTCAAGTTATTGAAGTACGACTGTGGGAGCAACAAAAGCCTCCTGTGGGCAAAGATCGAAAGCATCTTCTCCTGCAAACAGGGCAGAAAACGAAAGCCAAACGGAGCGAATGTGGGCAACGAGCCTGAAAGGATAACGCTCTTGATGCTGCTGCCTCACATTGATCACGATGACCATCAGAAACGGAAGAGGCAGCATCAGCAGCAGCATCATCATCAAAAATCGGAGGCATCATCAAGCGCGGCATCAACGCCAACAACAACAAAAATGTCCGTATCTGCGGCGATAACGCAGTTTTTCGTGCCGATCCTGTTTTTATTCCCACAGTTTTGCGAGGCTTACATCTGACGGGGGACGCAGTGGCCCCGTAGTGGCGATGGCTATATGGTAGCTATGCATCGTATCGTATAGGGGAATATCACGGGCGCATGGTCATCATCAAGGCGATCGGATCGGATCGGAGCGCTCTTCTGCCGGCGTCGCTGCGATGGTCTCGAAATAATAAGATGACATCCAACACTTCTTGCGATCCGAGAGGCACAAACACACAAAGCTCGAGACCAAGACGAAGACCAAGACCAAGACCCTACCCCCATATGTGGCCGGTTCCCCTAGCAACCCCCTCACATCCTCATCAACCCCCTGCCATGCCAGCCGCAGTCCGTTCCAAATATTTTTCATATAAAAAATCGCATTTTTTTGCCCTCTCGCGCATAATAAAACTTTTTCTGCATGCTTTTCATTTCATTTCCTTCGAGATGCCGGGGGTTGCCGAGGGTCGAGCGGCTTTTGGGGGGAGGGCGGCAGACAGCAGCGCACTTGGCCGCCGCACAAAGGAAGATCACGACGCAAGGACTTGTCTGCATTCAAATCGATGTAGGTAGAGGTTGAGGCAGAGGTAGAGGTAGAGGCACTCGTACTCACACTCGTCCCCAGTCGCGTCCTCGAATGTACCTGAACCTCTCTCGCAAAAGGATGGACAATGTCCAGGGCCCGAAACTTATTGAGCCACGCTGATATTTCAGTTTCGCCTTCGGTTCTTTTTTTTTGGCTCTTCCTCTGGCTCGGCTGTTTATCGCCGGTGGTTGCTCATGCTTTTGCTGCTGTACTCTCGGAATTGGAATCAGCGAGCATTATTCGAGGAGTAAAAAAAGCATAGTTCTTGAAATCTCGAGAAAGTCTCGGGGTTAACCTACAAAACCAAGCTGTTGTGGGTGCAGGGGTTAGGATCATTAAAAGGATTTGCTAACTTTTAAATGTAGGTTTTTATTTACGTGTTTTAGGTATCTGGAATAATAGTTGGACTAAATCATTTTTACGGTTATTCACCACTTTCAAGGAAAATACAATTTTAAATAATTCAATATAATATTTTTTTCTCATAAGAGATATATAAAATATTTATGGGATCGTGTGGTATCAACTGATATTATGAAAACTGGAACACTTAGGAGAATTACAACTAAGAGCTTATCAGCATATTTAAAATTTGAATAGAAAATGTATTTTGTAAAATAACAACAGTAATATTGTCTATAAGGATTTTTTAAATACCATTAAGTTTTAAACATATTTTTTATAATTTGGGCAGGAAATAACTTATAAATAACCCATTTTAATCAATATTTAAAAAAATAAAACGTCTTCCCAAAATATTTTGTAACTTTGCATACACAAATCATTATATTAATTCAACCGAAGTTTACCAAGGAAAATCTTGATTTTTAGTTTTCTTTAGAGGTCTTCAGGTTCTAGTCACCGTTGCGAAATGTTGTTTACCCAAAATCTTAAATGCCAGCCCAGAAACAGGGACAGGAAGTGGATGACCAGCCGCAGTGAGGACATCGCAAGAGGAGGACGAAAAAGGAGAAAAAAAAAACGAGCATGAAGGAAGGAAACTCAATGCGACATTTGCATTTTTAATGCAGACCCACATATAAAACTAAGTTTTTTATGAGTTGATTTTGATTTGCGTACTTCTTTTATATGAAGGTATTTTTTGCATTTGGCCAGCGACTGGTTCGAATCGTCTAATTTTTTTCGCCGCTTCCTTTTTTTCCTATTCTATTTTAGCTCTGCGAGAGGCGGTCGCTTGACCATCGTGTCTCCTGCCTTGGCCATTGTCTGTGCCACGGTGTCACCTTCGAGCGGCCAGCAGGATCAAGGGGATCGAGGGGATAAAAAAGGTGGCAGAGCAATATAGCCAGAGAGCTGACCACGCAGACAAGACAAAAAGCTAAGCAGAAAAGCACACACAACGGGAGGAGCGCAGTATCCTTTTGTGATATATGAGTAAGTTGTACCTGAAGGATATGCGCTGAGCCGTTGAGCACACACAAACTGGAGGCAAGCTGCACCACCATCATCATCTTTATACGACTCTGGCTCGGAGTTTATCATTCGATATCGAGCACAGCGTGATTATATTGTGGATGAATGGGTGGGCTGGGGATGGGTATAAGGATGAGTATGAGTATGATGACCGCACCCGTGGCCTGGACACCCTGAAATCCTGCCAAAAGAGAGAGAGAGAGCTCTACGAGCACCCCTCGCTGATCTTCTCGGGTCGCGGTCTTTGTTTTTATGGCCATAGCTGGTGGGAAAATTTATCTAAATTGTCGATGGCATTTTTTTTTTGTATTTTTTTTTTGCATTTGATTCTTTTTGCAAAAAGGATTTCTCTTTCTTTCGTTTTTTTGTCATATTGTGGAATGTTTTGTCGTCACTTTTGGAATGAAGCGGCTATGGAGATGAAAAAATATGTATAAAAAATAGAATGATGGGCCAGCAAATGGCCAAAGTCCATAAATTAAGCCCGAGGCAGGGACAGAAGGGCAGCGCATCTGACAGCGGCCAGGATCGATGCGAGGAAGTAGAACAAAAAGCTGGCAATTGGATGAAGGTGTTAAAATATAATGCGCCCTTGTTCCGCATCCTGCCAAGGACCCTTCGATTCGAGGCGAGGCGATTGCCGAGGCAACGCTCCGATGTGCGCGAATAAATAGAACGCGAATTTCCAAACATTTTTCCAATTAGCTGTCAAAAGGAAAAGCGCCAGCCACTTGACGTTTGTCGGCGGGAAAATCAACAAACTGAGGAAAAATACCCAAAGGATTGAGGGGTAGTTGAGACACGGTTGCGTGTGGCAATTATTTTTAACGAATGCGTCAAGTGTGGGTGGCCAAAAGGTCCTGGGTCAATGTTCGCCATCGCATATTGCGCATACGCCCCGTGTGCGCTTCTTTTGGACCCTTTATTTTTCTGGGTCAGTACGATCTCAGGCCACCGGATCGCTGGCAAGATTAAGATCCATCGAAAGTAAAACAAGGCACAGCTGACGCGGCATAAATCTGGGCAGCTGCAATTGCAGTTGCAACTGCAACGGAGCTCGACGCTCCACGCAATCAACGCATTAAATCAATTTTAACTTGGCCTACTTTTGCCTTTCGCCACTGCATGGGGCGAGTTATTCTCACCGCGCTTTTTTTTTTGTCCTAAAACAAAAGGCACAAATGCCGACCCTTGCAAC
Organism: Drosophila subpulchrella; assembly: GCF_014743375.2. NCBI lineage: Eukaryota > Metazoa > Arthropoda > Insecta > Diptera > Drosophilidae > Drosophila > Drosophila subpulchrella. The sequence goes on along the minus strand of NC_050609.1, from coordinate 2,323,518 downwards.
GAGCAATGCATTTCAGTACAGCAGCAATATCGCAGCAGCAACATCACAACAGCAACAGCCGTGCAGCTTGCACATGGCGCAGCCTGGGAAACCGGGGAAAGATGCAGGCCAGGATTTCGGAGGAGGGGGAGACCTTCGGCGGAGGAGGGCAGAGGAGGACCTGGTCCATTGAAATGCAATCTGCGCACACATGGCGACGACAAACAGCGCTTTTAGTTCGCCCTCTCGTACCCACGGATGTTTTCAACGTGGTTAAAGTGCAAGAACGCGTTTTTTGTCGCCGCCAAATGAATACGAAATGTTTCACCTACATTTACCGGCAAGGTGCAACTACCTACATGAATCACGTTTCAGATGGTGTGCCTTTGCTTTTAGACAGTTTCTACATTTAAGTGCTATAATAATGTGCAACACCGAGTGCACTGAACTATTGCATAAATAAAGCAGTTCTTTGAATAAGTTTGAAAATGTGTAAGCAAAAATACAGCATAATTATTTATAATGATTTATTCTATCTAACATTTTGGTATTAATACATTTAACGTAACAACAATCAACCAACAATTTCTTTATGCGAATGTTCTTAAATGTGGTTATTTTTCCTTTAAGAAAGCAGAGTATCTCAAATATTTATTTTAATTTTCTCTTAAAGTTTATGAACCATTTGGTAGCTTCGTCAGCGAAAAGAGAGCCTCTGAATTGAGGGAAGCCTGCAGGCCGGAGGATATCAGCATCGACATCCGAGCTCTGCCATTGAAGTCCTTTTTACCATCATAACCAAAGCCCCCTTTTCCCATCCCCTCCTCTGCACTGCAACATATTACATGGCTATTTACTTAACCCATTAATTCCGTAGTCGAAAAAATGACGTTGCGAGGTGCTGACATGGCAAAGGGCTAACCAGAAACGGTGGCACAGGCTGAGAGCCCAGGAAAGCAGCCAGAACACATGCAGCCGGCAAATATGCGAAACGTGGCGCGAAGAGCATGCTCAAGTGCTATGTACTTGCATTTGCATTATGTAAACGCACTGGGGCCCAGACCATCCCATCCCACCAGAAAACCAACCACAAAAAATATCCACTTAAAATATTATATTTAATTGATACAATTTTGAAAACAATGTCGAAAAAGCAGGGACTTTTAAAAACAATCGGTTTGCTCTTTTCCACAACGTTAAACTAAATGAATTTGGAAAACAAAGTATATTTACTATATTTAAATATAAATAAAAATCCCAATGGGGCCTTTAAAGTGTAAGGCCCGAAACCCTCTTATTTACAGCCCCCGTTCCAAAGGCAAAAATCCACATCAGATTATGCATTCGATATATATGTATACACATACATTTTATAAGACTTTTCAATGTATATTTTTTTGTGTGCACCACACCATCCAGCCAACCAGCGAGTCAGGCAGCCTGCCAAGTGAAGTGGGCATGTGGTTTACATAAGTTGGGACTGGGACCCGGACTTATATCGGTGGTACAGGGACTGGAGGAACTGGACCTACACCAACAAATGTGTGGGCAAAGGCTGGCTGAAAACGAAAGGAGTGCAAGGAACTCGGGGCCGGCGGCACAAACTAATGGAGAGCAACTGCTGTCAGGCGCTTTTATGTAACCGTAGACATTCGTGTAATTCAAGCAGGCCAGGGCATCGGTGGGTAATGCGAGATCCAGATGGGCTGGTCTGCCAATATAAACAGCATGAAACTCTCCTAAGCTCGCCCAGCAAAGGGGCCTTGAAGTGCCCATCTAAGGAGCTAGTCAGCTTCTGCCTGACCGAACAATCTACTCAGAGAATAGAAAGCTACTTTAAAATTAATGGTAAATCAAGTATGCGGTCAGGAAACCTATTTATTTAATTCAGACACACTCTTAAAAAATGGAATAGAAGATCTAAATATGTGTATATTGTTTTCAAAATATTTTAAATTCCAAAAATATTAAAATACATACAAAACATTTAGATCGCATGAATTATTGTAATAATATTAAGATCAAGGTAGAATATATAATATATCACTTTAGCCTTTTTATCATATATTTCTTGTGTCAACAATACAAAATTGCATATTAAAATAAGTTTAAAGTCCTTACACTTATAATTGCTATATTGCTAAATTGAATATTGGAATGGTTCAAAGTCATGGCGGAAAATATTTAAATTGAAAATTGAATTGAAACCTTTTTTCTATTAGTGAATATATTTTATTAAATAAAAAGTAATCCCGGTTTTCTAAATCACAAAAGTTATTTTAAAACCAGCCTATTCGCCTGCTGCTTGCTAATGTCTTGACTAGTTTTATATATACTTTTATTTTTTATCCGAATATAGAGAAATTCCGATATATTTAAAACTGTAACTCACCAATTCCATGCTGTCCTAATGGGCTCGATAATGAGGAGTACATTTCCGGACTGAAGGTGCGATATGAATCACGACCCATGTTGTGGGAAACTGCAAGAAATATAAATAAATAAAGGAAACAATTAAATTTGTTAGTTATAAAACGTCAAAACCAAATATGGTTGGTAAATTGGTATTCGGGGAATAACAGAATTCTGTCTTATCGTATACCGATGATAAGGCTTCTTTATCACACCTAACAAGCCTTTAAAAATGAGAACACTAGTGCTTGCAATTCAGTACAGAAGTAGTATTTCAAGCTAATCGCACGTATTGCTGGAGATGGTTGAACAGGTTAATTTCGCCGAAGTGTTTCTGAGTGATGTATGTACATTTTCCGTGGAATACTGTACAGTATTAATGATCTTCGCTGATCTCTACGACAGACACTCGGAGCTGGAGCCTGTGCAGTGGTGCGCAAAGGTATCTTTAAGGCCCAAGAAGTCGCGGTGAAGGCGTACAATTTACAGGTTCAGACCGTTAGGAAAAATGCAGAAAGGGAAATTCAATTACTGTCGGAGATTGACCACGAAAACGTTGTCAAGGTTTTTGGCACGGCACGCGATGGAGAGACAGGGTACTTGCTAATGGAATATCTGCAGAATGGTTCCCTCTACGACTTTCTTTACGGCGTTGATCAGTGGGAGTATACTGTGGGGCAGGCTGTGCGATGGGCATTCCAGTGTGCCAAGGTAAGGAATGAGGTCGATTTCGCCCCATACTCGGTAATATGCTACCTATTGTAGGGCCTAGCCCACCTACACTCGAGGGAACGACCTTTGCTACATCGCGATATAAAGCCGCAGAATCTTATACTGGATAATCAGTTTGAAACCCTGAAGATTACGGACTTTGATCTGGCGACGGATATGTCCAATAACAGGTCTGATATGCGAGGATCTGCAAGGTATATGGCCCCAGAAGTGAGTGAAAAGGTTGCTGATGTCACTTTTTCGACAACTAATTAACCCCTTTCTAACACAGGCATTTCGGGATAGAAAGTATACGGATAAGAGCGATGTGTACAGTTTTGGCATAGTGCTTTGGGAGCTAATGGCGCGTTCTTTGCCCTATGAGCACTACGAGAATATCGGTAATCAATTCGCTATTTTGAAAGCCGTAAACGATGGTAAGTCAATGGAATTTACCATTTTGACAAAATTTTTAATAGTTTGTTAAACCGTTTAAGAAATTTTTGATAAGTCGAAGAAAATGTTGACAAGATCATTTTGATGGCATTCAGTATTGATTCAATCTAGATACAGGGCGTATAATTTTGATAGGTAGTCATCACTTACTTATATTACTTTGAGAATATCTCGCTCTTTACTTTTTCGATATGATAGAACTTTCAAGAAAAGAAAATCCAAGCGATATCAATGGTATATTATTACATTATTTAATGGTAAACATTATACTTAATAAATATACCATGTGAGTATCAAATTAGTCAGTACGTGATAATTTTTTATGTTTATAGGAGAAAGACCTCCCTTGGACGCAGTGCGATCCGATTGCCCAGAGGGCATCAAGCAAATGATAAAACGTTGCGTGCATGAAGATCCCGAAAAACGACCCTCTATGAAGGAGATCGAAGAATTCCTGGGCAGACTGTGCGAAACCGGGATTGACGAGGTCTTCACCGAAGTTCTGGACGAGGACACCACTGCCGTGGTGACCTATCACCAGGATTCGTCCGGCCAAATGATGATGCGCGTGGACTTCTGGCGACTTCTGGGAGAACCGATCCGTATGATCTTTCCGATTGTAAAGCGGGAAGCGGGGCGAATAGAAGAGGTCATTGCTCGCGAGACGGTTCGAGCTGCCGAGGATGTGGGCAGGGAGACGGCCAGGGCGGCCCAGGATACCGAGCGGGAAACGAGACGGGCGGAGAAGGATGCCGAGCGGGAAACCTCGAGGGCTGCGCACGATGGAGAGCGGGAGACGAGGAGGGCGGTCAAGGATGTGGGTCGCGAATCCAAACGGGCGATCAAGAAAATGGGGAAGAAGCTGCGCTTCTAACCAGAAATATGATTATTAATTCGTTATGCTAATGTGCGGGGAATGATTAATAAAGCCGACTGCATGCAGAGCGAGTGAGAGAGTCCTCCCGACAATCCAGCAATCCATCCCCTTTCACAAAGGACGATGCCGATGCAAATGCAGAACTGCAAGGGGTAGGCCTATGCTTAGACTGCATTAAGCACGAAGGATAAGTGAGGAGTCCTGAATGGTAGGGATGTGAAGGATGTGAACAACAACGGCAAGGATGACGGCTATAAGGACGATGACGGCGGACATGACATGATGACGACGTCGAGGGGTGGAGTACAGTATGTACCAAGCGGTGCATTGCTGCTCCTGGCACAGCGCGACTCCTTGGCGTTTTTTGCATTGTTTCTCTCTAAAGGAGCATACGAGCATGTGTGTGTGTGTGTGTGTGTGTGACCGGAAACTGCCATTTAAAGTGCATTTTGGAGAGTCGCTCAGTCAGAAGAGAAACGGAGCGAGCTTCACTTGTGTGCTAAGTGAAAAGAAGGAGCAGAAGTCTCCCCCCTTGCATTCCCCATTTTTTCCTGGTTTGTCGTTTGGTTTCTGAGCTCCTCGCCTCTTGGTTCTTTGCATGCATGCAAGCAGCTCCTTTGTGAGGGGTCCTCCAGCCCCTTTTCCCCCTTCCCCCCCCCCCCCCCCCCCCCCCCCCCTGCCAACCCCCACCAGCACGTGTAATCCAACTCCTTTTAATTACATTCAATACCCCGTCCACAAATGCTGTCCGTCTGCTCCAAGGTGTTGGCAGCCAGTTTTTGTTTTTCATTTTTATTTTTTATATTTTTTGTACCCCAGCCATCTAGCTCCATCTTTAACCTTCTGTCCAAATATCGATTTTCAGGTACTGGATCCCGGAGCATTCCCAATCGCCAGCCATTGTAAGCTCAACGAGGTGTTAAAACATTTTGTAAGAGATTGCTTCGGCGGCTGCAGAGGTTGCAATGCAATCAAGTGTCACTAATCTCGATCGGGGGATCATATTTGCATAAACTGCACTGGGCCTCACTATGCAGAAACTGCAGTTCTTGGCTGCAGTAAGCTGAGAAGCGATTGAAACAGATAATATTAAGGCGCAAATTAATGAGCCCCTACTGAAGATTACAAAAAGATAGACACTATAAGTACAGCTTTAATTAACCTCTTCAATAAATGCTTTTCCCATCATTTTGACATTAGTTCGAAGGAAAAATATTTCTATAGAAATCTATAGATCATTTTCCTAGAGAAAGAAAATATAAATTCTCTTAGAACAATAAAATGCAATTTTTTTTTCTTTTGGACCATAAATTAAAAATGAATAAGAGGAATATTTTTAAAGAACTTTAGAGCAAAAGCATTCCTGATTCCTGGCTTTCCGCTTCGTCTCTTTTAACCACATTTAGTCAAACCCTTCATCAAAAAGCCAGATATAAGTATGCGTATCGGCGAGCGAGTTCCTAGGCAACCTATTCATTATCCTTCCCATTAAATTGCCGTTTCCGCCCCCCTGCATCCCGCCCACATTTAATCCCTGGACAAAAAGAAAAGGGAACTTTAAACATTCACGCTTGGCTTGGTCTCGAGAATCGTTCTGTTCTGGGCCCCCTACTTGAGCCATTTGCCGGCAGACAGGCCAACCAGCGTTTTCAGAGGAATAGGTCAGTACGGCCCAGTGAGTATTTTCGAGTGCATGCGAGTGTGCCACTGTGTGTAGTGTGTTGTGTATGTTGTGCGAGTGCATTCTAAGTTTCAAGTGTAGGTACATGTTGTAGTAATTTGCGAGTTAAAACAAAGGCGGAATGGGAACGCGACAGGCAGCACATGCTGCCTCTATGGTAAGTGCCGCAGGACCTGGCTGTACATTATGTATAATGAGACCGCTCGCCCGTTCCACCGTACCACCCCATCCCCATCCCTTCCCGCATGACCGCGATGCAGTTGGCCTCACACCGCAGCGGGGTCAATGACAGCCCAGAAGGTCAAACACACGCACACACACAGAGAGAAAAACTAGAAAAGCAGTTCAATAACCAAATAAATAAAATAAATAGTGAGATTAAAACACTATTTATTTTATTTATTTGTCACGAAAAACTTTCCATAGAAATCGGGGTCACCAAGTTCATTTTTAATGAGCCCAGATCTTACAGACACTTGCACTATTATAAAACAGTCTTTATTGAGAATTTAAACCAATAAAGGAACTTAATACTACAGAAAGAAAGTGATCGGGGTCACCAATAAATTATTTTAAGTTTTAATAGGGATACAAACTTAGTTTTGCGTACTGATTGATAGAAACAACCAATTTATTGTTTTTGAACTACTTGTAATTGTACATACAATTATAATAAACTTTTTTCGTGAAAAATACCTGGGTCACCAGGTTAAAAATGAGGCACTAAAAAAAATGCAAAAATGAAAAAATTAAGACACATTCTGCTATTAAAAGGTAACAAATCAACCAAACTAAAACTGTATAAGTGGTGAAAAAAAACAGTGAGATTACCAACTGCAAACTTGCAGTCATAACTCACTAAAATGACCAGGTTATCCAGCACCTTCTGGTTGAACAAGAATTATGGGCGAGTGTTTAATATTTCTCTTTGTGCAGGCGACTAGAAAATGCGAAAAAGGAGCATCAGAAATGCGGCAGGATATAGCAGATGAACGACTTCGATTTCACACGCAGCGAAGAGGTCAAACTTTGAGAGGGACCAGTGATTAATGTCCCCCAAACTTGGCAACAGCTGCTGCATAAAGTATCTCCTAGATAAATCTCAATCCAACCAACAAACCGCCCGGCCCTCCTAAAAGCTGGGACAGCTGATGATGATGATGATGATGATGAAATGAACGCTCGACTTCCGCTGCAAGTTTCGCCTTTTTCACATTGCTGTACCCAAATCTGAATCTGAATCGGAATCGGAATTTCAATCCGATTCAGGATCTGAAGCTGACCAGAGAGTAGGAAATCTTTTGTAATCGTGCGATAACCCCGACGAGTGCAGAACTTGAAACTCAACCCTTAAGCGGTGCCTGGAACAATGCCAGGATCCAGGATTCAGGATCCAGGGGCAGCGACTGCAATGCAATTGCATGTCCAGCCTAGCAGGATGCCAGGCGGTCGGATCCAGGCAGGTCCTTGCCGGCAATTAGAACACAAGCGATTTTATTTTCATTTTCATTCTTATTTTGTTGTTCTGTTTTGTTTATTTACATACATATCGGAATGGCATTATAATGCGAATAATGGCCCAGGGACTGAGCGGCTCCTGCGATGCATTCTGCATTCCTATTGTCCTCGAAAAGGAGCGAGAGCGAGCGAATCCCTTATTTTTCATATTTTTTCCAGCTCTTTTTTTCTGCTGTATCCACGCCGTATCTTTTGTGCCGGTCAATATGCCTGGTGGGATGCAATGACCGGACCGCAGGACCACAATCGGAGGGCAGAGGACAGAGGACATCGAGCGAGGTCCGATCCAAAACGCATAACGAGCCGCAGAAAGGAGCGAAGCAATTTGCATTGTGCCATCGCACAGGGACAGGAAGCCGGATAGGCCAGAGATGAAATTAATACGCATAAATTACATGGCGGATAAGCGTTGAGCAGCCATGGGAAACGCAGCTCCTGCCCAGCCACAGAAATCTCATCATCGGATGAGAGCCTGCCCCCCAACCGGGCAGCCTGCAGTCCGTCTGCAACCGACACCTCAAGTCCCATAATGATCATCGGTGCTTTTCAAGTAGTTTGTACCAGGCCCTAATTAAAACTCTCGGCTTTCAGATCCAAACATTTTCAAAATAGGACAAGCGACACAAGTTTGTGCACAATGCAAAAGTTTGGCATGGTATAAATAGCAGATGCACTGAAAGAGATTTCGATTTGCTATTTCTAGTCTATTTATAAAATAACTTACAAAAATTAAACAATTTATTTCAAGCTAATTTTCAGAGTGTTTGTCTTAGCCAGGAAACCAAAATATTCACCTTGTGTAATTTTTTTGTTCTTATCAAGGTGTTAATAACATGCCAAATTGAAAAGCAAACTAAACTTAATTTACTTTTGGTCCAAAAAAGCTTCTTACAATTTTTTTGTACTTTTGAATAATGTAAAATATAAATTTCAAAATAAATATAATAGGCTTATAAAGTAAACGGAATATTACTTACAATTAATTTGAATAAAAAAAGTGAAATATATACATAATATATATACTTTTTCCCTCTATGTAAGCGCTAGGAAAATGTTGCCACTTAGGGCTTTGCAGCAGGTAACGTGAAAACTGTTTGCCAACTGAGGCACAGGAAGCAGACTGGATACAGGATAGAACAGGATAGAGCCGGCTAGAAAGGACGACGTGAGGGGCCAGGACACCAGCGACTGCAATTTGCCGAGGAACTGTAGAAACTGAAGGAACGAACCGAGGTCGCCGCTGCCTGTCGGCCATTCCTTTCCGGTTGTGCTTGGCAACTTTTGCTATTGTCGTAGGTCCTCGAAACGGGAGCAGGACAAGTCAAAGAACCAACAGCGAAAGGCAGCCGTCTGGCTAGGCCACTTGCCTCGCAGCTAGCCGAAGGAACCTGCCGCAGGACCCTGTCGACACACACGCCATATGCGCAGAAGGACAACAATTGAATTACAAAATTATTTGCTGCTGCTGTCGTCGTTGTCGTTGTCTCCGTCCTCGTCCTCGTCCTCCGACTGACAGAACTAGTTGTAGTGCTCGCAGGACAGCCAGACAGGATCGAAAGGGGCAGGACAGGGCAGGGCAGGACTGGACGGGGCAAGGGCTCCCTCAAGTGCCTCTTGCCGGGGCTGAGGACATGTTTTCTAAAACGGAAATTAGGTGACAGGACGAGCCGAACAAGCGGGCTTTTGCTTCTTGTCGACATCGTCTTGGGTCAACTTTAATTGCCGCTTTGTTCTGGTTTGCACACTCGGAAAAATAATAGGCACACAACCGTCTAATGGGATACATATTTTTGTCGTTTGTAAGGTGGTAATAACCTGAAGGAACGTTATGTTCATCTCATGGTAAGTAAAAGTAGGATTATTTAAATTTAACATAATTTTCATACGTTAAGTATATTTAAAGCTGAGGACTTACTCCTGCTTAAGCGATTATATATTTTTTAACAAAATTTATTTCTAAAAACAATATTCGAATCAAGAAATACAACATAGATAATGATAATTTATGGAAACATTTAATTTGTTTGTTCAAATTCAAAAATAGAGGTTAAAAAAATATATTATCCAACTAATTATAATACCTAAAAATAAAAAACAATTATAAATGACAATTTAGTCAGGGCTAAATTAAAAATAAAATTAGAAAAGGATATTTGCAAAAAAATTAAAAACCTTAGCTTTTGAACATATGTGAATATTTTGAGGGGATTTACATATTCCATATCGACATGCGGCGTGGTTTATGTTTTAAGATCAGAAAAGGAGTTCTGGGTGGCCTTTGGGCAAAACTCAAAGAAGGATCGGGGTCACCAAGCACCACCTTTCTTATGTTCATGGCTCGGGGCATAGTCAAACTTCCGCAGCTCCGTTCGGTGAGCACTTAACGTGTATCTTCAGCAAACACCGCGGCAATTAGCGCTTCTTGGTTTGCCCGATAACACTTGGGGGCCTTAGAAAATCCAGAGAGCGCAGTTATAATACACTTTGCGTCTGCGAATGTATCTGTAAATGTATCTGTATCTGCGAGTGGGCCGCAATTGTATCTCTCAGACTGTCTGGCTGAGCGAGCGTGCGAGAGTCGCGTGTGCAATGCTGCAAAAATGTTCAAATTCATTGCTTTTAGCTATATATTTTTTACTTTTTGTTTGCGATTTTTATTTTTTTGTTTTTTGCGTTTTTTTGGTTTGGTTTGGGTTATCGTCTGGCAACGGCAATCATAACAGCCAGGGGCGTAGAGGCAGAGGGGGTGCACCAGTGTTCAGACCAGTGCGAATACAAAACAAAATGATGCAGAAAGGCGAGAGGTGCGGCGTGTTTTTCGAGGATGACGAAAACTGAAAACTGAAACGAGCCAAACGCACGAAGACTCCGCCGATTTGGCTGCATGAGGAGGATTCACATTCGGAATCGAGGGGCAGGAGCAAACATTCAGGCAGTGAGGCAGCAGCAGCAGCAGCGACGACGACGACGTCGACGACTTTGTGGATTTTGATTCTGGGTCATTCACCCTTGACAAAAAAGCATTTTTGCTCTGTGTTAGGCCGCTTTTGTATGCGGTGTTTGCCTTGCTTTGTTGCTGATTGCTGACGTACAGGCATCCACATTTGGACTCCACACTGCACACTCTCCACTTGATTTCGCTTATTTAGCTGGATCCCGAATCCGATCGAATGAGAGACGCTTTGCATATGTCCAGGTCCATGTCCATGTCCCAAATATAGCCCAAGTATATGTCCATTTGTCCGGTTCTCTTGTCATTGCCCGGCATTGTCTACGCTCGCTTTTGTTTTATTTTATTTACGCCCCACAAAAGCCATTTCGGTTTGATTTTGTTTAAATCGCTGCCCGTTGTCTGGCCTTCTAAGATGTTTTTTTTCCATCTCTTGGTCTTCTGTGTTTATCTCGTTGCGCTTTTTTTCCCCGGCTGGTTTTTTGAACCCTCGAACCCCCGATTTAGAAGGCAATTTCTGTGTGTGCAAAATGGAAACGATTTTTGGGCCCTGGTCCTGATAAATATTATCGCAAATTAGTCAGTGCGCGGCTATTAATATTTTTCCGCAAAACAAACGATTCTTAATCATTACGAACATGCTGCAATTTTATATTTACGATGTTGCGAGTTCAAAGAACGTTTATCTTTCAGTTTAATGCTCTAAAAATAAGCAAGAGTATTTCAAAACTGTTTCAATTTGGTATTAAGTGATTTATTTAATTAATTTATCAATAGACCACAATCTATTTGGATTCATTTTATATTTATGTATTTTTGTCTGACTAAGCTTGTGTACCAGCTTAAATGCGATAAATACTACTTCAAAGGACTAAAGGCTTTCGTTATTTCCCATCAGTTTCTGTCAAACTTTCAAATTTCCCGACTTGTTCAATCCCGAGTTGGGAAACTTTTAATGCCCTGGCACATGGCCGAATTAAAACGTTATCTGCCATGCAACGTTGCCAAATCTCCTGGCTCCTCTCCATGATGTTGCATCCAATAGACCTCCCCCGCCTCCAGAAAACTCTCTCTTCGCCATCGCCAGTTGGCACAAAGCAATTGCCATGGCCATTTAGGACAACTGCAGAACCAGCAGACAGCAATAGCACCAACAACGGTCGAATTTACACAACAATCAATTACAGTAGCCGGTGCTAACGAAAACAAAAACAAACAGCGAATGGGCCAACTAAAACAAAACACTGGAGACCGGCGAAAAGAGGCCAGAACAAAGTACCACAACACTACAAGAAACTATTATATTTCAACAATACTAAAAGGATCGCTTTCTTATGCGCATGATAAACCAAAATAAGGGTTTTAGCTCAGAAATGTTTAAGTCTTCCGGATTTAAATGTAGACGAGACAACAGCCTTGAGATAGGCAACTATTTATTATCATATTTTTTAGAACTGCACACTTTGAAAGTGTTTTTTTTTAGAGAACTAAAAAAAAGGTTTTATAATAAACGTTTTATTTAAGTAAGAATTTAATTTCATAATAAAATGAATCTTTTAAATAGATTATTCCTTTTAGAAAATTAGTAGGCCTAGAACATATTATTTTAAATCTATTTTCTGCAATTTTTTTTTAGGACCTGAAATGCACTAAAGTTTTGATATATGATAATGATGGATATATAGATATATAAGATCTATACTAGATATTGGAAAACCTTGTTTTAAACAGTATTTTGAGTTTCTTAATATAATAACAAAATTAATAATTTTAATACATTTTAAAACTGATCTTATAAAACGTAGAAATATTTTCTTTAGTGCATTATTGCGATTCCCACGTGCAAAATAAAACAGTGCATGAGGCGCGTAGATTTATCTGCATTATGGCACACCGATGCACTGGCTCACAGATGCAGATACAGATACAGACACAGGTAAAGCAGATACACCCACACACGCGCACGTACGGAAATGTCAGTCGACAAACTGGAAATTATGTTTGTGCCGAATTTTAGTTTTGTCGGCCAAGAGGATCCCCTGTAATCCAACTGGCAAAAAAACGAGATGGCCGGGGGAAAACAAAGGCAAAACAAAAACGACAGGTGTAATAAATAACCCAAACGAAATGGCCAGGACGTGGACGCAGCAATGTAATGGAAAGTGGTGCAGTGCGAGCGGTGGGTAGGGGGGTAGGGGGATGGGGAGGAGGAGGAGGAGGGTCAAGGAAGGGGTCACCCAGCTCGTCCACTAATTCGTGTCATTTAGCGCAGGTGGCGACAGAGGAAGAGCATCGGGGGGCAGGCGGGAGGAGGCAGAGGTAGGGGAAGGATCGGGATGGACAGAAGCAGGATGAGTAGCCGTAGGGATGGCAGGATGAGGAGCAGGGCGACCACAACAGATTGACGCTGAACGATAGCGCCAGGAAATGGCCATTGCTCCAGGGGCGAAAGCCACAAGCTGTGACCACAGCCGCAAAGTTGCCAAAATAGCTGCTCTGGGTGCTGACCCGAATCTGGATTAATTCAATCCCTATCGCAGGAGGCTTCAATAATGCAGGAGGGGCGTTGAGTCGCCTAAGAGGGTCACTGGGCAGGGACGTAGTTAGAAGTCAAAGGGGGTTGGAATTTTATACCCCATGTTTAAGTTTCTCTTAATTTTGAATTAAGTATCTGACATTTTCCATTGATTTCTCTGTTCAATTTATAAAAAAAAAAATTATATGGAAAATTAATCCTAAGCCCATCTCAAAATATAATTTTCATAAAATAAATATTATTCTCAAATGTTATTCCCTGTTTACCATAACTAATAACAAATATTTTTATTTACCCAAATTATATGCATACTTGATGGTTGATTTTATGTTAATTAAATATGTTTCTATATTACCGGAATATACAAAAATATTTTGTCCAAATTGTATAAACCCCCTCGAAGCGAGATCTCTACTTCTCTGATATCTCGGGAGTAGGAGTGGTAGTCCTAACCAATGTGGAAATCCTGCCAGATTGCCATATTAAATTAATGAACCAAGTGCAAGCCGTTACTGCACTAAAATTCCCATTAAACTAACTGAAACAAGTATTTATGTCCCACAAATTTGTACCCCTGTGACTCAGCCCTTTTTTAGCCAATTTCCATTCTTGGCCAGGTTCCAACTGCCTGCTGTTGCTGTCAATTCTGGCCTATTTGAAATGCAGTATATAAAACTTTTGAATTCAATGCACTTTCCCCCCTTTTGTGACCTGCCAGTTCGATAACACAACCGGTTCGATAGTCGATAGCTGAACCAGCCCGCTCACACCCACATAAAGCGGACGCTTTACAACACTGTTGGTTTTTAAAAGGTAAACATGAGTCATCGAAGAATTAAAAAAGCTTTGCAGGCTTTTGTAACTTATAATAAATAAATGCAATATAAGCAATATTATTTTCTTAGTGTAAATGTTCATTTTTAGGGTTACAACTATTTTCATAGTTTTAGAAAACAAAAAAATAGTATGCATTCGTGATCTTTAATATCGATATATATCGGAAACATCGCACCGATAAATCAATGTTTTTGTACATCTCTATTTTGAGGGCGTAGTTCCAACAAGTGCTGAGCATCATAATTGTCTATTACAAAGCGTAGCTCGGCGTTGTTCCGCCCTAGAATCTCATTTTATGTTTAGTTATTAGCTTAGGAGTGTTGCTTGTTTAGTTCGCATTAAAAGGTGTAAGAGGACAAAGGGTAAAATGTTTCCCTCGTCGATTTTGGGGCGCAGCTACCTGCTTTTCATGCTGGTGCTGGCCGTGGGCGTGTTCGCCCAGCACGAGTGGCAGGCTCGGGACGCCTTCGATGAGATCAAGCGGCAGTTCGACAAGGTGAACGCGGACAACTGCCCCATCCAGCACCACTCGGACCTGTTCATGCCCCTGGACGCAGTGTCCCACAAGCCAGACATCAAGGAGGTCAACGTGAATCCGGTCTTCCCCAATCGCACAGCCCTGCTGCATCTCCAGAATATGGCCCTGAGTAGGAGCTTCTTCTGGAGCTACATACTCCAGTCGAGATTCATTCGACCCGCCATTAACGACACCTACGATCCCGGCATGATGTACTACTTCCTGTCCACCGTGGCCGATGTCTCCGCCAATCCCCACATCAATGCCTCCGCTGTATACTTCTCGCCCAACAGCTCCTATTCCTCCTCGTATCGTGGCTTCTTCAACAAAACCTTCCCGAGATTCGGACCACGTACCTTCCGGCTGGACGATTTCAATGACCCTATTCACCTACAGAAGATATCCACGTGGAACACCTTTGATGTACAGGATCTGGGCGCCCATCATCCAGACTCCATATCCAAGGACTACACCCACGACCTGTACAAGATCAATGAGTGGTACCGCGCCTGGCTGCCAGACAATGTGGAGGGACGGCACGATACGAAGATCACCTACCAAGTGGAGATTCGCTATGCGAACAACACCAACGAAACATACACATTCCACGGACCGCCTGGCTCGGAGGAAAACCCCGGCCCCATTAAGTTCACAAGGCCGTACTTCGATTGCGGCAGGTCCAACAAGTGGCTGGTGGCCGCCGTGGTGCCCATTGCTGATATTTATCCCAGACACACCCAGTTTCGGCACATTGAGTACCCCAAGTAAGCTTTGATTGAGAGCCACCTTATTCCCTGCTCCTAATCCCCTTGATCCTTCTTAGATACACTGCTGTTTCGGTGCTTGAGATGGACTTTGAGCGCATAGACATCAACCAGTGTCCTTTGGGTGAAGGCAACAAAGGACCAAATCACTTTGCTGACACGGCGCGGTGTAAAAAGGAAACCACGGAATGTGAACCACTCCACGGTTGGGGATTCAGGCGCGGTGGCTACCAGTGCCGCTGTAAGCCAGGATGGCGGCTGCCCAACGTGGTGCGGCGACCCTATCTGGGCGAGATTGTGGAGCGGGCCTCGGCAGAGCAGTACTACAACGAGTACGACTGCCTCAAGATTGGCTGTAGGTTTTGGTTATAATTATTTAGATGCTTGAACTGACCTTTCTTGTTTTAAAGGGATCCAAAAGCTTCCTATAGTATGGGAAAAGGCCCCCTACCACATACGCCAAAAATATTTGGACAGACACCAGGAATATCGCAACTACTCTACCGGCTCAAGGGCCCTCCATACGGAGCATATAAACATTGATCAGGCGCTGAAGTACATTCATGGAGTCAACTATCGCACTTGCAAAAAGTAATACCAACCAGAGTTTGCCCAGCCAAGGTTACTTTAATATACTGATCAATTATGTTCTTCCCTTGACAGCTTCCATCCGCAGGATCTGATTCTGCGCGGCGATGTCAGCTTCGGCGCCAAGGAGCAGTTCGAGAACGAAGCCAAGATGGCCGTGCGACTGGCCAACTTTATTAGCGCCTTCCTGCAGGTAAGCGAAAAATTCAGAGCAAACGATTCCCATCGCCTTCACGCTAAATGAAGAGCAATAATTGATAACCCGACACCTATTAAGAGCCTTCGACGACGGCTCTTGAAAACTTCTCAAGTGTAAATTATAATTTTCCACGCGTAATTCAACTTCCTCGAATTTCCTGCAATGCCAGTTTCTCGGTTTTTACCGCTGCTGCCGATGCTTCTCTTACTATTTGGCATTTCTGCGTTGCCAGCCGCGCGGCGTGAATTAAATATTCAGTGTCAAACCATTACCAAATGCTAAATTCATTAGTTTGAGCGCCGAGGACACGAAAAACGGGTTCGCCACAAGGCGTCGTCTTCATTAAAGGCCAGCCACAGCCGCAGCAGCAACGAAAACCTAGGGAAATCATGGGGATGAGCTTCTCCTTTCAGCTCGTTCTCTGTGTCCATATTTGCACAAGTTGTTAGCATTGAAAAGCGGTGGGGGGAAACTCTTATGTTTCCCAACACCCAAAATGTTCCCCAAAACTCAAGCCCAAACTAAAACCCGATTCTCCCCTTTGCAGATATCGGATCCCAATGAGGTGTATTCGGGCAAACGTGTGGCCGACAAGCCGCTGACCGAGGATCAGATGATCGGCGAGACACTGGCCATTGTCCTGGGCGACAGCAAGGTTTGGTCGGCCACAATGCTCTGGGAGCGCAACAAGTTCACCAATCGCACATACTTCGCACCCTATGCCTACAAAACGGAGCTCAACACGCGAAAGTTCAAGGTGGAGGACCTGGCGCGCCTGAACAAGACGCACGAACTCTACACGGAGAAGAAGTACTTCAAGTTCCTCAAGCAGCGCTGGAACACCAACTTCGACGACCTGGAGACCTTCTACATGAAGATCAAGATCCGGCACAATGAGACAGGTGAATACCAGCAGAAGTACGAGCACTACCCCAATTCCTACAGAGCGGCGAACATCAAGCATGGATACTGGGCTCAGCCGCAGTTCGACTGCGACGGATACGTGAAGAAGTGGCTGGTGACCTATGCGGTGCCCTTCTTTGGCTGGGACAGCCTCAAAGTCAAGCTGGAATTCAAGTGAGTAGAGGGGACAATGTGGAATAGGGGTTGGGCTGGGTTGGGTTGGGATTGAGAGACTTGTTGGGCCGGTCCGCTGCGTGCCGCAGTCGCGGGCCGCTCAAACCCCTTTTTAGGGCACAGTCCCACTCCCAATCCCTATCCCAGTTCTATTCACATGCAAATGTCCAGGTCTGATTGTCTAATTTTCGAGTGTTGACAAGACCTAACTTCTGACTTGTGACTTCTGGCATTGTGATGCAAATGGTAGCAATTAAACTGACTAATTTGTTTGCTCTGCGCAGGGGAGTGGTGGCGGTCTCCATGGACATGATGCAGCTGGACATCAACCAGTGTCCGGATTGGTACTACGAGCCAAATGCCTACAAAAACACGCACAAGTGCGACGAGCAGACGTCCTACGTGAGTAACCACAAATATTTGACTAATTCTAATAATATGTTTTCTTCCATATTAATGTTACTACCTAAATCGCTCTGTGATCAGCCTGTTTAATAAATATATCTGTTTTTCAGTGCGTTCCCATCATGGGTCGTGGCTATGAAACCGGTGGCTACAAATGCGAGTGCCTGCAAGGCTACGAATATCCTTTCGAGGACCTAATCACCTACTACGACGGCCAGCTCGTAGAGGCCGAGTATCAGAATATCGTGAACGATGTTGAGACCCGCTATGATATGTTCAAGTGCCGATTGGCCGGCGCTTCGGGTCTGCAATCCGCCGTGGGACTTGTGGTCGCCCTGATCGGGCTTACGCTCACCCTGCTGTATAGATTTAGTTAAGCAGCCGCACGCCAAATAACTAACGCAAACTTCCGTCCAAACGAAACTCTCATCAAATCTCTCCACAAAAGATATAACTACAAAGCAACACAGACACAAAATTGACACCCAAAAACAAAACGAGCTGCCAGCCCAGATCTCCGCCGTTGCTCCCTTTGAACATTGTCATCATTTATCTGCAAGGCGATTAAGTTGTAGACATAATCTATTACAATGAATCTGGTTATTTGTCATTTCTATCAAAGGCAGCAGCAGCAGAAGCGGCAACGGCAGCGTCGGCAGAAAAGCGCAAACAGCCGCGCCTACTGCGCTCAGATTACGGAAATGCCGTGTAGCTCGTCTTTTTCTCCTTCGGAGATCCTCTCTAATGTCCGTGAAGTCGCACAGCTGTGTATGTGAGTGTGTGCGGCGATCGCAAACCTGTTAACATCGGAACCCAGTTAGGCCCAGTCGTACCTACACCCATCGGGGAGGTCGTCCAGGTCCAAGCTGAGGGTTGTTTGTGCCGCACGCACACCTTTTTTTCCTACCAACGGATGGCACAAAAAATCCAACGCCTGCCATCGTGTGTTTTTCTTATATTAAATCGTCGATGGTCCGTTGGCTGCGATTTTTTGCCTGAATTAAATATATATGCCGATGATGCTGCTGCTGCTGTGGCGTTTTTTCCGCTTTTTGTTTTTTGCGCCTTGATTATCATATGCGCTTGAATTTTTATTATCTGTACCCTGAGAACTTTTTCTATGCGCCGCAGGAACCAGTTTATCAGCCACTTGGTCTTCTACCAGGGCAAAAAAGAAATCTCCAGCGTTTTTTCATTAAAAACTTTATAGCCATAGGTAGCTGGACAGGGGCACAAAAAATCTTTTTCACACATTTTTCATAGTCATTTCAGGGCATCGACGGTGGGCAGTAACTGTCTCAGCATTCGGGCAACTCCTCCATTTCCATTTGGAAAAATGCCCGGGTCTGCGGAAACACGTTCGAGTGGCCGACCATGTCCGCTTTTCGTTTTGTTTTTGGGTGTCTTGTCCCCCTGACATTCCACAGTAGATTTGTAGATCAGTACAAAGAAAAAAGCAATCAAAAGTGTAAATTGTGCCTTAAAACTGAATTAAGTGTTCGTAGTTCTCGAATATTTGTAATACCACAGACTATATCGAACGTCCGTCCAATGAGCAGTCTATTTTGTATTATGAGTCCATCTATCTTAGTGTTAAGTGCCTTGAGATAAATCGCAGAATTTTTACAACATTCTTTTTTAGCCTAATGTATAGATTTTAAGTGCCTAATAATTCTAAAACAATACATATACACATTGTTCAAATATATGATTTTGTAGTGAAACAATCGACTTACCAAACTTATTCATTTTGATGCGAATGTCCCCAACGTCAGTCGAATTGATGGCCGCTTCCGATTCAAGTTGTTCTCAAGATGTGAATTTTTCTTCACGCTTTGCAATTTTAACGTATTACGATCGAAGAGCACAAGTCAAAATCCAATCTTTGAATTTTTTACGTTTTATAAAAGTGCGAAATTATACCACAATATATGATATTATGGTTTAGAGAACAAAAACAGAATATAAAAGATCTTGGAACTCCAAAATAAATTCACGCCGCCCGTCTAATCGCCGAGCGCCGCAAATTCTCCTCCAATTTCTTGATCTTATATATATTCGCGATCACACGATTGCCCGGCTCGATTTGAATTGGTTCGCGCTATCGATCGGATTGCAATCGGCTTTCCTATCGACGAAATATAAAGAATAATTTCTAATTTGGACTTATTTTTGATCCTTTTAGAATTTTAACGAATTTTTGGAGGGGGATTTATTCAGAATGGTTGATGTTTTAATACTGAGACAATTTTTACGCTCATAACCCTGACAGTTCTTATCTCGAATGAAAAGTTGCCCAAGGCCTGCTGGTCCTATCACATCAAAACGAAAGTAAATACCAATCATTTTTAGTTTTTAATTAACCATTTATTTCGTGTTCGGTTTTCGTGTGTTCTAAATACATCCCAGCTATACCATTGCCTCTCTTTTCGGGGCGGGTAGGTAAAAGTAGGTAGTGTACGCAGTTGGTTATCAAACATTTTTATAAACTATCACAAATCAATTATTGGATGTAACTACACAACTTAGTTCATATAACAGGCGACAACACCAAACCGAATGTTCCATTTTGGGGATTCCCAGATGGGTTCAAAGGAGAGGCGGTCGCGTTAATACAACAGTATCCTCGTTGATTCATTTCGACTCTACAACACTTCGAATTACAAGTTACGAACAACACATAAACATTTAAAAAATACTAATACTTCGATTCGTTTTTGACTCGGTTCACATTCAGTTCGCGTTCAAAACAAAATTCTTTAACAAAAGTCCAATCCACGGTTAACGTTAAGTTTAGATGAAAAACCATTTGGATCTAGTCGCTAGATGAGCTTACAGTTTAATGGGTTTCTTAGCCGGGTGAACTTTGAATTTTTCTCGGTGACGTCTAACAACTATTTTCCTTAAATATCTTGGATTTTCTTGTTCGTTTTTTCGTTATCGTTTCCTTCTTAAGGTGTGCCTTTGAGTGAATCCACTTTAAAATATTTGACTATTCATTGCCTTTATAGTTAATGTATATAATTGCTAAAACAATTGGCTTCGATTCCTTACACAATTTCGTAATAATTATGAGTATTAAATTATAACCGTATATAGTTAACTTTCGGGGCACTTTTGAGCTCGATGCGCGGGCTCCTTCTGGGTTTCTGTTTCTGTATCTGTATCTTGGAGACTGAGATTCAAGGCGAGGCAGGGTTATCATGGTCATGGATTCCGTTGACTGGAGGAGATTCTAATCTCCGTGCTGTATCTGTAACTGTAGCCTTTAAATGTGTTATATTTGAGCAAAATTGTAACTGCATGCGATCCGATTGAACTTTTACATCAACAACAACGACAATAATTATGATAGAATGACACATAAACTATAACCGATCTAATAAATCTGATTGTATGCTATTGATATGCCAGGAGCGAGAAGTTCCTCAATCCGACGGAGCGTAGTACACCACGGTGGACTTCCGCCGGAAGCCAAGATTGAAGAAGGACGTCTCCGACTTCTTGCGCTCGTGCTCCTGCTCGTTGCCAAAGTAGGAGAAGAGCCGCCCGGTGGCTCCGGTATGGGACCGATGGTGCTCCGGTCGCCCGGCTGCACCACCGTGGACACTGTGGCTGCTGCTCTGGCGGTGGATCTTGGTCAGCGAGGTGTGCGAGTGCTGGCGCTGCAGGTGCTGCTGGTGGAGCGAGTGCTGCCGGTGGTGGTATTGCTGCTGGAGGTGCTGCTGGTGGGTCTGCGGATGCTGCTGTTGGTGGTGCAAAAGTTGCTGGTGATGCTGTGCGTTGGCGCCGCCGTGGCCATGTAGAAACCCAGTGGTGGTCGGCGACAGATCAGTCATCTCACACGGCCAGAGGGTGAACGAAGATGGGACCTTATGTATCCCGTCCGATAGTCGATAATGGTGGGATGCTGACCTGTTGAAGTACCGCTCCGAGGGCCGCGACCCCATCTATATTTTGTGTGTGGGAAGATAGTTTTTTTTTTTTTTTCGTTTGTTTTGGTAAAGACAGAGTGTCACATGTTAGTATCTGGAGGGCTAGCTATCTGGTTAAAGTTATCTTCTGTTTGGCATTAGATTGATTTACTTTCTAGGCATTTCTTAGGTGTTCAACTCTAGGGCGCTACATACACTCACATTTACATAGAGTAAGCGCTTGCATGTCTATATCTTTTGGGACTAGGCACTGCAGGGGTACAGGACTCCCCGGGAATTTGGTTCCGGGCGGGATCTCGTGTCTGCAGTGCATAGATACAATAGCCTAAGCGCTAAGACTTTTTACTGATTTTTTACTGATGTTTTGTGTTTCTTATATACAAATTTATCGTGTGTGTGTTGTGAGTGTGGTGTATTGCGGAGTATGTGTTGGTGTTTCGGGGGTTTTAAGCGGGGTCAAGTTACGGGTGCCGAAAATAGTTACATTAAGCTGTGCTCTCCAAAGTTCATAAGTAGCTTGATTAGCAAAGATACTTCTCAACAACATAGGCAAGCTGTAAACATTACAAAGCAAACGGAACTTAAAAAAAGTTTTAAGGACTTTTCAAAAATTTTACATATTTTTGGGGAGAGGTAGTGATCTGGTGAGCTGTACATGGGGAGGATTGGGGGTGAAGCTAGTGATGCTAAGAGCTGATCAAAAATAAACTTATGGGACTCTCACCGTTCGATCGTTTGAGTTTCTCAGTCGGAAACTTGAATGTTACTTAACGTAGTTTGGTACAAAAGTGTTCTTAACAGTCGCATAACAGTTGTAAAAACTTTTTGGGTTTTCGGGGGAGATGCGTGGGCGTGGCAGTGGCCGGGGGCCTAAGCAAAAACAGTCGGAAGCCACACACGCCGGTTTGGTTACATTCATGCGATTGGCTCAAACAACATATGAGTCGGTTTTGACCGCATAATACTTTCGATTGTGTTTGTAATGGGTAGCATATATATGCTGCGATCTGTGGGTCGAAAATCCAAAAAGAGTCCAGACAGAAGGAGAGAGAGAGACAGATAGGGGAGATAGAAAGAGAACGCATAACTTAAGGGGATGTCGACAAAAGGATAAAAGTATAAAAATCAAGATGATGCCTGTTATGGTACTATTTCTACGAGGGGCAACTGTACCTTGGTAGTACTTACAGCTAGCGATTAGATCAAGTTGCGTACTTACCCCGATCTGGCAAGTGGTGTAATTGAGTTTCAGAGTTTTGTTATTTTTTTTTTGGAAAATCTTTTTACAAAATATATCTTGTCTTGTTCTGTTTTTTTTTCTCTTTGTTTTCTGTACAATTCTGTGACTTGTCCAAAACTCTTAGCTTATATGGTGCGTGCGCGTGATGTGCCGCTGCGCATATCTGGTGGACGGTCCCGTGACTTCAGCTCGTTTACAAAGCGCTGGCCTACCGCTACATGGTTTATATGTGTGGTCATGTTCGATCGTTTTTTGCAGTGTATTTTTGTGGTTTTGCAATGGGGGTCATTCAATTGGGCCACGTCCCGTTCAGTTGTGTGTGGTGTGTGTGTGAAGAAAGAGAGAGAGAACAGTTCGAGAAGAGGAGATAGTCCAGAGAAACACAGAGAGAGAGAGAGAGAAATAGAGATAGGCAGGTTGTGGCAGAGGTGAAGAAGAAAAACAAGAAGAAAAAGAAGCAATAGTACAGATTAGCGGTGTTACTATATACAAATCAGGAGATTCTACAGCTAGAGATCTGAAAGATCTCTAAACGTGGGCTGTAAACGATACAGCAGCTACACTTTAAGAGTGTATGCTGTTTCTATCCTGCATACCTCCAGTTTGAGAATGGCTGCCGCTGCATCGTTTACACCCAGCATTTTGTTTCAAATGGCCTCCAAAAAGAATATCATACAAGAAACTGTTCAAAGGAAGATCATGATCATTGCATCTACTCCGGTGGCTCCGAAAGTGAGTGGGTTGGTGGTTTTGGGTGATTGGGTGAGTCTGTCATTTGGCATCGATATCGAATCGATACACTTTATGTGAGGTGACTTTAGCTGGCGGTGGGCATTGCAGGACCCTCGGATCGACTTACCTTAGCACTGGGCCAAAAGAAGAGTTAACCGAAATCTGGCAGACCGAGACTACTCAGTCGTACTGTACTTATTAACCAAAGGCTATCATACTGTTACTCGTATTAGCTTACGAAAAGTAAATGGAAATCAAAACTTAGATGCGAGAGGTAAGGTTAAGAGAATCACTTGCAATCCCTCACAAACCAAACGAAACCAAATCAAACCCGAATTATCAAAAGTCTAGGCAAGAGTTGACTAAGGATTATAACGAAATCGAATCGAAAAAAACATACTTCGCTTACAGTTGGATTTGGATAAATATATTAGTAAGTTTGTTGATTGCTTGTCTCGGTATGGGCTGGGTATTTAGAGTAAGGTATTCCTATATGGTATAATAACGAAAAACCCTTCTTTCAGATTTCGGGCACCGTGTTGTTTATGCTTAGGTTGTAAGAAACATATTCAATTCTCAGCTCAGCCTAAACTCGAAACTCACCTCGCATTGTGACCCAGCATTATGATGCTTCTGCAAAAAGACAATTGAGAAATGTCGACACGTTTTTTATATATATAAGAAGTAGGTAGAGTATATAGCATAGAGTAGAGCTTGAAGAATTTAAAGTTAGGCAGACAGATCGCACAGAAATAAAGGAGTAACTCAAGAGCAGATCAGTTTGGAAAACGAAAAACTGTCAATTCGAAATGAAAACGAAGAGAAAACGAAGTTTCGGTTCAAACATGCCAATCAGTAACAATTTGAATGCATTTTAATGTATATCATTATTTAGGATTTAATCGTTTTTAAAGGTCGGGTCTTTGTTTTTATTTGGTTTCTCTATGGCCGGTAGCATCCTGACATAGTTTTTGGGGGAAATGATAATGGATAAACGATATTACTTGGGGCGGTGGGGATTTAGATACCCAGCTTTGGTAAATTCGTTCATGCTGCGACTTAACATCTGCAAAACATCTATGGTAACTTGCGCTCTCCTCTCTAAGTGCAGACAGTTTAAGTAACTAAAGAACAAATAACCAAAAATCGAATTTATATACACGAACAGGTTATAGGTTATGGCCAAGTCAATAGATTTAACCCAATTACAAGAAGCTGCAATTCAGTAGAGGTCACACAACAAACAGCCAAACAAATCATCATCATCATCATTATCATAATCACCAGCATCCATATTCTTGGAGTTCTGCATGGATCTTGAAATGGAAACTTTCGCAACACCAGCGAAACTCAAACTACGTATGTACGTTGAGGTGGGCGTGTGTGTTTCGGAGTGTGTTGTGGGTGGGTGTATATATTGTTCATTTGTGGGAACTACTACAGTAATAGAACCTCGGCACCAGCAACCAACATCCAGATACAAGGATATATCTTACACAAATGGGCAAAACAAAAAGGTTGACCCTGAGATCGGTCTGGTAATACCCCGGCATCTGAGGTACATATTTGGGGTATGGGGTTGCTGATATGCCGAAACGAAACGAAATCATCAAAAGTATCAACAACAATAAATATAAGTACATTTATGGTAACGGCAGCGCCAAAAAAAACGTTAGGAACAACAACGAGATGGGATTGTCAACCAATTGCACAACAGCCGAGGTAGTTGGTGTCAGTAAAACGGCTTTATTTAACGGTAACGATATATAGATATATGGTTCGTAAAATGTGTGTAGAGGTATATTTCGGTATATAGTTAATTGGGTGTACATAAAGGCAAGTATATATATGGTAACAGTTAGATACACATGTCTAGATATTTTTCTTTCAACAAGGGTGAGCGCAAAGTTGGAAGCCAAAGTGTTGTAGTTTTGCTTGTGGGGATATATATTTTTTTGTGTTTTTATACCTATAGATAGCATAGAAGTTTTTGTTGTTGTATTCAGTAAAAAATCTGCCAAGTTTCTGTTACTTATCATTAGCAATTATCAAGACAAAATTGAGTTGGAAGGTTCGTTATCTTAGGATGCCTACGGTTCTAGTTTATATCTAATGGTGTCTTGAATCAAGGATTTGGTATTGTTTTTTTTGTTTTTGATTTTGGTTTTGGGTTTTTGGCTTAGCTTGTGTTTTTGGCCTACCGAATGAGCATAGCGAATTTCGGCTAATTCACAACAACATTGGTAGCGGAGTATGGCACGAACGCTCTTTCTGCAAGATGTTTGTTTATATAAAATTAAATATATAGTTTATGTGAGTATACAGGAAATCAACAGCGTTTCATACAAATCAAACATGAGAAGAAATTTTAATTTTTTCGATGATTTATTTTAACGTTTGCTTTAGTCATTAACGCCACTGAGTGGCAACAACATGAAATAATTAATTTGAAATAAATTCCAAAATAATATTAAAATAATATACAACCGAAATGAACTTAAGCCGTAAAATATTCGAAACAAACACGCACGAGTCTTTTACTCTGACAAAGAAAATTAGCATATTAATTGAATAACAATTATTCTTAGCAATATGAGTAAGTACGAAATATATTTCCGACTTACCGCAACAATCGCGTTATATAATCTGGCCAGTTGGCGGGGAACATAACGAGGAAAAATCCGATGCCAATCAGAATGACTCCGGCCAACTTCATGCCCGCAAAGTTCGCACTGTAGAGTATGACATCGAGTGCTAAGGGATCGAATAAGATATTTAATTAGATATCTTCTTATAGATATTTTATAAAACTAAATAAATGCAACAATTCAAACTATTTTTCTAAGAACAAATAACCAATTATATTAACATTCTGTTATTTTGCTGTATCCAATTCAAGTTTTCTAAACAAAGTTCGTCTACAATATTGTGAGAAGTTATATCGCAATGCCCCCACTACAAAGATCAAATGGTCTTACGTGCCCCACACGAGTGCTCGGCTGTAATATTACAATTTAAAACAATTTATGGTCACGAAATCCTTCACACGAAAAGAGGCTAACCCTAGAGTCCCAACAAACCCCCATCTGAACCCTGGAAGTAATTCCGAGGAGCTAGCCTGTGTGTACATACCACCAGAAACGGGAACAGCGGTAATCAGACCCAATGTCACAAACATGTTGTACGTAACGGCGGCACTGAACTGCATCAGAACGTGGAAAACTGCAATCAAAATTAATTACACCGATAAAAGTTAACGGCACGGCGAATGCAGGGGGATCTGGCGCTAAGGAATGGGTCCTACCGAGGAGCAGGAGGCTCGCCGCGAACAGCAGGTTCCAGGGTATGCTCTCCGATGTGAGGCTTTCCGTGCCAGTCAGGTAGAGTCCCAGCACCACGGGCCACAGCAGCAGGGCGTTGAGGAAGCCGAGGGCGGTGAATATGAAGGCGATTTGGCTCACCGGCGGATCGCCCATCACCTTGCGGAACATAACCTGGAAAGCGACAGGCCAACATGAGCACGACATGGCCCGCACACGAACCGGGAAAATGGGACATCCAAATGAGGGTAGGTGGATAGGAGGGATACTCACCCTAAACACGGCATAGCCGGCCCCGGCCAAAGTGGCCAGAACCACGCCGCTAAGGGTTCGGCTTTCCGTGATTCCATCCATGTAGGCCAGTAACGCTATTCCCGTGTCGCAGAGGATGATGGCCACGATCTGCAATAAAACGTTCGTTTAACCATGATTTCAATGAATTTACAAAATAAACAGCAATGGGGTTATATAACATGACTTTAATTAATAGCCCTTTGCAACTACACCTTTTGATCTACAAATTGCTCGGAAGAACTTAATAGTGTAATCTAATACTTGTTTGTTTTTTAATATTTAAGTCGGTAGTGAGCAGTGTACCTTAAGGAAAAAAATATATTATCAGGTGGCTACAATTTGAGATCAGAAATGGTGGAAAGAATAATTAAGAGTTTCGAAGCCATCACCTAAAAACACACCAACATCTGAAGGCTAAAATCTCTAGGAATTTACTATCACTTTATAAACAATCAATCTTGAACATTGCCTGTCAGAGGCGAAAGCAAAAAGCTAAAAAGCTAATATTTTGTATTTAATCAGTTTAAAGATGTCCTCCCCCTACGATCGAGCTGTTACCATATTCTCGCCGGATGGTCACCTGTTGCAGGTGGAATACGCCCAGGAAGCCGTTCGGAAGGGCTCGACGGTGGTCGGCGTTCGGGGGGCCAACTGCGTGGTGCTGGGCGTGGAGAAGGGCTCGGTGGCCAAGCTGCAGGAGAATCGCACGGTGCGCAAGATTAACATGCTCGACAGCCATGTGGGGATGGCATTCGCCGGACTAACAGCCGATGCCCGTATCCTGATAAATCGAGCCCAGGTCGAGTGCCAGAGCCATCGACTTAATTTCGAGAATGCGGTGACCGTGGAGTATATTACCAGGTACATTGCCCAGCTAAAACAGAAATACACGCAGAGCAATGGGCGGCGACCGTTTGGAATATCCTGCCTTGTGGGCGGCTTCGATGCCAGTGGAACTGCACGTCTGTTTCAGACTGAACCTTCCGGAGTTTTTTACGAATTTAAGGCGACTGCCATTGGTCGCTCAGCAAATACAGTGCGGGAGTTCTTCGAGAAAAACTATAGCGACGAGGAAGTTAGAACCAATCGGGGAACCTTCAAACTGGCCATTGGCGCTCTTCTCGAAGTCGCCCAGTCGGTCCACAGTCACCTGGAGTTGGCCATTATGGAGATCGGTTCGCCACTGAGAATGATGGAAAGCACGTTAATCGCCGAATTTGTGGACATCATTGAGCACGATAAGGTGCAGGAGTTCGAGAGGAACGCGAGGAAAATGAACAGACTTTATACTGGTACCTAATTCTATTCTTTCATCAGATGGTCTTTGACTTGGAAAACTTCTTAATTAATCTTTTTCATTCATATTTTTATATTCCTTGGTATTTTGGTTAATGATAATATATATTTAGTTCTGCCCAAAAGACTGAGTTTACTCACTCTCACGCCCACGAACTGCTCGTGCAGGATCACCCAGGATAATAGGTACACGCAGGCCACGTTGGTGGCGAACAGGGCCAGGGCATCCGTGGCATAGAGGACGTGCAGGGAGAGTGTGTACAGGTAGGTGGTGACCAGCCACAAAATGCAGAAACAGAGGCAGCGATTGAGGAAGCGACCTGTGGGTTGAAAGCCAGTTTAAATCACGTTTCTGAAATGTTAAGAGCCCACTCCAACTGACCCACTGTGAAACCGCGCTCCCGGAATCCTCGCAGCACATCGCCTAGGATGTCGCTCAGCTTTTCGCACTTGCGCGTGGAGACCAGACCCAGGATGTAGATGGGGAAGAAGAGCAGCGAGAAGTTGGTGAAGAACCAGGCGGCGAAGAAGGGGGCGCTGAAGTAGACCGGCTGGCGCGGTGGTATGTTGAACATCTCGGTGGCGTCCTCGACGTGGTGCAGCGACGAGTCGCTGATGGCCAGTATGTCCTCCAGTTCCGTGCTCAGATCGGCACGGCTTGAGGATGTGTCCTGGTCGTCGTTCAGCAAGTCGTCGTACGGAGCACGGTACTTGTACATGTACTTAATGCAATGGGTGGCCCCCACCCACGAGGCGGTCATCAGGATGGTCACGCACACGCCAAAGTACATCTGCAACTCAGCATGAACATAACACGGTTAGTACTTCATTTCAATAAAATTTAAGCTTCGCAATAAAATGTATAATAAGAACAATTGAGCTCTATATAACACCAAGTTACTGGTGAGTGGTATATGGTTCTTTAACACTTAATCAAGAGCTTAGGTGCCCCGAATTATGGCAAAGAAATATGTTTAAGTGATTTTCTTATTTATTATTATTATTGTTCTCTATGAGAATTGCTTTGAGCTTGAGAAATCTGCCTAGTTTATCGTATATTGTTGTTGCTGAAAAGTATGCAACGACTTCTTGATTTGGAAGGTTCTTGACTATATTGCTTGGACAATCTTGTTGCTTTGGTAATAAGTTGACACAGATTAAGCCTAGTCCTCCTCACCTTGCGTGCCAGTTCGGAGCAGCAGGACTCCTTGCAGGCCTGCAGCTTCCGGAACCGCAGCTCCGGCTCCTCCCCGTGGCCATTGGCCTGTTGCTGATCCGTCTGCGTGTCGCTGGAGTCGCCGCCGCCGAAGTGGTGCCCTGTGTTGTGGCTACCCGGTGCACTCGTGGGCGTGTCCGCCGGTATGATGATAACCTCATTGGGGTCCTGTTGGCTCGAAGAGATCGAGTCTTGGTGGGTTATTTGCGGGTTGCTCGAGGTGAGCACGTTGCTGAAGCCGCAGCTGCCCGTTGCCCCGGTGCCACTGCCATTTGCAGCGGACGATCCGGGAGCCACTGCAGAGCTGCTGCTGGCTCCCGCTCCGCCGCCTCCGCCGGAATTGTTGTTATTGTACGGGCCATTCGTCGACGAGTCGCCGGTGACCACCACGGAAGGAGTGCGCACCCGTTTCGGATTGAAAATGGCTGGAATTTCGCCGTCACGCGTCATGCTATCATCATTGCCGGGCTCCTAAGTCGCTCATAGTGGTCGAATCCTGAAAAATCATAAGTAAAATAGTTTATAATATAGTTGCTACGGTTATAACTTTATAGTTTCCAATCATTCTTTTATGGGTCCTATACTTATAATCCTCAAAATGTATTTGGATAGTTTTTAGTTAGTTATAATTAGTTAGGTTAGTTAGTTTTTAAAGTAAGCTGGGAATCATTGTGCATTTTTTTGACGACAAATTGTCTATCCTTGACTTTGTGTAAGGTGCCCAGATCATTCTAAACTCAGTATACGATTAGATAAAGACATTTAATCTATCTGTACGTCAGATTTTAAGGTGCATTTTGTGCATAACATTCTAGCAGATTTGGGTTTGCATTTTAAAGTAAGGCCTAATCAATGATTCAGTTCGATTCGGGCAGCCATTCCATTTCCATCCCTGCACCAGGGCCTAGGCCGTCTAGAATCGGGCTGCTCACGTGCTACCGGCGATTAAAGATTGAGGAACACGCAAATGGGAGGCCATTTCTCGGCGCTTTACAAGCGAAAGGCGCACCCAAAGCCCACGCAGTTCGTTCAGGGTCCGAGCAATTTGCATGGGCCTCCCTTCTCCACCACTGCCTCCTCCATCCAAGGGGGAACCAAACTGGCCTAGGCCAGACTCAAGGCTAGGGCAGCCAAGTTTTACGAGCACCGCCGAATGGCCAGCCAACCAACTAACCAGCCTGCCGTTCATTTAAGTCCATGCCCAACTAGGAGCCCATTGGATGGATGGAGGGCCCCAAAGGCGAGGGGCTGTGCTCATAACAATGCGAATTATGAACGCCCCGGCTCAAGCAGGTCAAGTTGAGTGGACAATAACGACCAACCGGATCTGGCTGGGCAATTTGTAAGCCTTCTAACTAGAGTGTTAAATCCAGCCCCCATCCCCTGCTACCAAGCCGGATGAGTTAAAATGTCCTTTGGTGTCCTTCACCTTCGCATCCCACCGAGCGGCTCCTGTTTGCCATCGATAATAGTATTCTAATTGAAACATTAATTATTCAGTCCAGTGGGGGCAGGCTGAGGGCCCAAAGGGAGATTCCAAGAGCGTAATGGCTTTATAATGAAGGTCCTGATAATTGCCTGCAATTTTGAGTGATTGAGAATAATATTCTATCGATTTCCGAGCAACGTCATTGTATGTAACTTCAAGTCGAACTGGAATCTGCAACTTTGACTTTTTTGCAATGCTTTTTCTTAATTATTTAACTAAGCTCAGCTTGATGCCATATTCATCTGAGATAGAGCTTTTAGTTTCCCATGAGACGTTAGCGCAAATCGACATGGCATTAACTGTGAGCGGAAAACTCGTTCTGCTTCTAATTCTGGCTTGGCTGGGGGGTAAGTCGTATATTAAATATTATTATTTACTAGTTCATTTTACTTATGATATGAAATGGCAGCCTTGGCAATGGGAGATACCCAGTGCGGTCGTCTAGATGAGAATTTATTGTACACCACCGATGAAAAGACAAAGCCCTCCGAGAATCCCTGGGTAGGCATCCTACTGACGGATAAAGGTGAGCCGATGATTATGATGTGAGATAAGGCATTTATAAGAATTCTGCCTTAACATCTACACTCGATTTCACAGGAAATCGTTACGAAAACATGGGATGCTCCGTTGTCATTATCAACGAGTTGCACGTCCTCACCACTGCCACGTGTGTTAAGGGCTTCCAGAACCGATCCGGAGACACTAAAGCCGTGGCCCTGCTGGGCGTTTGGAATGAGAACGACTCGCCCGAGGAGGAGCTTGTGTGCAACGACAAGGACTTCTGTGTACCGGGTCCCAAGCCTTACAAAGTAATCGATATCAAGGTGCATCCGCAAAGGGACAGGGATACGGGGGACAACGACTTGGCCATCCTGCGGCTGGAAAAGCCCGTCGAGTGGACCAACTGGATCCAGCCGATCTGCATGCAGGGCAGCTCGGAACCGGAAACGCTGACCAACCGAAATCTTCACTACTCCGGCTTCAACCATGGCGACTACGCCCGGGGCAAGGGTCTGGCCATGACGGTGTCCACGCCGAAGTGCAAGCAACTGACCTCCTCCACCGTATTCTTCCCGGCCAACCAAATGTGCGCCTATCCCGTGAAGCGCACGAAGTTCTATCCGGGTGCCCCATTAATGGACATCGATGTGCGGGATGATAAACCGCACAACTTCTACTTGGTGGCTATTCTAGTTCGGAATGTAGATACCGATGCCACAACCCAGGTGTACCAAAACGTGCGACGCGCCCGCTCCTGGATATTCGAGAATTCAAAGTAGGAAGATTTACTGCATTTTGAACAACTTGTTTTGTGAATAAATAAAGATTAATAATTAAATATAGATATGAGGAAGTAAAATGTTTGTGGGTTCAGAGGAATTACTGATGCATCGTGATGGGAGCTGCCCAGGGTTCCGCATCCGAAACGGGTTTTCAATTGATCTTGGTAATGTAATCATAGAGCATTAACTAGAAGCGTAGAAAAACAGGTAGTTGGAAGAGTAAGCTGGAAATTTTATCAAACACCTTGCGACACAGAGAAAAAATAAAGTAGGTTCTCAAGTTTTAACCGTGTGGTACATAAATTTAAAGGATAGAGTTATGAGTTATAAACAGTATTAGTCAATTGTTAAAGTATTTTAATAATCAAAAATTAAGTAATAAACTCAAATTTATGACATTTAATCTAATAACCTACATTCAAGTTTATGCCGTTTGAATTGCAAAACTTTACAAGCCTGTTTGCCTAAAAATTTCGTTCAGTGTTGAATCTAGTTCTCGTACAGATCATAAGCTTCTAGATAAACCCCCTGTGAATTGCATTGTAAAATGTAGTTGGAGACGTTTATTTTTCCCAACTCAGTTAGTTAACTTTGAGCTGTGCTTTAGAATGCTTGGACGAATCGCAGTTACCACGTTAATTTTAGGCCTTCTTAGCTTCGGTGTGCAATCGGCCGAGCAGGGTGACACGCAGTGCGGAGCCTTTAATGAGGATCAGATGCTCAAGCAGAAAGGCTTTGCCATTCCCACCGAGCACCAGTGGGTTGTCCGAATAGTCTATGGCAAGGGTAAGAGTCCCACAGTTCCCATATAAAGCAGAATATCCCCACCGACTATTTCAGGGTTCGAGGGCAAGATTAAGAACAATGGCTGCCTGGGTGCCCTGATATCGAAGCGCACTGTGCTGGCCCCCGCCCACTGTTTTGTTCAGTACAACGGGGTGGCAGAGGCCTTTTCCGTTCACCTGGGTGTCTTTAACAAGAGTGCTCCCGTTGGAGTGCCATCCTGCGAATTGGATGGTTATTGCACCCGTCCTGCGCAGGAGATCAAGCTGGCCGAAATAGCCATCCATCCGGAATACGATTCCCGAACCCTGAAGAACTCTCTGGCCGTGCTCACTCTGCAGCGAGATGCCAAGATCTATCCGAACGTTATGCCCATCTGCATGCCACCTATAAACTTGCTCAACGAAACACTGGTGGCCCAGACCTTCATGGTCGCTGGTCTGCGCATCTATGAGGATCTGCGACTGAAGACGTGGGTGAATACGCTCAGCCGATCCTTTTGCCAAAATAGGGTCAAAACTTTGGTGACCAGCAGCAATACGGTGTGTGGCTACCACGCCCTAAAGGAGACCTATTATCTGGGAGCCCCGCTGGTGGGGATGCAGAAGAAGGGTCACTCCACCCAGAACTTCTACCTGGTGGGCATCATGATCGACTGGGGCTTGGATGGGGATCGCATCATGTCCAGCTTCCTGGCCATTCGCAACTACATGGACTTTATCAAGCAGAATTCCAACTCACTGATTGTACGCTCCTGAGCGCTGAATAAAGTACACATGAAAAAATGCCAGCTGCCAACAGGTCTTGCTGGGGTGTTAATTATTCAGCTCCAAGACCGAAACCCTTTGTTCGCAGCTCGGAGCTCGAAGCTCGTGCAACATGCAAATTGTTCCTACACTTATAGCATTTTAATGAGCAGTCACTCAGCGCAGCGCAGCCGCCGCTAGTTGGCTAATGCGAGGAATATGCAAATTTCATCGCTTTCTCCGCGCCCCCCCCTTTTGGGGGTATGAAAGTCTGGCAGGAGACAGCCGAAAATGTTGCAAATATCCAGCAGAACGGAAACGGAAGCCCTGGGGCCTGAATGGGCGGGTGGCGAGCGAGGATTCGGTGCTGCCTTGCCATTGGACGAATGCCAAGACATTGACTTAACTGGCAGGACTCGAAGAAATCTAGGAGAAGTGAACAATACTCTGCATGTTAACAAAGAATCGAATGGGAGGACAGCAAATAGGTTTAAATATGTAGTACTGTCGGTGCCATAGTTCTCACTAATATTAAAAAAGATTTTTTTTTAATTTTGTAGATGTAAATTTTTAATATTTTAAAAAGTTTATTAAAATTAAGTATTCAGTCAAGGTTTTTTATAACTGCTTATAAAGATTTTTTTGAAATAGAATTTGGATAATATTAAAAAAAAATAGTTAGTTGTTGTTTCTAATAATATTCTTGATCTTAAAATTTTAAAAAGGAAATCTTTTTTACTGTAACGAAAGGTAGTGAGATGATTTAGCATGTATTTTTTCTTTGGGCACTGAATGGGCTCGGTTCGATGTAAAAAGTTATTTTAATGTGTGGGACGGACTTCCTTTATGCATAAAATAGACAAGCCAAGGAGACATAAAATAACAGCCAGGAGGATTAAACATTAAATGGCTGGTAAGTTTAGTCCTTTATCATC
Organism: Drosophila subpulchrella; assembly: GCF_014743375.2. NCBI lineage: Eukaryota > Metazoa > Arthropoda > Insecta > Diptera > Drosophilidae > Drosophila > Drosophila subpulchrella. The sequence goes on along the minus strand of NC_050609.1, from coordinate 2,288,739 downwards.
ACCCTTCTCGTCCCCAATGTCTGGTAATGCTAATGTAGACACATCGCCTTTATTGGCATGCCCTTGCATACTTTTGGGCGCCAAATTGCTCTATAAAGCAGCTCTAAGAAAAATGAAGCTCGCTGTTTATTTTTGCCAGGAATAAAAATCACAATAAAATTTAAATTGCCAGACATGGGCGTCTTGAGCAGCAGATGGAGATGGGTAGGAAAACGTGACCAAATGACGATGACCGACGGGGATAAACAGCGCATTCCACACGCCGTGCGAGGAGAAATGCGATTCAAAACAAAACAAACAGCTGAACGACCGAGAGAAAGTGCGCCCATGAGGAGAAAGCGCGAGAGAATTCAAAAAGAGAGAGCTGGCAGCTTTGTGTGGGTGGTTTTTTTGGCCAAGAGTAAACGAGCTTAACAACAACAAAGGCGAAAAACAGCCAACAGTAAGCGTACTTGTGTACGTACAAACACACACACCTCGGTCGAGGACACCACGCGGCGTATACGCAATGTGACACTTTTAGTGGTTATGGTCAAGCACAGCACTTGAGCGAGGGCAATGCGAGAAGGAAAGCGAAAGTGACGCCAAAAACAGTGGCAGTCAGACACCTGCTCAGCCACCTGGGACACACGGAAACAAATTCGAAGTCCGAAAGCTATAGGGTGCTCAAAGGTACTACGCACAGAATGGTTTAATGGCCTTTACCATGTATAAAATAGAACTCATCAATAAATAATAGCCTATTTATGGGTCATACAATCATGGTTCTGCCATTTCTAATTAATATTTTAACACAGCGGACTAATTACGGTTTTATATTATAATATATTTCTAATAATATGATATTATTATATATAGTTTTCCAAAATGTTATTTCTTTTGGTTCCAAATGCCCGCCAAGATATCTTTTATTTTTGTTGTCTGAAACCCCTGCACATATGTGTGTCCGTATATTTCTGAGGTTGGGTTTAGGGTTAGTGACTAGGCCTTGAGGTTGGCGCACACCTTGACAGTAGTCGAAAATCTAGCCCAACCCCCGCAGACAGTTGTGACAACCTGGGACGGTTGAATTTTTCATTTCGCCACGAAAACAGGGCAAGGGAAATTGCCTGGCGAATCCGTTTATCCGTTAACAAAAGTGGGAAGTGTTTTTCCAGGCCGCACAGCTGTCGCTTTAAATGTCTCCGCGCCGAGTTATGGATGCTCGTCGAGGCGTTTAATGTTTTTATATAATTTACTTAAGCACTTAATGTCATTTTCCCACGACACTACCACATGGTACACAAACTTTACGCAATTCTCTGGCCCTCTTGCGCTCTTTTCTCTTATATAAAGATAGCGAGCGGACTGGTCTGAAAAGAACTCAAATGGACTGGCGACACTATTCTCCGCGGTTGAGCTCAGCCCTTTACTTAATTCAATTAAATGTGCAAAAATATGCTGGGGTATAAATTTGGAGCAGCTCGGGAAACGAAACGCTCTGCACGGATACACAAAACGGAGGCTCATACACACAGATACACAGAACGCACACGCACAGGGACAGATACACTTGTCTCACATCCACATCAACAAAGGCATAATGGCCAGCACACACGAACGAAACGAAACGAACCGCTGGCTTGGCCCAAAAAAAAGCAACTGCCACTTGAGCGAGCCTTTTGACTTGTTTTCCTTCGACTTAGGTGGAAACTGTGACAGCAGCGTTTCTGGCATTAGCTGCTGGCGTTTTTCCAGCTTTCCTTTTCTAGAGCACCCGACGCGGTCGTCCTGGGAAACCGTGCTGCTGTCGTTTCTGGCCAGGAATCTCAAAGTCGACTGAACCTGAACCGTTTCCTGAGCCAAGCCAGTGTGAGAGCTTTTCCTAGCTCTCCCAGCCGAAAGCCCTCTCACTGGGCCACGCTTTTCCGCTCCCATCGGTTTGGTTTTCCAGCAAAGAAAAACACTTGTTAGGAATTTTCTTTGCTTTTTGTTTTGTTTTTGCCCCAGCTTTTTATCGTTCAGCTGTTCGAAGGACTCAATAAATTGTTTCGCGATGATGGCTGATAAGGATTTTCACATTCCGTGATTGCCGGTACGAAATAAGTTATAGAAAGTCAATAAAAACGCTTTTAAATGGCATTTTTACTTAAAAAATCGAAATTTGATCAAGGCCATTATATTGCACACCCATTTTACCTAAACAATGTAAAACCATCATTATAAAGTATGTTTAAAATACCATGCAAAGAATGCTATTTTAAAATAAGTTTAGGAAATCAAAAGAAATGTATATGTAACCAAATATTATTATGAGATTTAATAGGTATTGTTCTTTAACTTTGATTGTTATTACCATGGTCAAGTCAATTGATTTTTGTTGTGCTTTTTAGTTTTACAAATCAGAATCGTTTTAAGTGGTTACTACATATACTTTGATTACAGTTGAACCTTCAATAAAAGCAACCAAAGCTTGAAAATCACATTTTAACAGTGATTCTTTTTAAAACGCCCTAAATAAATGTAGCTAACCAATAAGTAAATTTAAATATGTAAATGAATTCGTTATTCAGTAACCTTGTCCGTCTTTAGAAAGTGTGACATTTCGTTCCCATGATTTCCCTCTGACGAAAACAAATCATCTCAATTTATAAAATGCTCCAATTTCATTTGCAATAAAGATTGCCAAATTGGACAAATCCATCTAATGTGTCCATTTAGAGCTTCCATCACAATCAGCTTTGTTATGCCATAAAAACACGAAGCTGCCAAGAAAATGCAACCATTAATACACCAATATGACCATGCAGATAGTAAAATCTTGATAAGGAGAAGCCCTCATAAACACAAATTCGTCAGGAGAAAGCATTTCGCAAATCGACTGCTCATCCCCAACAGCTTAGCATAAATTTCTAAATGAGAACCCTCAATCAAACGAGTTTTTCAGTCACAGACTCCACCTGAAATGGTGTATTAATTGTGTAATCTATAAAAATCCATTTGCATATGAATGGGCGAGATTGGCAGCTGCCAATAAGCCCCGCGGGAAAGATAGGAAGACGATGGTCCCCGAATTGGGTTAGTTGGTTTAGCCACTTTTGGACGCGAAGTCGGGCTTGGGACAGAGCCATTACAAATAAATTTGGCTTGCCGCGCGATGGACCAATAAAATCTGTTCTAATGAGATGCGCTGAGGTCGAAAAGACAAAGGTAGCATCGTCAACTTGTTGACAACTATAATCGCGAATCGGAGGAGCTTTAGTTTCCCTTCGACTGGGAACAGCAACGGACGCATTAAAAGTATAACGAAGTTAACCCAAGGAACACAAACCATCTAGCTATGCAGTGGCTATTGTGTACTGCTTTAGTGCTTGCCTTTGCAGCATGCCTTTATCCTTCGCAAGCTATCAGGATATCCGCTCTAGAAAATGAGAGGCGCCCGCCGCAAAAGCAAGCTAAGATTGGGTAAGGAAACACAGGTGCACACCGGAGGCAGAAAACTTAAAAGAACTTTGAATTTTTTCTCCGTTCTGGATTCTGCAAAAACGTATCACACTTTAACTTATAACTCACTATTATAACTGTACGAACTTTTAAATCAATGGTTACAATGTCCTGATAAGAGAGATACTCCTGAAACGTGATTTAAAAGCAACAGTTTCGAAAAACGGGCGATTCCATAAGTTTTATCCTCTTTAAAACGTACAAATCGAACATCTTGTATTGACCCGTTTAAAAGTACTGATTTTTTCTTCGTTTCAGCTCCAGAAACTATCCCATTGAGTATGTCCTGATACCGAGTGCTCGAGGTGGTTACACAAGGCGTTATGTCCACAGCCTGGCCAAAGCTAATCCTCCACCAACCACCGAACGCCCGTTGGTTCGAGTTTGGAATAGTTTCGTTCGCAGTGTTCAGCCCGCCTTCAGTTTCCGCAACTTGACCAATCCACTGGCCAACTTCTTTAACGATGGCAGTGCCAACATCATTGAGACATCGCCCGTCTATCTGGAGACCTACGATGATGATCAGGAGCTGCAGCATGAGGAGCCCGCACCAGTGGCTTCGCAAAGTTCCAGCAAACGCAAGCGAAAGCGCCGCAAGCAACAGAAGCGCCGACCCATCTACGATGCGGCGGAGGAGGATGATGATGCCTACAGCCCCTACGATCACTACTATGCGCCACCTCCTCCGCCGTCATCCGCAGAGCCCATGTTCTTCTACGATTCGAACTCCGGCAACTACTACGGGGTGCAGCGCTTCAGTCCGCAGGATTTCCAAGCTAGTTTCTACAACAACTTTTATGACCAGCCGCAGAGTGAGCCGGAGGTGATGGATAGCGAGCCTGAGGAGGACACGTCCGTGGTAAGGAGGCTCAGCAACAGGAAGGTGACTCTACTGCGCCCGCTGCCCTTGTCAACAGTCAAGAGCTCATCCCCGGGAAGGTTAACCGAATTCAGCAAGCCAGAGGCGTCCAATCAGAGCGAAGATATTGTCGAGGAACCCGACAGCAGCGCACCGAGCGATGCAACGACTAACGATGAAGACGATAGTGATATCGCCACCCACTCACCGCTCTCCGAAAGCATGCGCAATACTCTGGGTACATACATGCGCGACGATCGCCACACCCGCCAGCGCCAGAGGCTCGCAAGCGATGGAGCAGGAGCTCTTGATTCCGAGGCCAAAGTTTCACCCCGCCTTTATCAACGACGCCTCTTCCGGCTGGACACCTGATGATCCTTGCTAAACTATCTTGAATAAACTCTTGACTTATGGATGATCGTGTATTTATCGTATGTGTTAGATGCGAATGAGGGTGGGAAATGCATGAAATTGAGCTGGCAGCTGCAAGAGAGATTAGATGTCCGAATATAATTGCACTAGTTTCATCTTAAAGGTAGCGAGGTAGACATTGAACTTACTATACTAAAGATCACAAGAAATTTGCTAGATCTGGGGCTATTGGACACGATCAGACGAGCTTCGTTAAGCGCGAGGCACTGCCGGCATTGGGGTCCACGGGCAGGGCCACATGGTCAACATGCTGCACGTTGCGGAAGTAGGCGTGTTGCAGGGCGTCCTTGGCCGAGATACGCAGGTTGGGATCATAGCACAGCATTGACTGTAAGGTAGAAAGCTATAAAATTCAGCTCTGAATTAAATTTCACGCCACCCACCATTATGAGCTCATGCGCCTCGTGTTCGGTTATGGGCTGTGGCATGTTGGTTGCCTCCCACTTGGGGAACTTGGCCTTAAAGTCCGGCAGCTGCGTCACACCCGGCCATTTGGTTTCATCGGGTGTGCTTAAGGTACGGAAAATCCTGTAAAGTTGGTCGATCTCGCTGTCTCCAGGAAATAGAGAGCGGCGCATGATCTGTAAATTTAGATTTGTTAAGTAGAAACAGCTGTGCTATCTACATTTTTGTATAACCCTACCATCTCTGAGAAAATGCAGCCCAGACTCCAAATGTCCACGCCGGTGGAGTAGAACTTGGTGCCTAGCAGAATTTCCGGGGCTCGGTACCAAAGGGTGACCACTTCGTGTGTGTAGGCCCTCATGGGCACATTGAATGCCCTTGCAAGGCCAAAGTCCGCCAACTAAAAGAGAATTAGGGTCACTATCACAGAATCAAATTGGAAATCCTATAATCTCACCTTTATTTTGCCCGCAGTGTCCACGAGAAGGTTCTGCGGCTTGAGATCGCGATGCAGTATCCGATTGGTGTGGCAAAAACCGAGGGCATCTAATATCTGATGCATATAGCTCTGGAAAGGGGGCACAAATACAATAAGCCATGTCTTGCAGCAGTAGTAAACATACATACCTTTATCAACTGAGGGGTGAAAACATCCTTTTTCTTGTCCATTAGCTTCTTGAGATCCATGTTCAGGTACTCGAAAATCATGTACAGATTGTTGCCGGAGATGACCACGTCGAATAGTTGGACCACGTTCTTGTGCTTGAGGTTCTTCAGCAGGGAGATCTCTCGAATGGCCGTCGAAGGAACGCCCTCCGTTTCGCTGGGAAAGGGGATAAAAATGTTAAATGGGGATAAACCATCATCTATTTCAGTTAGCTCTAGCTGGAGGACTTGGTGCTGTCCTGCACCACGAAGCCGAATCATGTGGTGCTACGGATTTTGGGCGGTAAAAACAGCGCAGCCCTCACAGAATCCGGGCTGCGGGGTGCAGGTGAAAGACACTCGCCAAGGACACGCCAAGGATGCCAGGAAATCATATCTAAGTATTGTTATTGTTTGTAATGCACTGCTTATGGCCAACTGGACATTGAGACGCCCAGCCTGCTCCAGACTACACACCCTTCCAGCCGAATCTTCTTTAGCGCCACATCCTGGCCGGTGGCGTTGCTCCGTGCCTTGTAAACTATGCCATAGGTGCCCTCGCCGATCTTCTCGGCGCGTTGGAAGTTGTCTAGAATGGTGGTCATCGAATTGGTTCGCTCATTCAGTTGGTAAACAAACTTTGAACTCGCTTTTGCCAAAATAAACCCTGATATTTTGGAGGGAAACTCTTCTTCTTCAGTGATGCTACCTGGCGCCATTCCAGTGTGACCGCGGAGTTATCGATAAATTATACTGCCCGGCTCTGAGAAAAATACTATTTATTGAAATATACCAAAAATGTTGTAGACGGCCATGAGTAAATTTGAAAACGTGGCAGCTCTGCGAAAGGTTTTGCCTACCGTTATTTTTAAATGTTAGGTTAATTGATTTCCTACATAACTAGTTTATGAATTAAACACATTCGGTAGGTAAATTTTTATGTGGCCCAGTTTATTTTGGCGATATCAATTTGCTGACATATTTAACATATTTTGGAGAAGGTTTTAGGTTTGTGCACTTAATTTAAGTTTATTAAAAGTATAAATTAAATTCATTTCCACTTGCCGCTTACTCAAAAAGCAAAGGAAGAATTAAACGAAACATACTGATTAATGCGCTTTTCAAAGGGACAACAAAAAACTTAGTGCATTTTCTTGGAAATTAAATTGCAATTACCAATGGCTTAAACTTTCTTAATTATCCAATCTTTCTATGTGCGACGTTAAGGAGTAAAGATATATATACTATAATATATCTTTATCCATATTTAATACAAGTAAAATTTTATTTGAATGTCTCCGAAAGCACCGATTAAAATCTGGCAAAAAGTTAGTATTGCCTGGGTTCCATTTCCGCCATAATTGCCACCTTGTATCCTGACACACCGATTCTTCGGTCTTGACCATGAACTTCTGCCCAAATCGGAGCCTATCAGGAAGGAGTTATCAGATTAATGTTTGAGGTCAGGGAAATAATTTTACTTTACCTACCTACCCAACGATTATGCAATGATAACAGCCACTTATCTGAAGGAAATCATATTACCTCAATATCGGATAACAAATGAGTTAATTCCGGAGTGAAAGATTGGCTCTGTAATTGCTCGTTATCGTTTAAAAACACATTCCGTGCATTTTATGTGCGTTGCATTTAAAATTGTAATTGCTTGTCGCAGCCACACGCAATTGGCTTACACACTCCCTCTTGTCTCAATTTGAGCTTTACGTGTTGCAATAAAAAAGTGCCATAAAAATGTGTATTTTAATTTGGCTCCGCTACTGCGTTTGTTTGCGTGTTTAGGGACTAGCTGTGAATGTTTTTGGCGCTCGCATTTTATGGCACATTAATCATTCCAGGCCACGGGGCGTATGCGCGATGATGACTTCACTGAATCCTTCAGCTACGTACTTCACTGCGATCAGTACTCAGGCGACAATTAGGCATGATTCATTGGCAGTGTAAATCTCGCAACCGAGTGCCCCGATTACGAGTATTTCGCATTTCATTTCAATGAATTTATGGCAGCAGCTGCTCGCCAGCATTTCCATACTCCATGGCTGCCACTCGATAAGGTTGCACTGGCTGAGATGAGAGCTAGTTGCCTAGTTGCCTGCTGCCCCAGCCAAACATAAATTATTCCGAGTTGATATGTACTTAAGGCTTTTGGCGCCAGCCAAGTGTCGAAAAACTGCATTTCCCCCGAAAACAGAAGGTCGAGAAGTGGGCGGTGCCTAATGGCAAAAGTTGCGAGGACCAAAAAGGTGAAGGATGCGGTGGGTGGTTGGGAATTAAATTTCGTGCAGGCGTCAACCCCAAAGCAAGGAACCCCATACTGTGCTTTGGGGCTTCGCGTGATTTATGCATTTGAGTTTGGGTCAGGCACTGGCAACTTTGTGCAAATAACCCAAAAGCGTTTTCAATTTATTAGCAGCAACAACTACACGCGGCCAAATGGATAACCACAAGCTTGGCGCTAGAATTTGCTTCTTTATTTATAAATCAACCTGTCAGAAGTCACAGCTTGGTAGCCAAAAATTAAAAATCTTGTTTCTAATGAGAAAAGTTGGGGTGACTTTTTCACTTAAAGGTATTCCTCTGGATTCAATCAAGGTGGGGTTGAACATTTATACAAATCTGGATAATTTTTTCGATCGTGATCGGTCTAGATGGGATCTATTATAAACTTAGTTACGACTTGATATTATTAATCAATACAGTATATACAGAAATAATGCCCGAAATTTATTATAATTTATACGGCATTTTTGTTCAAACCTTTTTATGAATTTTAATTCGAATGCGGATCTTCGAAATGGGAGATTTATCAGAAACAATGAGAAAATGTATATTTTTTGATAATTCTCTGTAAAATTTCACAGCCGGTTACACAAAAATGAAACCCTTGATATTTTTAAAGATTATGACTCACTTCGGATCCAATCTAGGAAGGATCGAATGTCCAAGTACCCCTGGAAATCCATTTCGTGTGAGCTGAAGCCAACGACAGCAATCCCAATAAGGTGAAACTTCTTGGGGTTTCCGGAAACCTCTGTCAAAGCAGATCCCGAAAATGGAGGTTTCTCGGTCTGGCCGCAGATCAGCTCCTCGGGGAAATGATCCTGCAGCTTGTGGCACTCCTTGCTGTCCATTCTATTGAAGGTCTGTTTAATGCGGTTATCCAACCTAGTCGTGTCAGACCCTCTTCTTCCGACTGAGCGTCCCTCATATCCCGCAACTCTAAGATCGGGATTGGATTGTTCAGCCTTTGGAACCTCAGCTGATGGCAAGCAAATGGGTTGAACAAAGTCAGAGAACTTAACATCTTTGGTGAGTTCTATTAAGGCCAAGTCGTAAAAGCGAAGATCGCTTTCTGTATAATTCGGATGGATGGTGACCGAACTGATGAGATAGCGATTGCTGGAGTCCGAGTCACCAAAAATGACTTCGATAATAGGCTGCCCATGTTTATTTAAAACGCAATGAGCGGCTGTCACCACATGTCGGGCATCTATAAGGATGGCAGTGCCGCGCAAGCGGTTATTCCCATCGCTATCCTTCTGTTCGATTCGGCCAACCCACGGATGCTCGTTGGGCTCCGCAATAATATTGGTACTCTTAAACTGCTCCTCGTTGAATTTTCCACATTCTTGAGTAACTGAGGCGGCTTGGATTGCTACAATTTAAATTTGTATAGGTTTTAAAGGTAAAATGGTAAAAAACGCCAGAGAAATCAGAAAATTCAAAGAAAACATCTTGGTGATTAGAAGATTGTAAATGCACTGAGATATGTTCACTCAAAGCGGGCTCTTTTATAAGCCTGGCAAATGGTTATAGCAACAGTTATAGCAACAAGTTGTTTACACTAATTATTCTATACTGTAAAAACAACTATATTTCGCGGAAGATATTTAATTTTATACGTTATTAATATTCTAGCGATCAGGTTTATGGATTTTAATTTATGACTCTGGAACAGCAGCCGGCACGGAACATTGTTGAACGAGTTAAGTGACGAACTTTTAATTGCATGAAAGTCACTTGGGTTTCAGAAGCCTATTACAATTGGAAAATAAAATCTGAATGGTTTAGTAGAGTGCGTTCCTTGTAGAGGTTATTGCAGTACGGGAGGTACTCAAGTTAATAGAGGGATAACCTTTGGAGAGATTGCAAGTATTCCAAAGATAACTACAATATGTACGTAAGAATTTCAATTTTTATTGGTAGACATAATAATCTGATAAAGAATAAGGTCAATTCGGATACCATCTTCACTTTGAGGTGTTATTTAGGATCCAATCTAAGTAGGATCGAACGTTCAAATAGCCAGTGTATTGTTTATCGGGGCTGCCAAATCCTAAAGAAACAATTCCAACTAAATGGAATTTCCGGGGATTACCGGTGGCCTCTGCCAAAGCTGATCCTGATAAGGCACTAAGCGCGTCTTTCTCCTCATGGCTGCAAATCAGGTCCACTGGGAAACGTGACTGAAGCTTTTTGCACTCATTGCTGTCTATTCGATTGAAGGCTATTTTAATGCGCCTTTCCTCCCTCTTGTAATCGGGTTCACCCCTACGATATGAATGTCCCTCGAGTCCCGCAACGACAAGATCCGAATCGGGAGTCTCACTTTTTGGAACCTCCGCTGAGGGCAAGCAAATGGGTTGAACAAATTCAGTGAACTCAACGTCCTTGGTGAGCTTAATTATGGCCACGTCGTTTTGTTTTTTGGCACTTGAATAATCTGGGTGAACGGTGATCGAGCTGACTGGATTTCTGCTGCTGGAAGCCGAGTCGCCTAAAATGACGGCAGAAATATCTTTTGTATCAGCAGGTGAAACACAATGGGCGGTAGTCAAGATATTTTGGGCATCTATAAGGATGCCAACACAGAGCAATTTATCTTTTCCATCGCTATTCGTCGTTACGATCCGTCCAACCCATGGATGTTCATCAGGCTCCGTAATGGTCTTGTTATTCTTATACTGCTCCTCATTGAATTTTCCACATTCTTGACCAACCGAGGCGCCTTGGATTGCTACAACATAAACATTAATCAGTTTTATTTTTAAATTAACTTATAACGTTCCACTTACCCAAAGTCAAAGTCGCCATTGTAATCAGAAAAGTCGGAGCCCACATCTTGACGATTGTAAGATTTCAGTAACAATGAAAAATTATCAGCCTTTCAGTCTCTCTTATAAGCGAATAGAAAATGATCTGGCTTGTCCAGTTATAAATTAAATAATAGTACCTTCAACACAGTAAAATGCTTATACTGTAAACAAACTGTGATGATCCGGCAATCTAGTTATTGAGCTGTTACTGCCAAGTACGACCTGAAAAATATAGAAATAAAAGTCGCTTACAATGCATAATGCATGGAAAATAAATTAAACGCGGAAACCTATATATCTTTTTTAATACATTCTGTGTACTTTTTATTAGGTAAGTTTCGTGATCTAGTGATATATCCGACATGATTTAATAGAATGTAATTACCAACTTAATAAAATGGTAGAAAAGAGCATATTACTCGAATTGAAAACAGTATCTAATTATATTTATATATACATGAAATTATTATTACATTTTAGAGAGCTCAATCAATTCGTAATATTAAATTAAAAATTCAAATCAAAAAAGAGACTTCCTTTTCACCTATTCTACTTATATCTCACACCAATCGCAAAATTTTAATTGGCAGGCCAATTCATTTTGATCAGTATAAATAAATAATAAAGTATGGGGAGTGCGAACAATTTGTCAGAATTCATGAACCACCGCAATTATGAATAAAAGATTTATGGACCGTACAAATGCATTTATTTATTTGCAATCGACAGAGTGCGAAATCAGCATGCCTAATTGAGCTTTAATGAATAAAATCAATTCCAACTCATGGCTAGCAATTGTTTGCGGTTTTTATAAAGTGGTTTAATATGAGGAAGATTATAAAGCGACCATTAACAGGAAATGCCTGGGGACAAAGGATAGAAGAGCAATTCAAACCGATAGCAACCTGCCAACATTTGGCAGAGCTAAGGGACGAAATGAAACCAAACGATGCCAATTGCAAGTGGTCAGCTTTAATCGGAACCCCACCATCTAGACCACCTTTAATGGTGTTGATCAAATGTCAAAGTTTCTGGCGAAAACAAGGACACTGGGCGAATAAACAGGGCTCGCTGGCACTAGTTTCCAACTAACGAGCAGGCGCATGTTCGGGCTGCAGTAATAACAATGATGCCAGGATATTGGCAACATAGCAACAGTAACAACAGTAAAGCAGCAGCAATAGCAGCAAAGGCATCGCCGGCAGGTCCTGGCATTGTCGACAGGAGGAGCAAATGGCGGGCAAAAATGCAACTTGTAATTTGAACAAAAGCCAACCAGTTACAAATGCCGCCAACAGATGTTGCCCTATACGTACGATTGCTTGTGGGTAATGCACTTCTATGTGCACAGAGAGAAAATATGTGCAAAGCTGTCATATATTTTTATGGGTTTAACACAATATTTTATATACGTTTTATTTAAACGTAAGTTTTCTTGTGGGAAAAGCACTTTTATTTGCACAGAGAGAAAATACCAGCCAAGGTCTCATTCAATTTTTTAAGAATGTGAAATACATTGAATATTCAATTTAAACATGGTCATATTTAAAATACAATTTAAGTATGTTTTATATTTTAATATGAGAATTGTTTCATTATTAATGTATATATGTTTCATTTTAAATATTTAAATATTTTTCATTATCAAAATGCAATTTAAATATGTTCCATTATTAAAATGCAATTTTTATATGTGTTATTACTAACATGCAATTTAAATATTTTTCATTATTAAAATGCAATTTTAATATGTTTTATTATTAAAATGCAATTTAAATATGTTTCATTATTAAAATGTAATTTAAACGTTTTTCAGCATTTTTTTTAAATAAAATAAATCTCTTCTGTGGCTGAACTATATTTATAAATTTTTTTTTTCAAAAATACTGTACTTATAGTATTAGGATTTTCGCTGTGTGTGACATAATCTCACTCACAAGTTGGCAGCTGCGAACACGTGCTCAGATTGCAGTGCAAAAACAGAGCTACATTTCAAAGTGCAATTCCCAGATACTCTCCCTAATAAATTTTCATTACTGCATCCATTTGTGCTGTAAGTGGAATTAAAAAGTGTCCGTATGTCATCCTATTATAGAGTATATCAGGTCAGCTGAGACTGTAACAGTTCCTGGCGGTTGGGTTTAAATCCAATTGAATTGCAGCAAACAAGGTTTGTCTGGCATTTTCAAGCCCACTCTCACCTGGTGTATTAGTGTAATAATAAAATAATTACTGTAAACACATTTTCTTATTAACCAAGTGTAAAAATAAATTAAAAATGCAAGTTTGTGTTTTAATGGACATATATTTTATAATTTTAAAAAGACATTAACCTATCTCATTTTATTAGCATGTTGCGGTAGGATTTGCCACGTCCAAAATAAATAAAAAGGTTTTAAAAAGGTGAATCTTTCTATGGCCTAAACAATGTGTTTCTTTAAAAAGTTTTAAGTCGCCGACTTTATTAAAAAGCCTTGAGGAAAAACAATCAACTAATAGTTTAGTTTAGTTAACTATGATAATATTTGTATTCATGTGAAAATGTTTTAAGAGCTAGCAACTCGAAAAAAATGATACAATTATCGATTTGGGATAGTGAGATAGCAATTTTAAGAGCAATCAAAGCTAACCGCTCTAGAAAAACCCATGGATAATTCGTTTGGGTTGTTCAAATATCAACATGATTACTTTTGATTTCGTTTATTTACCCATACCCATATCCAGCTGTACCTATTTATCCGCCTCTAAATTCAACTTGCCACGCATCAACGTTTCTATGGGATACCCTAACCATATCCCCAGATGATGTGATGTGTGTTTGTGTGGGGGGTTAGTTTAAAAGTTGTGCATGCCTAGCATTTGAAATTTGTTTCGAAATTATATTGCGGCTTGTTTGTTTCGTTCCTGTTTCGTATGCGTCACGTTGCGTATACGCGCCGTGGGCGCCCTGAGGCAAGCCACTTCAGCACACACACACGCACAGCGACTAGATACTAGATGCTAGATACTATTCAAAAGATACTAGATACACCCGTTCCCCGGGACCCGCAAATCCGACAGCTTCTTCCACACATTCTCGTAAATAAGTTTCGCAAAGAAAAGCGAAATAAACGTCGCCGGCGTTTATATATTATTATGCTGTTGTACAAAAAGGATTGTTGTCGCCGTTGGCACGATAAATGGCCCAAGAGTTCACATTATGTGTGGAAAATCTATAAAAAGTTATAAAAGTGTCATTAGCGCCAACAATGGGAATGCCGTCAGCATGGGGACAATGCTCGTAGTGCGAGATACTTCATAGCTGAATCCTTGTAATAATCCTTCTCCCGGCAACTTGTTGTTGCCAACTTTTCCACCGCTTTGCATTGACAGTGACCCGATTTACTCCGGCCCCTCTGTGAATAATTCACCGCCCAGCTAACTAACAAACAATATGGAAAAACTAAAAGGTTTTCCATGTACTAAGCAGTTGAAAATGTCATATTTGCCAAAGTCTCTCGGTCCGATTGTTTAGGCCCCCCCAAACACTTGGAGCTCCTTCTATACCTATCTTCTGTTGTTTATCACGCTACGATTTGCTCACTGTACGGCTTTGTTCTCAACTTGCATAATTTAATACGAAAATGGACAGAAACGGCTACTTCAGGTTTAGCCACACTAAATCAAACGGACAGAGAGCGAAATTTAGTTTATGTCATATGGAAGCAAAGTACTGAAAATGGAGTTTGCACTTCGAGAACTTTTTAATTACTTTTTAGTAATTGATGTAAAAAGCTAGCAAATGTGGTCAAACTTCTATTAAATGAACTTACTGAACTCCAAGAAAATAATTTACACCATTGTGGAACTTATTTTTAATTTGTATAACTAAGTACCTGAATACTTTTATGGGTTTCTGGGCCAATGAAACAAATGATACAATAATACGAACTGTTTCTGAATTTAATGGCTTAAACTTTTCTAAGTACTTTTTTTTTAAATTGTTGGCTTGTTTAGCTAAAAATATTTTACAACTTTAATTTAATTTGTCCAAACTTCATAGCTAATTATTTTCTACATAAAAAATTATAGAAATATATAGAAAAAAGTATGGCTTGTTAAAAATGGCAATCAGGATAGTTTACAACAATTACAGAATTAAGAAAACCATGATGATAGTTTATGTGCCACTTGCAGATAAATAAAACGACAAAGTCAGTGGACGGTTGAACATTCCTTGACGTCCAAAGTTTGCTCGTCATCATCCTACTAGGCCCGTCACATTGAATCAGATAAGTTTACTTGCCTCAGCTTTTTGTTGCTTGGCTTTGACAAATTTCAGCAAAGTGGATTAATTTGTTTTATTCCCAGCCCAGTGCTGTCCACTTATTAGAGCCAAACTTTGGTGCAGAAGATAGGAAAAGTTAGCTGGGGCCAGATTCGACCTGGCTTAAGTTCATTTTGGCCGGCTAGAGGGCTTTAATTAAGGTCCATCAGCCAGAAGGCAGGTGAAATCAACAGGTGATTTTCGACAAACTCTGGATGGTTAACCAGCAGCCCGTTTGCCAATTAGAACTGAAAATGGAGTAGCTTTTCTGGGGGAATGTAAGGACGGGGATGCCAAGGGCTTCCCCAACTTGGACCGTAAATCTCCATTTCAAAAGTTCACGACGAGTTCGAGATATAAACAACGAGATTTGGCGCATTATGCAAGTGGGTAGCATTTAGGCGCTCTTCTATAGACGTTGTATCATTGTGGGGTTCCGCATTCCAAATCGTTTCAATGCCACCACGTTCCAATGCTCACCCATCGGTCCTTGGACTTGGCCAACTTGGCTTGCGGACGGGACTGACTTTTGGCAGTTGGCAAATGGCAGCACACTGCGCATGAACCCACTAAACCTACGCAACTGAATATTTGCATTGGGTTACACAGACTGACATTTGGCGTCATTTTCGCCCTCGCCAGGTTGAGATTTAATTTCAGTTTGGGCTGAACAGGAGCTGCAACAAAATAGCACATAAATGGGGCCACAAAAATGCAATCTGGTGTCCACGCTGCGTATACGCAACTTTATGCCTTTGTCGCGTATACGACTGGGTGGGCGTGCGTTGGCTCCTTTGACACGGGAATGTGGCTGATGTGTGTGTGTGTGTAAATGTCGCCCGAGGGCGGGCAGGAAAATATTTAACTTTCACTTTACTCGCAAACACGGCAGATGTGCGTGCATTTGATTATTCCTGTTTGTACATCAGCAAAATGATGGATCACCAAAAAAAGAGGGAAAGTGGGGGAAAAAAGCTGATGGAAAACATTCAAAAGTCGCTACTGACAACGAAAATCTGCCGCCAGCCAGGGCATTTGCTTATTCGCTTCCCGTATCACAGTTCGCATTTATATTCATTTTAATTCATTTTACTTCATGTTTATGCACACGCTCGATCCGCTCATTTTCGCCTTCTATCCCGGCAGACATTTTGAGGAATTTAATTTACCCACTCGTCATTTAAAGCTGCACACTTTGTATTCCGACCTCCTAGAGGCGGGGATAGATCCCGTCGGGCAATGGCGCTCTGCTTTTTCTCGGCATTAAAAGATACTGCGGCGACCTTTCTTGTTCTATTTATTTACATTTACCAGAAAACAAACGGGCCGACAGATAAACGAATGAAACAGCAAATTCAGAGCCAGATTTATTTTAAATTCAACCCGTCAAATGTCAAGCTGATGGGGGCTAATTAAATCACTGGAAGTGGCTTTAAGGCTGGAGTAAACCCGCCTGGGAATAAGTTGAGTCCTGAAATTAAATAAAACTGAGTCGTCCTCGGAATTCATTAATTCTTTTAGGTGAATGCAAAATGAAGGTTCAAAGTTCGGACGAGGGTTAAGTATTGGACCTTCAATTAAAAGAAAAACATAACATTAGAAATTCAGGGAATTTTACCACAAACTCATAGAGGTATCCCACGTCCAAATCGGAATCCAATAACTTAAGTTATGGAATCTAGAAGTTCAGTTTTGGGTTCCCAGTCTGAGAGCCATTGGAAAAACAGGGAAATCAGACATGAAAATGGGTCAAAATTTTGACAGTCTTTTAAAATCAATGTTTAAATGTAGATTATTAGAGAATTCAACCACAAACTCATAGAGGTATCCCACGTATAGATCGGAACCCAATTACTTATATTATGGATTCTAGAAGTTCAGTTTTGGGTTCCCAGTCTAAAAAACATCGGAGTTACAGAAAAATCCGACATGAAAATGGGTTAAAATTTTGACCCTCGTATAAAATAAATATTTAAATGTAGATTATTAGAGAATTAAACCACAAACTCATAGAGGTATCCCACGTACAAATACCACGTCCAATAACACAAGACATGGAATCTAGAAGTGCAGTTTGGAATTCCCAGTCTGAGAGCCATTGAAAAAACGGAAAATCCTCTTATACAAGTATAATTTTAATGTAATGTATTAGAGAATTTAACCACAAACTGTTAAACTGTGTTTATTGATGCCTATATCATAAAACAAGTAAAATCGTGTGCTCACATACCCCGCTCCATGAATTCAATATTAGTTATTAAATAGTTTTAAAAAGTGAAAATAAAAAAAATAAAAAGTAAAAATATAAAAAAGTTTTCTAAATTCTTATATATTTAATTTTACCTTGATTCATAAAATACCTAATATTAAAGAATGTAAAAGAAGAAGCGCGCTGATTTATTGCAAATCTTTTCTTGGTCACTTCACAGTAGCACGCAAGAACCTTTTGCGATTTATGCTCCCATCTCGGCACTTGACAATTCAGTCAAACCATTAGCTGGAAACTATCCATTCCAGCGAGCTGAGAGCGCCACGTTAATTAGGAGCCACAGAGACTTGTGGCGAGTGTATGCGATGTGGCAGCCACAATGGCCGTTTCCCATCTCATCGGCCATGGTAACCGTGGAAATTGTGAAAATCGTGGAAATCGCAGCGGGACTGCAGATTGGCGGCGGAGGATTCGCCGGCGATGCGGTTGCCATAATGCCCGTAATTACTTTGTTAATGCTCAGCGTATTATGTCAGCAAATTAAATTATGTACGGTGCGAGCACAGAGACGAGGACCACAATGCGCCATTCCTCATTGCCATTGCGGCCGCCAGCTGCCACAAGCCATTGCCGTCGCCATCCTGCTGAAAATTTAAGAACTCTGCGCACTTTTAAATTTTTAAAGCGCCCAAAGACCACTTGGCTGCCATGACACTCTGGCTGGGGGACTTATGCCAAAGACTTTAATTAAATGCGACACTGCGACGCGACGGTTGAGAGAGTGGAATGGGATTGCAGCTCTACTTAATCCACCGACTGAGTTTCCCACACATTTCATGCGATTAGCTTTCAGAACAGGAACTCCGATGTGACTGCAACCCTGCAATCAGGATATTTATGAGGACAACAAGTTATGGTTAACAATTTAGGAAGAAAGTGTTACTTGAGGGAAAAGTTCATATTATTATGGCATAACTTTTACGCTTAAGTCACAACAACGATTTGTCTCCCAATATAGCTATTTAGATATTCACCTTATAAGTTCTACTCACCGTACTTTATTTTACATCTATTTTGTGTAACCACGTTAAATTAAATTACATTAATTTAGAAAAACATTTTTTGTTCCCCTAAATACATTTTAATTTTTCATAGCAAGAAAGTTAAAATTATTAGTAAATTTTGATATTTTGTTGGTACACTATCACAATTGCTTAGTTAAATAAAATTAATTTGGAATGACATTTTTTTTCTTTTAACGCTTACCTATAATTCTAACTAAAATATACAGTCGTGCCACAGATATCGCTGAATTCCCTTAAATTTTATATTGATGTACGTAAGAGTTCAGCTCTAATTCTGTGGCTTTCCTTGAATATTTATGAAATAAAATATAAATATTTATTCTATTTAGAAAAAGTATATGGGCATTTACTTACCTCTATATATAAATAATATATTTTATTCCAGGAAAGATACAATATTTATTCTATTTAGAAAAGGTATATGGGCATTTACTTACCTCTATATATAAATAATATATTTTATTCCAGGAAAGATACAATATCTATTGAGTAACAGGCTTCTCAAATAGTGAATTCCACTTAGGTAAGTCTGATTAAAAAGATTTCCAATGTTTACCCTTGCCACCTGACGCCGTTCTTTGCCTTTCAGCCGCTCATTGCCCACCGTTAGCCACAGCACACTCCAATTACCTTGACGATTCGCCGAGAAGGAGCGCGTTCGAATATCCCTGTAGAGCCTGCTCCGCCAGGACTCGCTCAGATAATTTCATTGTAAAGTTTAAGCAAATGTTTACCCAGCAGATGGGCGATGGGGAGCTGGCTGTTCTTGTCGATAATTGAATTAGGGATGCCAGGGCAGGGGGACTCGAAAGGTGGGTCACAAATTAAAGCCAGCAATAACAGCAGGCATTGACTTAGGACTCTTATGCCTTTAATAATTTAATGGGCTCTCAGCCAGTGACTCTTGATCCGATCCGATTTGTGCTCAGACTGTGACCTTGCAAATCTGGCTCCCTAATTGAGTCAGCTGGCGGCTCGGAATTGGCCTGATTGCGCCTCTGGCACAAACCCATCAGTGTCTCGCTAATTCCTTGCATTCAGCATCATTCTGCCGGCTGGCCAACTGTCTTTGGCTCGAATGGGAATGAAATTAGAGTGCAACTTCAGTTTATTTAGTCGCTTGTAATTGCATTTGCTTGTTAACTCGATTCCCAGCTGCCCTTTGACTCGGCTAAATGCGGCAACAAATGGCAGCTAAATGCCGGCAACCACAGAGCACTTTCCAGCTAACTCACTTGGCCAAGAGGTTGCCGAAAAGCTTGGACATCCACTTCCGAGCGACCGCAGGCAGGACAAAGTTTTACCGCCTCTCATGTCGTATGTCCTCCGGCTTGACGTCATCGGCGATTGATTTTCCCGGTCGAGAGCTGTAGATCAGAAGTACTAATCTGAAAGGCATCACAGAAGTCAAATCCTGTACTACAATAAAAAGTATCAAAAATCTTCTTAAGGCTTTTAAGCGATTATAAAACCAGAGCAATTCCAATTGTATTTTCACCAAGTTGTGCCTTTCATTCTGGCAACTTTAAAATGTAAATAATAAATCCCTATAGTTTTTAGTGAAATTTGATATGTATTGAATTTACATTTAGCATACACGTGGCATTTCAGATAAAATTCTTAATCTAAACCTTTCAACCACTTGACCTCTGGTTGCCAAAAGCTCTTGCTACACTTAAGTACTTTGAGTTTCCACATGACTTCTTGACTTTAATAAATTGAATCTCCTGAGATTTCAAGAATAAGAATGTGTTTGTAAATATTTGTTGTATGAAAAAGGAAAACTTTAACGATTTACGGCCTGTGTGCGTGTGTTTGCTTCAATTGACAGGACAGTGGAATTCGGGGGATTTGCTGGCCAAGATTAAGTAGTGTCCTGACCTGGTCAGCTTATTAAACCGCAGACACGAAAGATACGCCCACCACCAGCTTGAAAATGTCCTGAAGAAGTGAAAAGCCACTTGGTTGGAGCCAACTAATTTCTCAAAGGATTTCGGCTTCACTTAGTTTTCCTGTGTTCGGGAGTATTGTTGGCCAGGGATTTCCTTTCGATTACGACTGTCTAGTTGGGTCACTGCAGTGGAATAGCCTATTAGTAGGGATTTCCTGGCGCCTCCCAAATTGGCGAACTACTCTTGTGGTGATTACACTTGTAAGCCGCCAAAACGAATGGCCAAAGTATTGATTTTCAGCCCAGCGAAGATGGCCTGAAATGAATAAAGCCAAATAAGTTGGCACCCATTAATAAACACTCAAGACAGACAGGGTGAAACTTTGATTTGGAGTCGCTCGGCTGTCAAGTGCAAACAAAGGTCAGCTTTTGCAGTCTGAAACCGCCAGAAGTCCCCAACCCCCCTGGGGTTGCCACTTACCCTTATTAAGTGCCCCCAGGAAAATAGGGGAGGAGCAGCATAAACCACAAATCTGATTTGTGGCCAAACAGACAGATCCTAACTTGCCTTTAAACAGACTCCTGTTTTTGGGGTCGAAATTTAAGCGGCGTAAACAAACAGAAGATGCCGGCAGACGAAGAAGAATGACACAATTTGGGATTCCATTATGTGTTCTATTGACGAATGCATAATTGAATCTAAAGTACTTCATTTGTCCCATAAACACGTTCGACTCTTATTTCGCTCACTTATAAATAAACCGCAAAAATACGAGATAAAAAAAAACAGGGAAATGCGCAAAAAGAAATTGTTGACATTGTCGATGGCGAAAAGCCACGTGCAGGCACAAATAGCAAATGGCAAACAGGCAGAAACAACAATTCGATTTCTGTTTCTGTTTAGTTAAAATACACAGCCATAAATAATATATACCTTTGTGGCATTTTGGGGCCTGTGGTCGGGGGCATTGAGCATCAGGTATTGATATATTGGGCCACCTTCTCATGCCTACACATTCGCGTACAACAATCGAATGCGAATTGGAATCGACTGGAATGAAGGGCCCTTGACTTTCTGGTTAGGCTTATACCATTCGGTTTTTATGGCGTTTTCACTCGCCAACATTTGTGAGCTGAGCAAACAGGAAGTGGAGTCCCTCCCAAACCACCCATACATTAGTTTAAAAGGCTTCCTGGGCTCGTCGTGCACCTATATATTCAATTTATTTAATAGAATTGCGTTATTTGTGCCGACTAAATGAATTTCCCTCTGAATGGCGGCGCACGTATGTCTGAAATTATGGTCGTTTGTAATCATGTAAAGTTAATCTTGAGTGGCTTACAAATTTCAAACGGCTGCCAGGGACCCAAAAACTAAAGCTTTCAGCCGAAAACCCAACCACGCCGCATGTGTAATTAACTCAATAACATGATAATTATAACGACATCAGATTTGAGCGCTGAAAACACAGTTTGCCCATTAGAAGGCAGGGACGTGACAGCCTCTGTAAAGTTTTAGTTATATTAAATAATTTGATTATTAGTCAACAGGCGGCAACGGTGCGGATGTGTGATGTTCCTAGGCGGCGCATACATATGGTGTTCCTGCGGAATTCTAGGGGGCCAAAAGGTCGCTCCGGCGGAAAGGAAACTTAATTTTCGTGTTGAATTTTTGCATATTTTATTAACCCAAGCAGCCGGCCCCCAACAACCGAATCATAAAAGTTGCCCCATCGTCGACTTCCTTTAATTTTATGCACAAACAAAAAGTCCATAGAAAGTTCGGCAAGGGTTTTTGCTTTGCTGCTGTTTATTTCCGAGCCAAAGAGCGTGCTTAGGATTTGCCAGTTGGCCCCGGGAATGCCAGTTTACACGCCTACATCTCGATTTAAATTAAATCTTAAACATTGTGCGGATTGCGGGGGCGGCGGTTGTCTTAGACCTAAATTACAGTTGGATTTTAATCGCAGAGATTTGGCAACAGGCAGCTGCCAATTCCTTGAGGCATTTCAGCTATCTCAGCTTTCTCAGCTCACCGAAGCCAATTGGCAAAGTCTACTTTTGGGCGGAAGTCAAAAGAGTATTGTATGGTCGCAGAATTTAACAGAAGAACGATTTAATTTGTCTAGATTTGTTTGGGTCTGGTTAACGACTTTGCTTATTTACGAGTACCATTAAATGGTTAACACGTGTCCGCTTCACTGGTTTCATCCGGCTTAAAGATCTCGATTCGGCAAATGCCCGTAAACTTTTGACCGAGGACAAAAAGGAACAGAGTTTGCTTTCGATTTCCCGCATCTCTGGGAACACGCACACGCCGTGGTGTCCAGGCTCAGCCAAGGGAGCAGATGCACACGGCCAGTTGAGATAATAAACGACTGCTCCGGGGTATCGAGTGCGGATGGAGATGCAGATGCAAATGCAAATGCCCGGGCACGTATCCCCTACGACTTGGGCCATTCCTGAGCTCCCAATTCCGGCCACTGCCAAGGCCGAAAAATGTGCGGGCTCTTGCCGGATTTTTGGCTTACGCTTTTGGCCAGAACGAGGTGGGGCCAAAGGAATTTTATCCACTCTTATCTTTTCGCCTGACTGACGTTGGTTGCGACCTGGGGGTCTGCAACGCCTACACTAGAAAAAGCTGAGTCCCCTAAAGGTAGGTTTCGATTTTAAATTCTAATAGAGTGGAGGTTCAATAAAGAACAGGTTTTTGAAAATAACCATTATTCAAAATATTTAACTGAAATCAATAGAAAATATCTATATCAAAGGTTTTGATACAAAACATATATATTCTTAATAATAAAGGGTATCTTTACCTACAAATTGCATAAAACTACATCATACGGTCTTAAAAAAATGCGTGAAGAAACAAATCGAAAAATATTTTTGTATACTTTTGATAAGCGCAATATTGATTGGTATAAAAATATCATGCGATATTTTATTTAATAAGTGATAAAATTGAAAATCGATATAAAGAAATTTTGAAATATATACTTCACCCTTTAGGGTTTATATATTAGTACGAAATTGTTTGGTAATAATGTAAACAAAAGATATTTATTAAAAAAGAGGTACGAGTATGTATGTGTGGTTAACGGAGCAATTAATAAATATTTAAAAGTTATTATAACGGATAATATCATAAACACCTTTATTATGTAAGATCTTGGTAATGAAATATTTTGCCAGGGAGCTCAGAAGATATTAAGGACTTCAAAATTGTCTAAACTTCTTAAGATATACTGAGCGATTTTTAGTGTAATCAAGTGCTCACTCTTTTGGAAGAGACCTCCTTTTTTGGGACTGAGTCTTGTCAGAAAGGTAGGTATTTAAGTAATCAAATTCGAATCCTTTTCAGTGTCTAGTGCCAAAAGTCAGACTAGTTGGTAATGTAAGCTCGTGTGAATGCAGCCAGAATGGCTATGTTCCATCGACCTTCGTTTGTTTGAATCGAGTGCTTATGAACCCCGAATCCCCGAGTCCAAGCCCAAGTCCAAATTCAAATCCAAATCATTTTCCCGGCGGGTTGTTGGACTGGCCTGCACATTAGACGTTTCAATCAAAGTGTCATTCCATGTTAATTGCTTTTCTGTTGCGGTTTGGCGACGCTTGTCCCCGGAAAGTTCAAAGTTCGCTGCTCACAGTTCGCCGATGGAGGAAAGCAATGGCCCAGAACCCTTTTGCATGAATATATATATATTTTTTTCGAATTAGAATGGTAAGCAGTTGAGCTGCCTGGCAGGCACACTATATCCATGTTAGACCTCACTTTCACACATATCCGGCAGATGTCCTCCGATCCCTTCGTCAGCAATGGAGCTTTGTTACAGCCTCTACCCCTTCCTTTTATATTTTTTTTTTTGCCATTTTGCTCGACGGACGGCACTTTTTTCAATTTGCGTCTGCCACAATGGGTTATCAAATGACAACGTGCAAAGTGCTCGGCATCGCCACATCCTGCGGATCGAAGGATGTCGCTGCTCGAGTCTATTCAATTCCAATTGGAGCCTGTTTCAAATCGATTTTTATTATTTTGCATTTATTTTTTATGCCACCCTTGTCCCCTTCTCCATCCATATTGGATTTGTGCCAAGCTCTTTTTGTGGCTCTGGCTCTGGCACTGTAACCCAATCAAGGTGACCGTCGTTAAAGCCACCACAAAATCTCCAGGACAAATTCTGATTAATCCGAGACTTTAAGCCCGGATTTGGAGTGGTCCAGCTGGTCCAGGGACAAATGTTCGCTAAATGGCTGGCGTTTAAAAAGCGGGAATGGGCCATTTGCCTCATCACAGGCCGCCCGTTGTTCCGGCTAATGGCTCATCGGTTGCCAGAAGGTAACCTCGAGCTAGGTAGCTTCGAATCCCCGATTCTGGATGCTGTCTACCCTCGTTTGCCTAACTGACATGTCAACACGTGTCGCCGGAGACAGACAGGACACAGTGTGTCCCATCATCACTCCGGATCCGAACCGTGTGCTCCGCAGGACCTGTCACCATGACGGATCCGTCAGCTTAGCCACGCGTAGGTTAGCGCACTTATTGTTCGGGTTTATTTATGGAGCGATATTAGAGTCTATGCGTGGGAATTGCAATTGCTTTGGCCCTTTTGCGAAAAAGGGTAAAGAGCCGGGCGTAATATATGCGACAGGGGCGTGTTCAATTTGCTTGATGGATGCCTGCCATTGTGGCGGGAATAGAGCTATAGAGCTGGCAACTGATGTCCCCATTATGTTTGAAGGGGATTTCCCAGAATCTCATTTCCAAAAACTGCTCTTTGGCGGAGTAGACCTAGTCTAACAGATGATGACAAATTCAAAGAACTGATTGCTATGGTATTTTTCAGATTGAAAAAGTACCTCCAATTTCCCCAGAATTCCCATTTCAATCCACTGTTTTTGGGTGTAAAATTAAAAACTAAGATAGCAGGGCTTGAACTTGTCGCGTCCTTTTGGCTTGGCGTTTATTGAATTATTATCGATTTTCTTGCGACAGGATGCCGGGGGAAAATCGACTCCAGAAATTGTCGCCAATAGCATTAAATTATTAACGTTTCAATTACGATTTTTAATGGACATTTTGCGCATCAATTGAATTTGCATCGAAAATCTTTCAATTGGATGGAAGGACCTCTCGCCCCGTGCAACAGGCTCTAATTGAGTAAGGCAAGTCGAATGGAATATTTTTGCCCGAGTGACGAGTCCTGAAATTCTGTGTAGAATGTGTACTGCTGGCTTGTTTGTTTGCTGGCATTCCATCCCCCATCGGAACCACCCAAGGACCCTCGACGAAACCGCATACCCTGAAATGCTCGCGCTTACTGCTGAATACGTAATGTGATGAGACCGGGACCAAAACCAAATCCAGGACCAGAACGACAACCAGAACCGAAGGCTGAACCAGATCCAGACACAACACACAATGCCTCGTCCTGGAAATGGGAAGCGAGCCATGTAAATATGTATGAGAGCTGCCACAGCTTCCGGCGTCTCGTTGATAAGCCAAGGAATTTGAGGAGCCCTGACTTACTAGCTCCAATGCCCCTCGTCCGCACTCTGTCCTTGTTAGTTTGCTTTAAGTGTCCGTGTACCGCCCGGGGGCACGAGCCACACAACGGTCGGTGTTTGTGTTGTGGTTGGATTAAAACACACTTCCCCACTCGGAGAAACATCAACTGGGCCCCTGCGACGGCCTACACTGAGAAAATGTTAAGACTCTAACAGAAGTGGTTTTATTTAAATTTAATATGTGCTTTGAGTTTGTTGAATCTTTAGTTTTAGATTCCTATTATTAATAAAATTATTTTTACAATATTATCGATTACCCTTTAGAGTTTACAAACAATATTAATAAATTATGAACGTTTTAGCCAAAACATATTTATTTTTGTTAAGGAGTTACCAAAATTAAGGACATATTTTATAATTATCAATATCAACCTATCGTATTAGTTACAAAAAAGAAAGAAAAAATATAAAAACATTTTTTTAACTTTAAAGAAATTATTATGCAAACAATATGGAAATGTAAAAAATGTTTTTAATATTAAAATAAAATTTAATTTAAAGAAATCAAAAATTATTTTATAAATATATGTGATATTTTCTTGCTGACAAAATATTTTAATAAGATTCCCAAATTAGTTCCGTTTGTATTCCATAGGCATTTAGTTAAATGTCCAATTTAAAACCAAATAGGCTTACACAGAATCACATATACCTACAGCATTGTTGTAAAATGTTTTTAGAACTCATGAATTTTTAAGCATGAATACACATTTTTTGCTCCGTGCAGGCATGTATGTGCCCGTCTGGCAGTTTATGAAAATGTGCGTAAAGTGTTGAATTTATTTGTCTAACAAACATTTTGACTTCTCCCTTTTGTTGCCAAGACTTTTAATTTGCTTGGCTTGTTCCGTTTGGCCCGTCTCGACGATGAGGGGCTGCAGCCCGAGCAGCTTGTGCGCAATTATTCATGCAATATGTCTGCTTACTTCCAGCCGCCGAGGCCCTTTGAACCCATGATGATGAACGACGACTAGTTGCCCTGAACGACAATCGGGGACTTGGGGCGGAATAAATATTAAAGCTCGGTTTAATAACCCTTTCGTCACATTCAGCCCCGAGCAGGTGACATTTCTAATTTCTAATTCGAGACCAACCGAATTAATTGTGTCCTTCCGCCATTAGAGCAGCCGGAAGTTGGCCGAAAGCGAATGGCTTGTGTCCTTGGCCCTTGCTCCTTTTTGTGTGTGTGTTTGCGTTTTAATAAATTGTGTTTGTCGCATGGCTTGATTAGCAAAAAATGGACGGAAGCAGCAACAGGTGCCAGGTGGGGCGAAAAATTGGCTTAAAATGTAAACATTATGCTGTTCAGCTCGGTATACTGCCAAAGGCAGGTGATAAAATTATGTCCGTTGAGGTTTAAACGGACCGATCAAAAACAGAGGCCCACTCAGGTGGTCTCCAGTTGGCCGACACTGTGGCTCCGTTTGGCGATGACAGGTCAACCCGGCCACTTAATGCACCATTGTTCGGGGCCACATCTGCACATTATGGAAATGGAAATTACGCAGCACAAATTAGCCAGGAACCAGGCGTCAGGAGCCAGGACCAGAATTGTTCGGTCGTGGCAGGATCTGACATACTTGACCGCAAAAGCCACGAGTGCGTGCAAACACAGGTAGTGCAAATGTAATTTGATTACATGGATTATACGCCAGCAAATATGTTTAATTTATGGCCTCTCCATCTCCATCTGAGCAAGTCCATACGAGCCACTCGGCTGAGGATGAGTGGTGAAAAAAGTGGGCTCCATTTGTTGCCCGCTCAACTTGGCTGCTCCGATTGATTGCATAACAATAAATTATGCAACGCACCATGATGCGGCTCCTCATCCCCCTTCCCAACTCCTCTGGCCAAGTCGATGTTATAGTACAGCAGGTCCTGGACAAGGACCAGCCCGCCTGCCATTCACTTTTAAGTTTCAAGTGCTGCTGCGGGTGAGTGCTTTTAATATTCATCTAATGCACTCAACGTGTTGTATGCCATGGGTGTGGGTGTTTTTAGGGGTATTGGACGAGTTTTATACAGAGGGAACATTGTTTGGGATGAGATTTTACTTAATTATTAATAAACATCTTTTAATATTACATGTTTTTCGATTTTATCTTATTCATAAAGATGTAATTCCAATATTAGGTAAACGTTTAAACACATTTTAGAAAAGAATTTAAAGTCTTAAATGTGTTTTGCCTAAGCTCCACAGTTTTCTTTAATATGTATAAACTTAAATCTTATTACATATTTATTGAAACTAGATATGCTTAATTAAATATGGCTTTAAATGCTTTTTATACGATTATTTGCGAAATTGGAGAAAAGGTTATAATACGCCTAAACTAAATAAATGCTTATTTTACTGTTGAAATTTTACTACCACTATAATCATTACTTTTAATAACAGGGGGATTTTTAAGACAACAAGGGGACTTCATTCAATAAAAACAAATGATTATATCTTTTAAGGGCTGTAAGTAAAATTCAATATATCCTTAAGAGGCTATGGCACTATCAATTTTAATTTGGTTTTTTAAGTGGGTTTCTATTCTTTACCAGCCTATTAAAGATCTGTGTAATTTTGTGGATATGTGTAATTTTATAGACAGGGTATCGAGGAGTGCTTTACTTAGATTAAACCGCCTACATATTTGCATTAGCTTCATTTTTCTTTGGGAACTCTGTTTGTTGCTTTTGCAGCTGTTGTTTCTAGATTGCTGTTGCGTCTGCAGGTGGCAGCTGCTGCAATTGAATCCTGTCCCGCGATGATGGCTCCTGGACGTGTGGGTGTGTTAAGTGAGTGTTGCCACCTGCAGGAGGCAGGATGCTGGATACCAAATGCGGAATACAGAATGCAGACCGTCGGGCTCTGAGGTGTGTTCAGTGCCCAACTTAGTATGGTAATCATCGATGTGCGGGAATAGAAGCCGATCCAATATTATTACCCATGCTACTCGGGGCGCACGTGACGTATGCGCAATATGGGGCAGCTCCCATCGATGCAACGATGCTGCATTGTTTATGCATTCATTTTATGCCCTGACTTTGATTAAGCAGTGTGGTATGCAAAATGCCTTTCCCCATTTGCGTTTGATATGGTGGCGATAAATCCATTTTGCTCGCCTATTTGCAATGCCAATCTGGGTGGGTATATTGTCTTGGAATAGATCTCTGATTGATTGCTTTTATGCCATGTCATCTCGTCTTGGTTTCAAATGTCAGCGACTGTCTGAGTGTCTGTCCTACTGTCTGTCTGTCCTCGACCTCGGTTGAACTCAAGCGCCTGGGGCCACGAAGCCAGACGAGCCAGAAAACGTGTCCTTAGCTGCGGTTTTGCCAGCGTCTCTAATTGTGCTAATAAGCCGCTGGTAATTATAATTTAATAACATCTCTGGCATTGCCTTTGCCTTTGCCTTTTGCCGACTGAAAACTCGCTCGTGTTTGCCATTAGAATGCTCTGTGTGTGCAATTAAGAGCCAGGCAACCAGGAAGCGCTGAGTACTCAGGACCAAGGACGAAAGGCTGGCATATAAAAATTGATTTATGCCACCTCCTAAACGCCAAGCAGGGCAATTTAATTGTAAGTCAAACAGTTCCCCGCAAAGTTTATGCAGTTGAGATTTAATTTGATTACACGCCGAGCTAAAGCAGAGGGTAAACATCCTCTGATTGCCTGAATAAGCAATGAGAAAATGAGAAAGGAGTTTATTTTTGTTGGCCATTTTTCGCTGAAAGGATTCCGAGATCCTTAAACTCCAGCTGGTGCTGCTTAGTGGCACATGAGCAGCGGTATTAATAAACAAATTACGCAATTAATAACACCCGCTGAGCGCTCAGCTGGGCGCAAAATGAAACACTTGGTGCATCCTTGGCCAGCACGGGGCTTAAATTAAGTGCAACAGAAGCTGCGTTTCGCGAATTTATGGCTGCGTGCTGGCCATAAATGGCCGAGTGAATTGCTTCTGGAGTGACGGAGCCCAAAAGTGGCCACTGGAACCGCCACCAGTCAGTTTTCCAGCCAGCCAGCCAGCTAGCCAGCCATCCACATCAAGTGCTCCGCTCCGGCTGTTGGCATCGTTCCGAGTGCCGCTCCTTGTGGAGCAAAAAAAAAAAAGAGGAAAATGTATAAAAATGTGCCAGCTAGGCATTCTTTTCCGCCACTTTCCCCGCTGTCTTGTGCGCTCACACGGAAAAGCAGACAAAATGTATCTGTGACAGCGCAGCAGCAGCCAGCAGAAATCCAGGATAACCGAGCGAAGCGAGCGAAGGACGACAAACGAATATTTATTACAGGTGTTTGCCTTTGACTGACAGAAGGCGCAATCTGGCACAGGAGCTTAGTTTTCGGGCCAGTCTCCAAACTGCGGGATACTCAGCTTCCAGCTTCCATATCTCAGCTTTAAGATCCATCCTGCTCCTTTGTTCGATTGTGCCGGCAAATTGATTTGGCATCGTCAGGTGGTTGAGTATCTTTTATCTGGCCAGGCGAGGGAAATTTTTTCAAATCCGATTTGGAGGTAAAATCGAAATGCGGTGCAAACCCAACCGGAATTCCTGGAAAGTTCCCTATAGCAGGATGCAGAAGGTACCAGGGCTAAAAATAACAAACAGAATTCTGTCATTTCTTGCTTTTCAAGGAGAATGGTAAGGTTTTAAGGAGCGGAATTGCAGTTCTTAGGCAATTCAACTGCACTGACAGGACGTTCGCGACAATGGAAAAAGGACACAATCAGCGCGTTCAAGTGTATTCACCAGGTTAGCTATGCAAATACTCTTGAAACTAGATATTTTTTTTCCCATCAGCTGAGATTTATAGATAGCAAGCTAAATACCACCAAAAGGATATCATCATGATGACGGCGGTCATTTTGATCACAAGCCCTGAGGCTTAATGAAAGGAAATCGGGGCTGTTCATGTGCTCGTGATGTGTAATTAATTTCGGCAACATCTGTTTATCCTAATTAGAGGCGATACACACACATGGCTGGCAAAAGGGGGCGAGGGGGCGTGGCCCGAGGCGTTCTCTTTTCATTTATCATTATTACTGGGCTAGACCAAAACCAAGGGGCCAAAGGTCAGCGAGAGATAAAAGTTGGGATGTGAGTCGATTAAAATCAAGTGAATAATGGCCGCAACAGCTCTTGCATGGCAAATGCCCTCCCATCCACTCATCCATCCATTCATCTTTTCCCCTTTTTTTTTCTTTCTACCCAACTTCATAATGAGTTGGCAATCGAGTATTGGCCATTGGCGGAATTGTTAGCCGAAAAACTTGACTAAAAATCGTAAAAAAAGTGAACGCCGAACGCAATCAACGCTTTGCAGCTGTAATGGTAAATTGGGCAAATTGAAGTCGGAGCAACTTTGTCATAAAATGAAATTGCTAGAAAAATCAACGAATGGTATAATCAGAATAGGGCCAAGGCGGTTGCCGCATCCAAAAACACGTAAAAAAAAGGGGCAAGTGTGTGTCCTTTTTAGCCAGCCATCCTTTTGACTGCTACGAATTTGGCAATTTATTATGCGTGCCTTCTTTTATTTGTCTGGCCAAAAGGTTAACAAGCCAAAAAGCGTCGCAAATCAAAGGGAACTCCAACTGGCTGCAGGCGAATGCAGATTAAGGGAATCAAGAGCTTATAATTAATCAGATCTCCCTGGGTTTTTTTCTCGCATGCGATTTTCCCCCAAAAAGCGACTGTTGCGCGTACTTGGGAAAATTCTTCTTTTTTGTCTCCTACTGAGCGGTGTTCCTTGTCTCAATGTTCCACGTTCTAAGTCCAATGTTTCACGTTCCATTCCAATCGTTGCGGGCCCGAGGCCTGTGGGCCAACAGTTGGCGTTGGAAATTCATTCGTTGAAAATTTTCTGCCGCGTCGGTTGTGCGAAATTCGCACGAGCGGAGAAAACTGGCTAACGGTTCTTGCCGACGGCACATAACGGTAGATAACAGTGCTGTGTGGGTGTGCTTGCGTGTCTTTGTGTGTGTGAGTTGCCGAAGAGCCGAGTGCTTGTGATCGCAAAAAAAACAGCTGTTTCCGCCATTTTTTGTTATCAGTTATCGTTGATCACTCAATCGAAAAGGATATTAGCTATATGTAATATTTCCACGATTAACCATGATTGATAACCCCAGCAATAACTAAAGCTCGAGGCAGCTACGTGCTTTCTGGTCAAAAAACAATAAATACAAAACAAAATACTAAAATTCGCAAAAAGCGCAACGAGTGAGTGAGTGCATTCATAATGAATTCGCGAGTGTAAGACGAGTGTGAATGTGTCTTATGTGATTTTATGGGGTTTTGCCTAATCAAATCGCTGGCTTTCGTTCCGTTTTGTAATTTCCCTCATTAGCAAACAATTTTTCCTTCTGTCACCCAAAGCAAATCCAAAGCATTTACAAAGTGTAATTTTCATAATTGTCCCGCTGTCACAGTGCCCGAATGCACTTATGCAAAAATAAACATTTCTGTTTATAGATGCCCCGCACATGATGTCAGCCCGCATTTCTTTCGCTGTTTGTTTGAGCAATGACAGCGAATAATTGTTTTGCCATAAATTGCCAACGCAATGTTGCCAATCTATGCAATTAACAAATAAAACATATTTCAATCAAATTCTAGCGCAAACAAACTATTAATTTCACAACAAAACCCGGCCTAGCAACGCCCAATCGAAAAGATCAACAAAAAAAAAAAAACACTGAGAAAACCGAGAGCTGAAAATGCAAATGCAAAACTTTAAAAACCAATTGCTGAGTATGGAGATTTTAGGCAAAATGCGTGCAATTATTCAACGCATGACAACCAATTAATTGCCAAAAGAGAGCGCGAGCAAATACAACCCGCGGCAACAAGTCTCGAGAGCAGAGCCCCAGAAAATATATTGCAATCTGGGGAGCCGGTTAACGTCTCAACTCAAAAACCGCCAAGTGCATCGGAAAACCAACAACAAACGGAGCGGCACTTGACCGCTTTTCCAAGCGATTCGGCGACGGCCGATCAGCTAATCCCGCCCAGAAAACTCCGCTCACCATCGCCATCGACATCGCGATGATTTATGCAGGTGAGATGCTCGACTTTAAGGCACTTTTCGCTATTTTAAAGACAGACTAGTTTTTAGTATTTTTTATTATATATCTACTTTATTTGTGAGAAACCTAAATAAAACAAACAGAAAAATTAAATATTAAATTTTAAATATTAGGTGACACTGACAAAACCATTAGCCAATAAAAATATAATTAGCTTAGCCATAAACTGTGTATCTGTGCACTATAAAAGCCAGGTATTTTTCTTATATTATGAATTCCAGTAATAAAAGAATTTAAATACAAAATTTTGTATTTCCTAGAAAATACTTTATTTAACTTAAACAATAATTATATTACTTTTAATATAGTTTTTTTTTTGTTTTAGTATTATTAGACTATTTAAATATTTAGTCATAAACTTTTTATGATACTTGTTTATCATGCGCTATAAAAACAAGTTGCCTATCATAATATAATAAACATTTTTAATAATATTCATTGGCCTTGATATATAACAGTTAGTATAAGGTGTTTAATTTTTTTTTTAATGTTCAAGCTACTTAGATTAAATAGCAATTCAATTGTGATGCTTAAAAATAATTCATTTATTTAGCTATGTTAGAAAAAAGAGTATTGTATTATCAGTCTTTAAGTCTTATTTAACCAAATTCTGATCGCTGTTAGCAGAAAGCCCGAAGCTATGGATCGGGGCATTGAGAAAAGCATTAGTGCCAAATGGAACGGGCTATAAATCCATAGACTCAGTTAATTGCAAACCCATATCAACATCCACATCCACATCCAAATCCACATCCACGAAGGCGACGACGCAATTAGCAGGAGGGGAAGGGGTCAAGGGGCAGGGGGTAGGCGCGTGGCATTCAAATTACTAAGCAAAACGGAAAAATTCGTCAAGTGTTTTGTGCATTTTGCGGGCTTTTTTTCGGTTCACATAGAGCCTAGCACGTGCACGTCGTCCGCCTTCGGTTACAGATTTTGTTTATTCACTTTCGGTAGCCTAATTAACTAAATTGGTTGGCCTGTTGACAATGGAACCCGAAGTGCGACCGCCCATCTTTTTTAGCTTTGCAGCGAGTTCTTCTGGCGGCGAGTGTGAAGCTTAGCAGACACAAAGGCCAGTTGACAGGTGAAATGGGGGCAGACAATGGAAGTTGTTGTGACAGGGCCACAATGGACCGACCGACCGGCCCAATAATGCGGACAGACAGACTGAAAGACGGGTCGCCAGCCGAACGGAAAGTGTAGCAATAAATTAGGTTTTTAAATGTATCCTCATTTATTTCAACTTAAAGTGTGAAACACCAGGCAGCCCTGGTTTTATTTAGTGTCACTCAAACAGACATTCCCCGTATGCGACTAAAGTCACGACTCTCTGACATTAATTACCCCGGGTACCCAAAACCGAAGCTTTGCCGATAATATGGCTGCAGTGAAGTGTTCCGATTCTTAAATACTCTTAAATAAATATATTTAATTCTTAAAGGTTTAAAAAATATATACATATTATTTTGAACAAGTTGAAATATTTTTATTCAGAACTCTGTACTATTAAAGGTCTATCTTTCTAAAAATAAAATATTATTTATTTATAAATATGTATATATTTGAAAAGTATTTTATACCTTAGAATTCCAAACTTTCTTTGTGAGAGTATGATTTAAATTATGTGAAATATTATACAATGATTTACATACATCTTTGAAATGTAGATAATGTATTGAACTATTAAATGTTACTGCTGAGTTTTCGAAAACAAATATCTAGAAATGTTACTTAATTTCTTGGGTTGACTTGGAAACTACACCAATTTAAAGTGAGTTATGTTAGATTTATTTGCTACAAAAATTGTATTTTATTTCATGGATGGACTAACTATACTTTAATTTTGAATGAACTTCTGTTATATTACTATTCTCCGAGCTGACATTACGTTTTGAACAATGTCCCTTGAGCCAACTAACTGGGAACTGGGAGAAGCGAACTCCTAGTGGCAACCAAGCTGGCCCAAACATAATTCTGCGTTATGTGCAGCCCTCTGTGAAGGCATTCAAATTGCCTCCTTGTCCAGCTAAAAACAACAATGGCAACCTACGTGCATAAGCCACCGAAACCTGAGATTCTTTAGCCCCGTCGAACACAAAAGAGCGTCAGCATAGAATTGTGCAACCAGCGGAGCAAATGACTTGCCACTCGGGCCGAGGGTTAAACTTTACAACAAAAGGGGTTGGGGAGGGGTGGAAAAATGCAGGGGGAAAGCCCACACGTACTTGGATATAAAACAAACCAAACCAGTTGAAATATATTAATGGGGCGGGCATGAAATTGTTTTAGGTGTTCGCTGCCACGCTGTGTGTGTTGGCATTAAACTTGGCATTAAATAACAATAACCCCGCAATAAAACGGGGGGGCAAAAGGGCAGGAGGAACCCTTTCACTTTCAATTCGCCACTCGCACTTTTTTTTTTTGCTTTTGTTTGTGATCCCCTTTTCGTGCCACTTTGCAGCTTTATTGCGAGTTTCCCACCTTGCGACCTGCTGCTTGGCACACGCGTCGTATGCGCAATTCGCAATTCGGCTCATGTAAGAGCAGACAGGCGACAAGAAAACAAAGGCAAGCACACGATATTGCGTATGCGGCGTGTGGGACGGGAATCTGCCAAAAAAAAAAAAGAAGAATGAAAAGTATCTTGAATGGAAAGTATCTGCTTAATGTATTTAACACTCAGCGAGCACTTTTAATGATGCGAAGCCCCCAGAGTTTTTGGCTTCTTTGGGAGATGATTGTGTTTTCTGCTGCCTCAAAAGGTGGCAGGGAATCAAATTTCGCCGGGCCAGATCTCGTAAAAAGTTTTGATTGACACGCAGTGGCCTGCAAATTAACAGCTCATTGCAATGCAGCCACAAAGTGGGGGCCAAATGAAGCATGAAGAGCCAATGGCCAATGGCCAACGGCCAAGAGGAACTGGAACGGAAATGAGTTCACTGCTTGTGGCGGGCTTAGCTCTTGAAAAATCACCTAATTCATTTAAATAAGCAAGAAGGAGTCGGCCAAGTCCATTTGCCGAAAAGGACGTCGTTCCTGGGAAGTCTCAGGACTTGGCCTTTATCTGCAAAAATTGGAGGAGGTCGACGTCGTCGAGTCGACAAACTAATTTAAAAATCCACTTGCTAAGCGTTTCCCACCTCCCAGTTTCGAGCTTCGAGTTCCATGGTCCATCGACCGGAGAGGCCACTCTCTGGGGCCTGGGCTATTTATTTTTTCATTCCCTGCCTTTTATGATGATTTTGCACTGCGTGGCAATAGTAGAGCAAACATTTTAGCCCCCAAGTGTTTAAATATAAAGCGGAAATGAGCTTTACTCGCAGATACTTGGTCCTAGGGTCCTCTTTCTCATGCCTTTTCCTTTTTAACTTTTTAGTCGAAACGTGCCAAATGAACTGAGGACCGATCCGCAAAGAACTTTCACAAGCACAAGAACTCAACCGAGTGTCTATGGAAATGCTAATTAATGACTGCAACTTTCTTCGCCAGACACTTTTGAATTAATTGCACACCTCCATAAGCCAGTCAGTCCAATTCCCAACCGAGAAACGTGCCATGTTTGGCTTTCCAACGCCCAGCCAGAAATACTATAGATAAAGTGGCATTTGCGATTGCATCGGATGCAAAATAAAATATATTTCTGTGTTTGCTCGGAAAAGCAATTTATGGATTTGATTTCAATTGTTTTGTCATCTTGATTGGCAGCCCGAAATGGCAACAACTCATAGTTTGGCAGCTAGCTATCTGTTCGATGTCACAGCCAGATGATATTATCTGCTCATCCAGAATCCGATTGTTCGCTGCTCGATTAGTCATCCCCGAACTTTAACCCCGCTCCACAATCTCGATTCGAATCGAATGAATTGAAAACCCAATTGGTTTCCTGGGTGTGTGGCTATGTAATTAATCTAATTTGCAACTTGGCTACGGGGAAACATTTGGCTTTTGTGTTTGGCATTACGTGCGTGTTGACAAAAGTCAATGCCAATCCCAATCAATGGACTCCTGCAGCTGTTCATGCATTCAGTACGTTGGCATTCATTAGTTAATTGATGAAGCGTGGCCAAATGTGGAAATCTTCGGGCTTGCAAGACCATTCATGCGATTTTTTCAACCGTTTTTTACAGCAACTGGGCTCGGGCCTTGCCATGAGAATTCTTTTATGACAGCATAAAATCCAAACACAAATTATTTCGCACATAAAAAGCAAAGCTGCGCGAAACGAAAATACAAATGTTTAGAAACGAGCGACGAACATAATACGACATAGACAGTGGGAAGCCGGCATAAAAGGAAAAGTTGTGAGCCCCCTTATATGTATGGTATATATGTATATGGTCCTGCACTATATAGTATAGCTATATAGCTATATGGCAGGACGATTCCAGCGAGAGTGTGTGCAAACAGAGGACCAAAGTGCCCAAAGCGTTTTCACAGTCAATTTTCTATGTAAAGGCAAAGACAAGACAACGTCTGACATGTGTGTTTTTTGGGATGGTAAAGTCGGGGATAGAATGGTATGGGGGAAGAAGGGTTTGGCTTAGTGTGAATTTTTATATTTCGTTGTGCATGGCACATAAAACCTTTTGTCAGACGAGCTGTACATGTGAGTGGGTTTGTGTACATTTGGGACGGCAATAAGCATGAAAGCCATTAACTACTTACTCACGAATGTGCAGCATTTTAAACTATCCCTTGGTTACTAAAATCTTTAAAATATTCCCTTTGAAACGATTAGGAAATATAAAATCATTTGTACAGAGACAATAATAAAAAGAATTTGTTTTAAAAATCTCATAAAAAAATAAATGTATTTAAATTTGTACATAATATAGAGCATACAAAATTTAATAGGTCAAGAAATATAATAATTAGTTTTGTATTAATTTTTGTATTGTATATATTAGAAAATCAGACCCCGCCCTAAAATAATTAGAAACTGTTTTCCTAATTACGAAGTATTTACATATAAAATAGTTAGTGTCACCATGGATTTAAATCCAGAAAGTGAACTGAAATTCCTAACTAAGAGTTCAAAATAAGGTTTCTTTTTTCCCCTAGGTAACCTTATAATAATAATTCAAACTCCCCTAAAGGTATCTTCGTTGCCCGAAACTGATTCATTATTTTTGGAAGTCCAAAATAAGTGCGTATGAATAAAACACTCCCGCTCTATTAACAATAATCCTATTTAGCAAATACAAACTTTGCATAAAGTAAACAAGTGGGGTGAGCTGAGTATACCCCCCAGCCCAGATGTTGGCTGTTGTTTTGCCCACTTTCACCTTAACACGGGAACAATGAATGGCTACAATGGGGCAAAAACAAACAAACACGTTCACAAATGAATGCGAACCAAAAGCAAACGCGAGGCGAAGGCAAATGTAATGACACTTAAGTGGCCCTGAATCTCAATCTCTTTGCAGTCGAGTGATTTCGCCTTGTCGCAGTTGGCAACATAGCGCCCCGTCGATGACGTATGTGGATGTGGATGTGGTTCCTGGTTGCCACTGCTCTTTATGCTCTATCTGTTTTTTTTTACGACCATCTAGGGCATCATTATCGAGCTGAACAATCGGAACCACTTGATACCTTCCTTGCTATGCTAATACTAAGGTCTGGCCATATTAAATTCATATTTAATGAGTGTTTATGTGATTTATTCGGGGAATAGACGGTTCTGAAACTACGGCTTTGAAATTCATTGGAATCCTTTGTGTTTGCTTAAGTTAATGAGATTCTGTTGTTTCTTTCCGGTAATCCCCTTCACTTAAACCTTAACCCACAAGCATTAAATTAACCCTTTCGTGTGTATTTGCTTTGGGGCCACTGGGTCTTTTTTAGACGTATTCGGCAGGCAACTAATTAGTTTGCCAGGCCAGTGAATTGTGCATGCAACGCACAGTTTTACCCCTAATTCCTCAGAAGTCACTCGTCGTTTTCCGGGATAAGCATATAAGGATATAAGGATAAAAGGATAAAAGTGCCTGCACATGACATGGCAGGGTGCACATTTTCAACTCAAAGCCGGTGAGTTGATTTAATTTAGCGAACACGAGCATAAATGAGATCAGTGCATGACGGGCTCATAGTGAATAATGCCATAATGGCGCACAAAGAGCCTGTTAAATTTGCATATATTTTCGCCATTTAATCCCACGGCTTTCGGCCGGGATGAGGAGTTGCTTTAAAGTGAATCAATGTTCACGTGCCGGACGGCCATAAGGCCAATATGAATATATTTATTAATAGGTGTCCACTCTGGATGGCACACCCAGTGCCAAATGAATAGAAGCGAATGCTGAGTGTCATTAAAGACAAATTATGGTTATTAGCGGACTTCTGCCGAAGGACTTTGGCCAGGCCCTGACAATGATTTGACCTTCTTGGCCGAAAACGCGCCGAAAATTTAAATGACGCATTCGGCCCTATATATCCGTATCCAATTGCTTCACCAGAATGATTTGGGATATTTTCGGGGAACGTGGTCTTATTAAAATACCCCCATTAAATATGCGCGAGGGCACCGGGACCTCTACAACTCGGTCGTACCCATGACTTATTCAGTGTTTACAATGTCCTGCCGGTTCAATTGGGCTGAGTTTGGCTCAGTTTCGGTTGAGACACTATGGTCAAGGGACACGCTGAAGTTATTAAACATTGATTACCTATCGATTTTATTCTTGTTTTGTTATTTTCCCGCTCCGATTTCGTTCGTGGACGGGCATTTGGAAGGGAAAAGTAAGGTAAAAGAAGGCAGCAAATGCAAATTACCTGTGAAAATGCAATTTCTCATCTTTTCACAGTTGTGGCAACGCAGTTTGACATTTAATTTTCGGAACCAAGAGCGAAGAAGAAAAGGCCATCTGGAAATTCCCCTGTCAAGCTGACAGCGTGTGAAATGGGAGAAATGGAATAAATTCAGGGCGTGAAAGTGGAATGCAAATTCTGCGAAATGGACAAATTAATCAGGGCGAGGTAGTATTATCTAGAAGGCAATGCTTTAAAGATTACCAAAGTTGATAATGCAGCAGAAGTTGCAAAGGCCCACTCAATCAAAATTGAGTTACTTGTCAGTTTTTGTTGAGCAACTTACTTGTTTATTTATTTGCGCATAACTTTTCAGTGGAATTCAAGCACTGAAAAGTTGTTCGGCTTCTTCACAGTCACTGGCAAAAGTTTCCTGCCAGGCAATTAGTAAATTCTGATAGCTTTTGTCAGTCTCTGCTGGATGCCCAAGGAAACCGATTGGATTTATTGATTGTCATCTAAGTGGCTTTCAGAACTCTGCACAAAAACCAGTAAGATCCCCTGCCCGCAAGCGATTTAAACTAACTGCTGATTTAAACTCTAGAAACGTGACATTTTGGCAGAAAATCCAGTACATGAAGTCATAGTTCGAAATTGCTCTTGATAACTTCCTAAGCTCACACTAACGAACTGACAAGCTGCCAACAAATTCGTTGTGTTGACTTGTTGAACGATAAATTGCGTATACGCCGTGTGACTGATAAAAAATGCTTGTATACTTTTTATTGCAGCCATTTCTTGCAATTCATGTGGAATATTCAGCAGGACTCGCAAATAATTGACATCAGAGTGTTGGTTGTTGCACACATGTTTGATATGTAAACCGCGGGTCGTGCAAACAATAGTGTCAACATACGATATTGCACCCCACGATTTGAGGACTATTAGGGGCACATATTGACATAGTGACCCCTCCCAAACCCCGGAACAAGGTGGTTCTGGATGGAGACACCCTGCGGGTGCCGGGGCCCACGAGACGCACGGGAATCCACGGGAGCGAACTTGGTATCGGACTCGGTATCGGTACCGCCATCATCAGCCGCTTTGGCCACCGGTTGCCATTCACAACCGCAGCTTCAACAACGGCAGCCACATCAACAACATGGCCATAAAGCAACAGCACCCAGCGAGCTGTAATTCATGGTTACAACTACCCAACAAACTGCTGATATTGGTGAGTAAACGAACTCCAGAGGGGGCTAAATCGGAAGGCATCTATTTTTGGCCATCAAGAAAGCTGCCTCTAAATGCGATTCCCCTCTAGTTCTGCTTTAAATTGCTTGTGGAGCTTGTGCTCGTCAATGAAAGGATTAAGAGTTAAAGCCTTTTAAAGTATCCAATAGCTATTGGTAAATTAAGATAACGCAAAGTACTTTAATTTCCTTTCACAACGTGGCTGTGTAAAAAAGGTTTTCCTTTAACAAATCAACTCTAAACTAAACTTACTTATTTTTTCATAAAAGATTTTTGAGAAAGCCATAGAAAAAAGGGATATAAATTATAAACGCACCTTCTTCTGGCAAAGGAAAATCCAAGAAAAAAAAAATAATAAAAATAATTAAAAAAAAAAAATAAATCTTATGGGTTCTACATTTTTTATAAAACTATTATTAGAGTTCTCTCAATATATCTATTTTTATCCTTTAAAAAATATATTAAAATATCCGAGTACTACTCATAAGAATTGAACCTAGTTCCACTTGACTTAAAATATAATTTAATTTATTATTAAATTTCTAAGTTGTTACGGACCAATTCTTCTTAACGTTAAGAGTCCATTAAACACAGCATACTTTTTGGTTGGATTTTAGAACCATTAAATTTTAGGAAGAGCTTAGATAGTAATATTTACATAAATTTGTTTTATGAAAAAACTATTTAAAATGAAATAGAAGATAGTCAAGTGAGTTCCAATTAAACTACATTTTTAGAAACCATGGAGAAGCACAAGTTCTATTTTTAGACCCCATGAACGTTTCACTTTCGAGGCCAGAACTTGCTTTCCTCCTTGTATCTTGATTTCTCTGACAACTTACACAAACAGCAATCAATCAAACAATTTGCTTGCGACTCTATTTACCCTAAGGACTTGTAAGGAATGAAATGCATGTCGCGCACAATTAGTCAAGCTGGTTCTAGAACTTGTGCTATGCGTTAAAAATTTAGTTGGCAACATTTCCTGTTATTATTTCCGTTGCGCCGTTGCTCCGTTTGCCTTTGTGGCAAAGTGGCACGCACGTCCTGCCACGCCCCCATAGCTCCTCATCGGGGGAAGGAGTAGGAGTATGTACTACTCGGGTATGTAAGTTCCATAGAGGGAAACAGTTGACAGTTGTAGGCACGTCCTAGTTGTGTGGCCATAGCTGTATGTTGTTGCTGCAGCAGCTGTCAGTTGCACATTTCGCCAACGGCTCTGGTGAATTTGTCTTTCCCATCCTGCCACACCCCCCCCTTACGACGCCCCCGCCCACACACCCGTGTCCACGTGAATGTTGCAATCAACTATGACACGATGATGTGTGTGCGCTCGACATTGATTATCTTGTAGATGCCTGTTTGCCTAGCTGCCGCTGCTGCAGTTACCATTCGCCAAATGAGCGGCAATAAATCCAATGAATATATATATCCCAAAGACGGGACACTTTTATGTGTCTCCGCCAGATAATCGTAAAGCTGTGTATCCCCACACACACAAGCGTTCCCTCGTAAAACGGCGGGAAAAGTGGAAAACGCATGGAGATCTGCTAATGGGACCCAACTACTTAACATTATCCGCCCAGGCGAGCCATTAATTAAATTTTAATTACTTCAAGTAATTTTCATAATAAATCAGCTTTCTGTTTCTGAAAACACCATCAGCAGAGGGCCAGAGACAGCTTCTCGACAAGACCACTCCAGATATCACTGGAGCAGTTCACAAATCTCGGCTTAGGGACAAAGCCAGCGAACACATCGAGAGGCTTTGGCCTGTCATTTGCATTTGATTTTCAACTACGTATTCGCATACTGAGGGATTTTCAGAGCCTACACTCAGAAAAAAGCAAGTATTTCCTTGAGTTAAACAATTGCAGTATCAAAACTTCGACAAGCATAGAAAAACCTTATCTTGAAAACAAAGTACGGCTTTCAAATACGATTTGCCAAGACAGAAAATACACGATATCGTTTAAATATTAGAATCAACCATCAAGTATGAGTTAGTCTTAAACTTAGTATATTTGTTGCGCATAATATACTAAGAACTTCGAGAATAAAACGTTGGGAATTTTTAGAGAGCAAACTGTTCTCAATCCAACGTTTTTAAAATGTTAGGCATGAAATCGTTCTCAAATCAAGACTGCTTGTACTTGAATTTAGCATTGTGTTTTTTATGAGTGCAGAGTGAATTTTTCCTGCCCCCACCCAGGATAGTTTCGAATGTTTAAGTTCAGGCCTGGCTGGCTTTATTTGATCTAAAAGTGGGGACTGGTGCTTCACCAGAATCCTCTATGTTTTGGGAGCCATTCGCGCGCAATTATCAGAATTAAATTAAAAGTTTTTTGCTGGGAACTGTCGTCGGGCAATTGCAGTTGGCAGAAATCAGCAAGCCGCAAAATTGTTTTATCTGTGTGGGGGTAAAAGCCTTTGCGGCTGTGTGTAATGGCTCGCTTTCCGGTTATGTGGCCATTGGAAATTGTTGCAAATTTCGCGTTTTAATTCAACTCATTTAGCGACCG
This sequence comes from Drosophila subpulchrella, assembly GCF_014743375.2. Classification (NCBI taxonomy): domain Eukaryota; kingdom Metazoa; phylum Arthropoda; class Insecta; order Diptera; family Drosophilidae; genus Drosophila; species Drosophila subpulchrella. The sequence continues at coordinate 2,245,128 of NC_050609.1, read as the reverse complement.
AAGCTACGCGTCCGGCTAATTGGTGGCAACTTGATTTTACGCCACAAATGTTGCGGCATTGTCAGTAAAAGTTTTTTAATTTTTCGAAAGGGGTCCCTCATGCTGATGCACTTGTTGTTTTGTCCAATTCAGGCGAAAAGTAATTAAATTCAAAATTTAATTTATCATATTTCACAATAATTTAGTCGTTGCCAATTAACCAACAGAAAGTTCTACGAATATCTATTCAAATATAATTCTCGGAATAAGGGTGGGTAAAATCAGATCCTGGAATTGCCATTCGGCTTTATCCTAATCAACTTGTTGCAATGCCCCTGGCACTTTACAATTTATTTTCCTTCTAACTTTTCAGAAATCTGATTTGGTGCAATTTCTCCTGTGGTTTCACTTTCTGTGCTCGTGCTTTTAATTTCCTCTCTAGCTGTGCCACACAAATTGCATTCGGGTTTTCCATCCCTTTTCGGGGAAAAGTGCAGGGCTTTCATAAAACTTCACCTCCATTCCGGTTCATTGTGAGTGTAATTTAATATTTATTTTGCGATAATGGAATTTTATGCTTAATTTGTATGCACAAGAACTGTCAGCAAAACTGTCTCTATTGTTTTTCAGTCAATATACATAAAATATTGCTTGTTAAGAAATGCACTGACTTTTATTAAAGCTTAGTCAATAAGGGAAAAACAATTTTGATACATACGGAATTTAGACTTAATGGAAAAGTAAATATTCATATGTACGATTACGATTACGATTTGTAAATACTTTGCAAATGCCAAATTGTGTAGCTAATACAGAAAAAAAGTTTTCAGTATGATTTATTGTGGGCTTTAAAGTGAGTCACTCGTAAAAAATGAATGTGTAACAGTAATTTGTTTCTTAATAGTTATTTATGATTCACGGAAAATGTATTCACAACTTTTTTACGCCTTTTGACATTAAAATTTCGTCTAAGGAACTCTGATAACTTTTTAATGCTGCGGTAATTAAATTAAGTTTCCTTCAAAGCGCCACCCCTGAGCTCCTACTTACTTACAAATTTGCTCTTTATGTCATCGTATGTGTAATGGAACAAAATGGCAGTGTTGTATTGGCAAGCGGATGCTTATGATATTCATTAAATATATATATGTAGATTTTGTGTTAAATTACAAAAGATCTTGTTTTCAATGACATATTTTATAAATCAACCATCTCGTCAAAAGTTTAAATTACCAACCTGCTGCTGTTTGTTATTCAATTTTCACATCCACTCATTTTCCAAGGGTATTAGCCAAAAGGGAATGCGTCTACTCCGCGTGTGTTGCGTGGGCGAAAAAGCTTTTGCAACTCGGTTTAAATGCCAATTATTTATTACGCTCGGCAATTTAATGTTGGCGAATTTCGGCGTGCAACTCAATTTGGGCATTTCTCCTTATTAGCTGCCACAAAGCAAATTTCGGCATGCAAATTTTGTGCGCCAAGAAAATGCCATCAACTTGCTTCGAGTTTCGGGTGGGCGGGGAAGGGAAGGCTTTCCTGCCACGGCCCCGGGCAAAAATGCTTTTAAACTTTACAACTGGCAACAATTTTCGCCAAGCTTCACTTTGGCCTTTGCATTTTGTTTGTCATGCGAGTAATTTATGCGGGCCTCGCACACGCACTTCTGGCCCCCCGATTGGCATTATTGCGAAATATCCGTTGGCTACTGCCAAATGTTGGGCATACTTTGATTAACCCCAGGTCGCTCCATAAAGGTTGCCCTCGTAACAACCTGTATTACCTTGAACTTAACCCGTAAGCAATGATTTGCCGCTTGTAATTTACAAATCGATATGATATTGTTTGGTTGATTGGCAACTTTGGGGCGAACAGGTTCCCATGGCTCTCGACTTTTGTTATGGGCACTTGTGCCTTTTTCTCCCTGGGATCTCCCTTTCCTTGTTATTAAAAGCACCTTAGGAAATATTAAACTGACCAAAAACAGGTGTTCTTAAGCACATTGCCAACTGGCCCGTGGGGGCAACTTGCCAAAAGTTCACACAACTTGTAGCCGGGATTCTTAGTCTTGGAGTAGAAGTATATTTTAATCGATTTGTTGCGTGCTGTGAATACTTCATACCCAGCAATTACCCCCAAAAAATCGACTCAGGGGATGTGGATTTGGTGGCTCTCGCTATTTCCCCAAATTTTGGGTGCGTGCCGAGCAATTAAAGTCAAAAATAATTTCAAATATTGATTAGCACCCAAATCGTGCGCGAATATGAGCTCGCTTTGTGCCAGTTGATTGCTTGTTTAGCTGATTTAGTAGTTTATCGGTTATTATGTTCGGCCATATCAGCCATTTGAATGAACATCTCTTTATTCAGTCCCTCAATAATGAAAATTTGCTGTCACTGCCGATTCGCATGCCAATTCATTGATAGATTTTACCCGAGAAACACAGCCACACACAACCAGACACACATTATAAACGACCGCAATTAATTACGGCAATTAAATTGCAATGTGCAACTGCAGCTGAATACCAAGTGAGCAATAAATGTATGGCTTCTCCCTCGTCCATTCAGAAATTCCCAACGCACATTATGGCGGTATTATGTACCCGCAAGTATTTAATTTTCCATTATTCGGGCAGGTCAGCAGCGGATAAGACTTAAAGGTGGGGCTTATGTTGTCTTACAAAACAATTAAGCAAATACGCCCATGGCGTTGTGGTATATCCTCCATAATTTTTCGGTCCACCCAGCACATCCTTCCTTTCCTTTTGTTCATTCTACCTCTAATTGCCCTATTTTTGTATATATGGTTCGAGGCGATTCCTCTTTGTAGCGAGCCTTTTTACTCATTAAAGGCTAACTGAAAAGTAGCTTTAGTTTAATAAATATTTATGGGTAATCAGCCATTAAATAGTTTCATTTTCTATTTAGAGCCCATTTATAGAAAACTGCAGTTTTCAATTATTATTAAGCTGTCTTCACCTTTTGCATTGTGCCCCAAAAATAGAGTAATGCCTTTGGTCATATCTGACTCCCCCGCACATTTTTATTTTGCTTGGGTTTTCCTCTTTTAACGACCACTTCATTCATTTCCTGCCTATTTTTAGACCAGCCTTTTTATAAATTAATTAGGCACGGAAGGCCAGGCTGTGGCAGCAATTAGGCAAATAGAAAGTCAAATGTTTTTCGCTAAGAGCCCTCCTTTCTGTCCATTGCAGGTGGTGAACACAGATACACACCCATCTCAAAAGTACCGCCATGAATGAGACAGAGTGCGACGATCTCATCAAATCTGTGAAATGGACGGAACCAGCCAATCTGATCTCCCTGGCCGTACTCGAGTTTATCAACGTTCTGGTCATCGGTGGCAACTGCCTTGTGATTGCCGCCGTCTTCTGTTCGAATAAGTTGCGCAGCGTGACGAACTTCTTTATCGTTAACCTGGCCGTGGCCGACCTTTTGGTGGGTCTGGCGGTGCTACCCTTTTCGGCCACCTGGGAGGTCTTCAAGGTGAGTTATAGCCCTGTGCATTTAACTGAATATTTAAAAAGAGTTTAAGGCAATTAAGTGAATTTTTAAAAATTCAATTACCACTGAGTTTTAAATTAATAAAATTTCTCACTTTGCAGTCATCCATTTTTAAATCAGTACATGCTCAAGTTTATTAAAATGATAAATTGTAATAACCGCTTTAAAGAAATGCCTATATTTATTTAAAAGATATATTATGCATTTTGTTTGCTTAAAAATGAGACGTAACTTATTTATTCATGAATTAATACCGCCAATTTGATTGAATTCAGTTTTTTTAATTTAAAATTAAGTATTAAATTATTTTACTATTTATTTGTAAAGATGGAGTCGACTAAATGTATTTTTCTAAAACATTCCAAAGTTGAATTCTTAGTACTAAAGCTTTTTCCTACCTAAAATGGTTTCATTCTTTCCTTCAGGTTTGGATTTTCGGCGATCTCTGGTGCCGCATTTGGCTGGCCGTCGATGTCTGGATGTGCACGGCATCGATCCTGAATCTGTGTGCCATATCCCTAGACCGCTATGTGGCGGTCACGCGACCCGTCACCTACCCAAGCATCATGTCCACGAAGAAGGCCAAGTCCTTAATCGCCGGCATTTGGGTACTATCATTTTTTATTTGCTTTCCGCCGCTAGTCGGCTGGAAGGATCAAAAGGTGAGTTCGGGCAGCAACTGACCCACAAGTGACCCGATGCGATAAATTAACGAAGGGAAGCGCGGTTTGTCTCTGCCAAGTGCTGAAGCCAAAAAGGGGCCGACAAAATTGAAAGTCGGTAAACTGTTTTTAGCACGCTCAAGCCCCATAAAGAACAAAAAAGCCAGGCGACAGCCGAAAGTTGCTTTTCGGAGCTCCAAAACTGAGTGCCATTTTGTCATTGACACCATTTTGGGGCTGGCAGCAGTGGTTGCTCAACCACAACGACAATGGCAACGACACTGGCTCGTGCCAAAGACTGCAATCCGGCTCATTTGTGCCAAGATTACCGTAAAACAAGACACGAGTTTCGTCCCTTTTTCGGGAAAGGGCGGTGTGCCTTTTCTAATTTCGCCACCCTCTCTTCAGCTGCCGTCTTTCGCATTATTCTTACGCAATGGCACTGATAATGATGTGTTACACACGCCGCAACAACGATGCCAACAAGCCGAGAGTACAATTTATGGGCACCCCTGCCAGTGGGTAATCAGATCTAGCTTTTGGCCCAACGACAGTTAATGGCCCTTCACACAGGAAAAAACAGTACTCGAAACCGTTCGCAAATCAGTACCCAAAACAGTTCTCAAAAAAATGCACAAGAAAGTTCTCTCGATCTCAAAAGTGAGCCAAGATCAATTTTCAAGCTCGAAATAAACTTATAGTAAAAAACAAATTTTAGAAAATTTTTCTCTTGACTTAAAGAACGTTTATTCTAGAACCAGTGAAAAGAAACTTCTCAACTCAAAACTTCTTTTGCTTAGAAACACAAATATTAGACTACTTTTACGTACGTTTAAAGATTGCTTCAGTGAAAAATAAAAGCTAAGAATATTTTGTCTTTATTTCAAGAACGTTTCCTTTCGAGTAAAGTTAATTCTTTACTTTTTTTGTTCTAACATTTTTTTTTTGGTGTGCCTTTTAGCCAACGCCACTAGTTATGTTTGCCCAGGCTGACATCGATCGCCCCAAGGTGGCGATGACATGATGGCTTCGTCCGAGCAGCACACGAAAATGTATCCTTCGAAGGACACTCATCCCTGCGCATTCCACTCGACTCAATTCAATTCGATTCAATTCGATTCAGAACTGCAGCGGCTGAGTGCAGTTGAATGGGCCACGTTTGAATGGATGGCATTCAGCCTGCCGACATATCGAAACCCGGTTAGCGAGTCGAGCCTGTTGGCATCGATTATTATTACGTCGCTCCACAGGCTCGACTGCAGAAAGCCGTGGAGTGGGCCACATGGCCAAACATGTTCTCACATCCTGCTGGCGGCATTTATTTCGCCGGGCTGTTGTTGGCTTTTTGTTAACGCCACCTTTTGGCACGAGTAATATTTATGCGCAACACGTCGGCGAATATCTCTGGCAATATAACCCGCTTTAAGTTGCATTTTTATTGGCTTCTTAGCGCGCCGAGTGAAGAGGGTGCCAGGACGAGGTTGGAATTTTAATGGGGTCCTCCGAATATCAAGTGTCATCTCATGATCCCATATCTCCCATCTCGCATCTCCATTCCAGGCGGTCATACAGCCGACCTATCCAAAGGGAAACCATACGCTTTACTATACCACCACGATGTCAAGCTCGGAGGATGGTCAACTAGGGTTAGATAGCATTAAGGAACAGGACGAGGCCTCGGCGCCTCCGCCGCATGTGGGCAATGGCAACGCGTACAATCCCTACGATCCCGACTTCGCTCCCATCGATGGATCCGCGGAGATACGGATTGCGGCCATGGGCTCGACCAGTACGAGCAGTAGTACAACCATCAGGACGACGACGACGGAAACGGAAATGGACCTCGATCTGCTGAACTCACCGCCGCAGAACAGACCCCAGACCATTTCCGGCAGCTGCCCGTGGAAGTGCGAGCTAACCAACGATCGGGGCTATGTCCTGTACTCCGCCCTGGGCTCCTTCTACATACCCATGTTCGTGATGCTCTTCTTTTACTGGCGCATCTATCGGGCCGCCGTGAGAACCACCCGAGCCATCAATCAGGGCTTCAAGACCACCAAGGGTAAGTTGAATACGTAGCTAACTGGCCAAAACAACCACAACCACCAGCTCATTTGGACACGATTTGTTTGATCCTTGTCACCTTGTCACAATTTGTCCTAACGTGTGCGTAGCTAACATTTTGGTTTTGATACTCATCTCTCTCTCTCTATATATATATATATAAATATTTGTTCGATTTACCAAATAAGTAACGTAATCACGTAGCTAGTTCATTTTATTCAAGCTTTAATATCGATTGCTAAACAGTTTCAAATCTCTCAACGTGTAGTCAATAGTGTGACGTCCCGTTTGTCCCGTTTTGTTTTGGTTACCTTGCCGATCGAAAAGTGTACAGACTTACACCCAGCATTCCAGACACCCCCACGAAACCATCCACTACTACTCGACCTTGCCCTCCCCCCGAAAAAAAGCATAAATTGTCGGAGAAGTAAATAACAACTTGGTGCTCAGCAAACACGAGGAACTGTATAAATCGAAACGATGGCGGCATTGAAACAAAAAATAGACAACTAAATTTACATTCATAAATAACTACTGGCACACATCCACACATGTATACATACAATATTGTCGGCATTTTGTTTTTGTGTTTTGCACATCAAAAAAAACATGATAAATAACCTGGAAATGAGTAAATCTATATATATACATATATCCATATACACTTAGTGAAAGCCCAGGCATTACAAAGTTAACCCTTTACAACCAACTGAAAATAGTGCTCGGATTTTTATAAAAGCCAGCAGAGTGAAAATAAAATCCCACTTAAAACAACTCTGTAAAATACGAATTAAATTAAAGTCCTTGTAATTTAAATCCCCTTAAAATGATTTTATTAATGTCAATTTAACTTAGCACAGAAAAGTCCAAACTCATAAATATTAATTAGCGTTTTAGTGTACCCATCTAAGTAAACATATAGAGGCGTGTGATTAACAAACGCTCCAAATTAAAAATGTGAATAACCTGTCATGAACCCGAATCGTTCCCAATTGGATTTTCCAATTTTAGAACTACCAATCGTCCTTGAAAAGATTTCATTCATCCCCTAAGACCCGGAATCAAAATCCCGCACATGTCCCAGTTCATTTTAAATTATCACAGCATTATATCAATCACAAGCTCAAAGGAGAAGTCACGCATCATAATTAGCATTATATTCCGTCGGCATGGGCAAAAGCGAAAAATCGATGAACGCTGAGGGAGCACATCAAACAAATCCGCTTAGATAAAAAGGAGGCCGGGATTAAATGAGAGCTGGATTTAGTCAGAAAATGACAGACATGAAAGCGATCCAGCGACTAAGACAAAAAAAGGAATACGACTTCCCTGTTCTGTTCTGTTTGCTATCTGTACGAATTTATATTTTCTTAGCTTTTGTCATTTTAGGCCTGATTGGAGAGTGAGACCTCCAGAGGGCCTGTTGTGCTGGCGATAATCCCCGGGAAGAGATTCCGTTTGAAGTCGCTGGAGCCCACATTAAACAGGCATTGAATGTTTATTTTAATACTCGTATGTGTGGCACATTACTCGGCCAGGGCCACAGCGCACTTTCTTCCGCGTGATCAGCTCATTAAGCACACTTCTGGGATATATACTATATCCTATATCCTATATAATAATCTGCAGTAACTATGGCAACCCACTGACCGACTGACTTCGGCCGGAAAATCAATAGCCAGGCTATTCCAGTGTGTCAGTGGAAATCGATGTTCCTGCTAATATATGAGCCCCACAAATCCTGCTGACTCTGGGATGTATGCTACGAAAATTGCATTTTAAAAGTGATTGCATACGTTGGGGCACCGACTGCCGCCATATTGGAGTTAAGTTAAGTCGATTTGTGGTGGGGGGAAAACGGAGAGTGGAAAGTGGGAAATGGGAAGTACCAGGGCATTTGGGGGCCAGCAGTTGTTATTGTTTTTCTACTGTCGTGTCGTTAGTTGGCGCCATTTCGAGCACAAAGCTCAGATTTGCCAGCAGCTCACACAAACAGACACCCAACCGCCCACTCTCTCACCCACACAGGCGAGAATCAGTGTGTAGCAGCCTTGAAATATCCTTTGTCTCCTCGCACACACACACACACTCGCAGACAACCAAAGAGAACTGTTTACCAACACACCCACACACGGGGCAGCTCGTTATAGTTTTCCAAAGGCACAGCGGAGTTCAAAATAATAGTGTCCAAGAAACTGAATAGCCGAGATTAAAATTTTGTATAATTCCTTTTTAAGTGTATTGCTTATATTATTATGTTTAGTACTTTGTTATTTATTTAATAAGCTCTGTATATTTTTATTTATTTAATATTTCTAACTCACAGTATTATTTTAAAAATTTATCTTTTTAATCAATTTTTCATTTGATGAGCAGAGAAAAATGACATATTCTCAATGTAGATGTTCGTTTTTTTGCTTACAAGAAAATCCATCTTTAAATTTCTTTAAATACCTGAAAGTACTACCATAGTAACGCTGGTAGTATTTAGAAAATGTTACATTTTTTGTATATTAATAATCATTTTTATACCTGTAGAAACTATTTAAACTTGAAATAATATCCAGACATATGGATTTTTCGGTTAACTAACAGATTGTGCAAAAACTAAACTTTTTTTTACAATTTAAATTTAAATGAATATTTTTCATCACTTTTCCTGTGATACTCGTATTATTTTGCATCCTGGTTATTTTGAACACTCCATTATTTTGTCTCATATTATTATTTTGAACACCGGCCATATATATGGGCCACTTGCCTGTGCGTGCAAAAAGTTGAAATCGCTCCGTGACACAATGCGGGTGGTTCTGATGCTTTTTGCCCGGGTTTTCTTTATTTTTTGGCGGATCATACATACATAGGTCTACCAGCCATCCCACGCGCCTTTTTAGTGGCTTTTGAAGGTAATCAAGTTTCAAGTTCAAAACTGGCCGAGGTTCATGGCGCCGACCACCGGGAGGGGGCCACTGTTATTGTTAGGCTTTAGAAATTTCAGAAGTGTGACCCTGGCCCTGTGTCAAGAGCAGAACGGAACAAAACGGCAAAAATCCGAGCAACTTGCGTGCGAGCTGCCTCTGGCAGGCGGTCTTGAGTTGAGTCCTCATCCTACTGAGCCTTGACTTGCAGCCACTTGTCTCCTGTCCCGACCAGGCCAACGTTCAAAGGTCAAGAGCTGGCGACAACAACGCACATGCAAGTCCGCAAGCGTTTAACAACTGGCGGCGGACAAATCAATTCCGGCTAATTACCCCGCGACATTCAGACGAATGCCAAACTGCTGTTTTATTATTATTAAATGCTATGCAATTAAAAGCCACACAAAGCGCCCACAAATATGTGGCGGGTGAATTGAAAATGCCGAATTAATGGACAGCAAACAGCGTTCTCAGTGGAATGGAAAATGGCAAATGGAAAATGGCAAATGTGAAATCCGAACAAGCATTTCAATGTGCATTATGTGCACGGATTATCCTAAGTGAAAAGCAAAAGTTATACATTTATTTAAATCAACAACGCCGCAGGAAGCAAAACATCCCGAGGTCCTGGACAGAGGGAAAAGAATAAGGCTTTCGCCGGGATTGTGCCTTCATATCTTTGCATATTTACATTAGGATATTTTTTCGTTATATATTTGTATACAAATTGTTTGTTTAACTTTCGTGTTTTTTTTGTTTATTGGTTTGGATGGGGGAATAGGGTAAAAAAATCAATAGTGTATCCTTTTTTATTTACTGTATCCTGCATATGTGGGGCTTTTTGTTTGTACACATTTTCCATTCGCCCACATTCGTTTACTCATAGGCGAACCATATTTGTTCTCAATAGGTTTAATATGGTTTATGCAAATGAAAATGCGGCATGCTTCGCTTTAAATTAAGATAACTCCGAGTGAAACTGTGTTTACTCAAAATGGATACACATCTGTGTCGTTGGCAATATTTATTCAGTTCACAACTCGGAAATGATAGCTGTCTGCCATGCCACGATAACCAATAAATAATGAACTCGTCCGTTTCGGTTAATTACTTAAGCCAATTCTGGAAAAGGTGGCTAAAATCGATTGGAGCAATCCATTAAAGTATTATTTCTCATCGAGGCGGCCATTGTCGTTAATATTTTCATTGAGTACATTTGGCATTTCAATTCCATTTCCAGTCATCCATTAACCCGAGCCCCTTTTATCTATTCCACATAGAATAATAAATACAATTGGGCCAATAAAACCATGCCCAGCGGTCGAAAAAACTCGAACGAAAAGGCTACAACAGACATTACAAACAAACACAAATAAATTAACAAACTTGTTTATAACAATTAGTTCCCGAACATATTTTGCATTTATAAATAACGATGTGATCAATATCCATAAAACCGAAGAACCCCAAAAAAAAAATAAAAATGCCTGGACCTAGTTTTAGTCAACCGAAAAAAACAACAAAATTTGTAAGTTTTTCTTGTACTCGATTTTTATAATGGAATGAGCCCCTTTTCTCTCTCTATAAATAATATGTTTGTATTTACAAAAGTAGAGCAGCATTTTATTAAACTTATTCAATTACTCGTAAGTTTATTCCACCATTCAAACTATCTCAATGTAACCAGTTTGTAGTTAGTTAACCGCTCTCTGTGAAGTGTCAGTCAACAAAGTTTTTACCTTACTCAAGGGGAAATGTATCTTGCATCTACTTATGCGAATGTATCTAACTCAATCACCTTGAACATTTAACCACATGTCCATGTACAGTACAAGCTGAATGTCCAACATACATGTAATCCATCCACATCCGGACACCACACACCAAACACACACAATCCAAAGAAACCACAAAGCCACCAGACCACCAGTCCACCGAAATTATTCCATGAGAGGTCACCGCGAAGCAAACTCCGCCCAATTGCTCCCACTCACTAATTGCAGGCAGTCCCCGCGAGTCGGGCAACAATCGGGTGGATGAGTCCCAGCTGATACTGCGCATCCACCGAGGACGACCCTGTTCCACGCCCCAGAGGACTCCCCTCTCGGTGCACTCGATGTCCTCGACGCTGAGTGTGAATAGCAATGGGGGTGGTGGAGGGGTTGGAGCAGGAGCCACCTCGGGCGAGGATCACCTGCAGGGAGGCATCCCCAAGCGAGCCACCTCGATGCGCGTCTGTCGCCAGCGGCACGAGAAGGTGGCCATCAAGGTGTCCTTCCCGTCCTCCGAAAATGTCCTGGACGCCAGCCACCAGCCGCCGCCTCCTTCACCTCACTTTGCGGTCATCAGCAGCGCCAACGGACGACGTGCCTCCTTCAAGACCAGCCTCTTCGACATTGGCGAGACCACCTTCAATCTGGATGCAGCTGCTCCGTCTGGCGACCTGGAGACAGGACTCTCTACCACCTCGCTTTCGGCCAAAAAGCGGGCGGGAAAGCGGAGTGCCAAGTTCCAGGTGAAGCGCTTCCGCATGGAGACCAAGGCGGCCAAGACGCTGGCCATCATCGTGGGTGGCTTCATAGTCTGCTGGCTGCCCTTCTTCACCATGTATCTAATACGGGCCTTCTGCGAGAACTGCATCCAGCCCACGGTCTTCTCGGTGCTCTTCTGGCTGGGCTACTGCAACTCGGCCATCAATCCGATGATCTATGCCCTGTTCTCCAACGAGTTTCGGATCGCCTTCAAGCGGATAGTGTGCCGATGCGTTTGCACCAGAAGTGGCTTCCGGGCCTCGGAGAACTTCCAGATGATAGCTGCTCGAGCTTTGATGGCCCCGGCCACTTTCCACAAGACCATATCCGGCTGTTCGGACGAAGGCGATGGAGTGGACTTTAGCTGACTAATCGGCAACTACGAGCAGAGTCCTCTGCAGCGCAGCTCCTCGCTGCCACAGGAGGCGGAGTGCTCGACCTCGGGATCGGGACGAAGGATCCGTCGTGGAGGATTCTGCAAGGGACGCGTCCTCTAAGAAACGGGGAGGGGGCTCGATACAATGCATTTCGCTTTTTTGATACTTTTGTAAGCACCGCCAGACGCCGACGTATCCCACTTCTCAAAACTGTCAGTATTCGCATTGAACGACGTTGTAACTGTATGGCAATAATTTTCATGTATTTACGTAGACCTAAGGCTATGTTAAACTATATATATATATATATATTACTATACATTACTATACTTACCATATGAGATACAGATACGGATCACCATGAGATACACCTGTTAGACGTAAGCAGCCCATTGTTTTCAGTTACGTTATTTGTGTACATGTGTTAGGCGCTGAGGAAAAACTCACACGCATTAGTTAATCCAGATATATATTGAATGTATATGTATGTGTGTATCGGCAGCTGTGTAAGTCGGCTGCATTTTCAATAAAAGTTAAAAACGAACATAATGAAAAACGAAATCCAATCAGAGTAAGAACAAAAGATAAAAACAAGTGCCGACCCAGAAGACAGAAATTGGCAAATACCACCGAGTAACTAACACAGGTATTGACAGGAGGTCAACATTCCGTGACATTAAACAAACACCGCAAACGTTGTCCACTAAGCCGACGATCTAACACTCTCTCGATGGGTATTGGTAGCTTAAAAAGAAGTTGGGAAAAATAAAGTTTCTATAAATAACACTTTTTAGATGAAATATATTTCTTTGAGACAATATATATACAATACTCTCTTTCTCTTCCTACCGCTAGAAAAATGTATATCTATCTTGATTTAAACTATGGGTAAAAATTCTCTTCATTTTTATACACTTTCGGAGGCATTTAAATACCTTTTCTCACCCTATTGCTAACAAATCCATTTATTTATCGAGATCTTAGGTAGGTTATTAATAAAAGTGAATTATTTTCCGAGCTATTCTGAGCTATTCTTACACAAAAATAAGTAGTAATACCTTTTCTTAACAGTTAGCAACTTAATAATACCTAGGGATGACATAAAACTCTGACCAGTCGGCCTCACAATTGTTATAGATTTCGAGACCCCCTCTTGATGGCAATCCAATTGAATGGGTCCTTCTTGGCCACTCCCACTTATACAAGTTGGCTGCCCGTGAGCCACATGGTCTGCTGCCCATCCAAGTGGGCAGTCCATAAACTCGAGGGCAGACTTAAAGCCACCGAGACGTTTCTTTGACAATAAGCCAGCTATTAATGTGGCTGGCGGAGAAGCAACAGTGCCACTAATGGCTCGAGTAAAATATTGCATTATTGCGCCGATTATTCATTACTCGTCGCGGGTCGAGTAATGAAAATGTATTCAGCAGTTAAACGTGCGTATGAGTAATAAATGCAAAACGTAGCGAAGCCAACCGACATATGGGCAGGATGAGCGAGAGAGAAGGCGAGGATTATGCAAATGGTTGTGTTAATGAAATAAAGTTCGCTTTGAAGGCGGCTTAAAGGCGACAACACTTCTTGATGAAGATGGGGGGGAAAACACCGAAACGAGGACTACGACAACGTCGAGTGCTTGTCGCGTTTATGGCGCAACATTTGCATAATTACGCGTTTAATTTGCTAAAGTGCAGGCAGGATGGCAAGCTGGCGAGCTGGCTCTTTTCCAGGGCTTCCAGAGCCGTGAAGTAGGCAACGAATTCCGAGGACCTGCGTGCAGCAGGGCGTATGAGCGATATTCAAGGGGAGAGAAGGAAAGCAGAGAGGCAGTAGAGAGAGGGGGGCGAGAAAACAAGCAACATACAACACCGCCGACATGTAATACCCTTTTTTACTGATGTTCTCTGTCTACCCCTTTCCTTTCCCCATTTCACCAGGTTCCAAGGGCATCGGTTCGCGCTTCGAGGAGCAGCGTTTGACACTCCGAATCCATCGAGGAAGGGGATCCAACCAGCAGGACTCCATGCACAGCAACGGGAGCACCCAGAGCACCACCACCACCCTGGGCACCCCCTCACCCGAGAGGCTATCCAAATACGCCACTCGACGGCTGCATCACCATGATAAGATCAAGATCTCTGTGTCCTATCCCTCCAACGAGAACATCAACGAGCTGGCCGGGCACGGGGATGGGGGTCACGAGCGGCGGCCATCGGGTAACGCCCTCTTTGCCGTCCACTACAATGGAGCAAATGGTCGGGAGTCCACGGAATCCCAGCTCTACCGGCAGCAGCAGCAGCATGGAGGAGCAAGCTCCTGCTACCTGCAAGTGGGCAAGGGTCTGCCGGAGCTGGCCAGGCGGCAGAGCAACACCAGCGAGGCTGGGGGATCGGGACACTTGCGTCCGGCCAACAAGAAGATGGGCAGGCGGAACATCAAGGCCCAGGTGAAGCGCTTTCGCATGGAGACGAAGGCGGCCAAGACATTGGCCATTATTGTTGGCATGTTCATCTTCTGCTGGTGCCCCTTCTTCACCATGTACATCATCCGGCCATTCTGCCAGGACTGCGTGGATCCGCTGCTCTTCTCGGTGCTCTTCTGGCTGGGCTACTGCAACTCGGCCGTGAATCCGATGATCTACGCTTTGTTCTCCAAGGACTTTCGATTCGCCTTCAAGCGGATCATTTGCCGTTGCTTCTGCTCACGGCAGTCTGTCTCGCTGAAGAGTTCCCGCCGTGGATCCGACATGTCGGCCATCCGCATCCGCGCCAGGACGCCCAGCATCACGCCCAGTGCGGCGGCCCACAGCTTTGGGGATGAGAGTGAACTCCACCACTCCGAGATGAGCAACGATCCCAGGTGACGATCGTTTGGGCCCAGCTCGAGCTCACAGAGCAGCTTGGGCGGGTTACGCAAGACGAGTCTGAAGGTGCCCGTCTACGAGATTTGCCATCCGCTGGTGATGGAGACGGCCTGCTACTCCTATGTGGAGGCCACCACCGAGGGATCTGCCACCTCCTCCTTGGTCGGTGGAGGCGTTGGCGGAGGGGGCGTGGCCAAGCGGACGCAGTTGTAGCCACGGGAGTTGTTGGCGCTGCGGGGAACGGGATCGGGATCGGGATTGGGGGCGATTCCCTTTCCAGGGCAGCGGCCAAGACGCGTGGTTCGCATCGAGTACAGCGATGCCCGGGTGTAGAACTTGGTAGTTAGGATGCACTGAGGAAAAATACAAATGAGATTAGGGCAGACTGCTAGTTGCAGAAAAAGTTTGCCATTTATAAGGGATTCAATGAAAGAAATTTATTCAAGCAAATGACATTTAACATCTTTAATGATCTTATTCAGTATTTTTATGAATACGTTTCAAATATGCATAAATACAGATTTAAAGGCGACTGAAAACTCCGTTTGTTTCAGAACTAGTTAAATATAAATTTAATAAATTATCATTCCCACGAAATAAGAAAAATAATATATTTCATGAAGATTTTTATTATTCCTGTTATTTAATACTTATATGACGAGTTAAATTTAATAAAATCAAAATGATTTATTTCAAAGACTGTTTATAACAGAACAAAGTTAACAACTAATAATATTCTTAATGTATAGAGAATTCCTTTTTTGCGAAGCAAGTCATCTTAAGTATGGATAAATGAAATATCAGCAGATATTGTTCTCTTTACTCATTACTCTTACTTAAAAATCTCTACGATTTAGAATGTTCATATTTAAATACAGAGTTTTAATAAATGTTGTTCTTGGTTAAAGATGGTTTATTTCAGAACCTGTTTAAATCCTTTTCCTTAGTGTAGACCTCAGTCACATAAAAGCTGAAATGGCAGCTTAACTGGCAACCGATGCAATCCTTTGACATGAAAGGAAGCAGGATGGACAGGATGCAACCGCTCCGCCTGCGGATTTGGTCTTGCTTTGAGCAACTGCCTCCGTAAGCCAACCATTGAGAATTGTACATAGACATCAGGGAAAGCCTGCTCCGACCTACATTCTAACCTAAGATGGCCAAATGGCGACGAGTTGTGTATATATATAGTCTAGCTAGGATATCACTGGCACTTGAGAGTTGTACCTTTTAACTTCCGCATGAATATTGATATCTGGTTGTTACCGACTAAGCAGAAACCTAATTGTTGCTAAACGCAAATAAAACATTACCCAGTGCTAAACAAACTCGTAACTAGTAAAGTGTTAATGTTGTACTCTCTAGACTCGAAAAGATTATTCTGAGATATATCTGTGTCATGAATACCTTAAATGTTTAATGCAATAAACGAAACCTTTGCCTACCAAAAACCTAATGTACGCATTAAGGCATATGCATATACTATACCAATATACGATCCTCAAGTTAAACGTTTTGTGTGCTACAAATAAAGGAAGTTTCATTTATTCGGCAACTTAAACCGAGAGTTTCTTTGAGTTTTCCTGGCTTCCTCGAGGAGGGGGTTTTCAAGGGGGCTGAAATGGACAAGAACCATGGTTTTAATTAAGCGGAAGTACGCGCTACAAAGTCGCCAAAAACAAAAAAAAACAGAAGGTGAGTGCGATAAAAGAGTTGCAGCATAAAGAAATTGCCGGGCTGCCGGCAACAAAGGCCAAATTAAAAGCTGGAGTGCCCGCGGCACTTCCGCTAACTGAATTAAAGGCTGAAGTGAGCATGGTACAGTGCGGAACATAGCTGGATGAGTCTCCAAATTCGAGCGTGTATACCCAAGCACTTTGGCTGAAAACACATTCCCTTTGATTGCTCCCCCATGCGGCCACATAAAATAGACAAAAGTAAATGAGTCGGCCGACTAATTTATGCCCCGAATGGAGAATCTCACTAACTAAGCAACTTTTCCACTCCCAGGAAAATCCAATTTATTTGCTTCACTTTCCGCAACAAGACAGTGTTTTATCTGATGGAAATCAATTGATAAAACGCATTAACTTGGAGCTAAAGTTTCACAACCCCCATTAAATTGGCGGAAGAGGGAGGCCATCGGTTAAAGTCGATTGTTACATTACCGACTATACCCAAAAGTTTGGCTATTAACCTTAACAAGATACACCAAGATCTCTGTAGAGATTCATTTTGCAGGCTTAATTTATCAAAGTGAATTTAATTTTCGATAGCTCTCACCTGTGTTTTGCTTTTAAGGGGGCCAAGGAAAAACAATTTGAGCCTGCACTCCGGAATTCGGGCAATTCGCCAAAGTTCGCCATGAAATATCGCCATGTATACATGGCAAATTTGCATAAATATTGCAAAAAGTTAAGGGGCCCCGAAGCAAGGCAGTTGATAATTGGGCTAGAAAATGGTAGAACAAACTGGGTGGACGGCATAAATTACAAAAGTTTCTGATTTCATTATGTAAACCACATATAAACACAAGACAAACAGCCAGTTTGTACTCCTTTAAATGCTCCTCTGTTCGGGCCAACTTTGAGGGAATCGATGGTAAATGTATAGGTAGGTATCCAGGTTCACAGATTTAACCAAAGGGCAGTGAAGCGTGTACTGTCTGACCAGCTGTCTGAGTGCTTTTGGCTTTCGCTCTTTGTTTGCAGTCCGAGGTGCAGATAGATGGACAGTGGATACTGAAGGTTCGGCGCTGAACGGTGCTAAGGGAAGGCAAATTCCTAACGCTCAGCAGCAATGGATAGAACAAACATTCCAATCCCAGGCCAGAAAAATATCCGCGAGGTAAAGGGTGGGAGGAAGCACTTTAAGGCAAGGTACAAGCTCACGAGTC
Source organism: Drosophila subpulchrella (assembly GCF_014743375.2). Lineage (NCBI taxonomy): Eukaryota > Metazoa > Arthropoda > Insecta > Diptera > Drosophilidae > Drosophila > Drosophila subpulchrella. The sequence continues at coordinate 2,227,314 of NC_050609.1, read as the reverse complement.
AAGAATTTTCAGGCCTTTATCGATTTGATTTTGTTTACTGACCCAAGGAAATCCCTAATATTAACATTACTATATCACATAATAATACCTAAATAAGGAAAATTAAAATGAATTCCCAAAGAATTAAAACTAAAAATCTAAATTTGCATTATATTATAATAGATCCCTTTAAATATTTATAATTTTAAGTAATCTTTATGTTAGGAGAAAGTTAATCATTTTTAAATATTTTTTGAGAAGTGTTCTCAGTTTTAGCTATACCCATATTAGTTTTATTTTTTTAATACAGTAAGTCCTGCAATATTTGCAGTTAATATTTAATTTTTGAACATTGGGATCTTAAAACCATACAAACCTGAATAGTTTTTTAACAGCATTCGACCACCTATTACATAAATATGGCTTTCCTTGAGCTTGCCAAGTTTTTCCTGCCCCTTGGTCGACTATGTATGACTTTGTATCAACTTCTGTTGGCCAGGAAAAACAGGCAGCAGCAAAAACAAATAAGTCAGCTTGCAAAACTATAAAGCGGATTGACAAATGGAGCGGAAATAAAAACGTAAGTTCGAGTGTTCGCCAGATCGGCACAGAAAGTACGAGCAGACATGGCCAAGAAGCACAGTTGGCAAGACTCGTTGGGAATCGAAGAAGTGAAGACAGCTTAGCGGGGCTGCAAACTCAGCGAACTGTTTACACACTCTTACGGGCCAAAAGTTTCCCATTTGGCCGGTCGGGAAATGTATCGAACATTGTTATCTGGCCGAATGGTTCTGGGCTTTAAGCTGCTCCTTCTGGCCTTGTTAAGTGCAAAACTTTGACAAGTTGTTAGTTAACATTTTACGATAACTCGAAAAAGTTCCAAATCGCTGTAATAACAGAAATAACTCAAACGAATTGTTTAAAAGTAAGCACCTATTAAATTCCACCCACTGCCTCTGAAATGTGTGTGTCTCAAACTCTTTACCATTAGCTAAACAAAGCTATTGGCTTTCTTTTTAGCCAAAATACAAGGACTCGCACTTAATTGAGGCTCCCCAAGCCAAAAACCGAGTGGTGACAATTTGCGCAACGCGTTAATTCCATTAATTTACGCCTAATTGTTATGGTCGCCTGAAGTGCAATCAACGGACAGGCCCGCAGGACGAGTGTTTTGTACCCGAAATGAGAAGGGTAAAAAAGAAGGGAATACCATAATACCCAGCACGCACAAAGGGCGAAAAAACAATTTTTTGCAACCCACAGACAGTCGGCAAAGCAGGCCCCTTGGGGAAAAAGTCCGGTGGTGACGCGTTTAACGAACAAACCGGTGGGTCCTGCCATCCGCAGGACCCTCGTGCGGTCGCCAGGCTGTCAGCCAAGTAAGTGCCACCTGCCAACTGCCAACTGCCACCTGGCCGGCCATTTTGCAGTTCAATAACCCATTTCCTCTGCGCCGATTGGCGACTGGCGATTGCCTGCAAAGAACAAAAATAACGCACAAAATTTCAAGTTGAAGCTTGCGTTCAAGCGGCCAATCCACGAAAATGGCAAACAATTTGCTTTTATGACTAAACAAAAAAAAAGCCAAACCTTGAGCCAGGACACTTTTTTTTCTGGCTGCTTTAAGTCGATTTCCGTCTGCTATTTTCTTCGATATTCCCCCATTTTCGTTTCGGATTTGTGTCACTCGATAAGTTGTTTAGTTATTGTTGCTGATAATTTGTTGACGGAAGCAGACGTTTCGCTCAATTCAATAACTTATTTGGCTCGATTCAATTATGATCCGTCAGAGGTCGGTTGAACTAAATGCCGACTGGCACTGTATTTCGCAGTGGTAATCTTGTTTCGCAGATTGAATCATTGATTTGGAGCAACTTGGTATATAAGTGGGTTTGTAAGTAGAAAAAATCCCCCCTCTTGGTGGTTTTGGCTTAAACGTAGAAAATTAAATGGTACCTGCGGTCATTTGTATATGGAAAAACTTATAAGGGACGAAATTAGCTGGAAAATAAGAAAGAAAAATAATACAAAAGTTTTTTATCCAATTAGCTAGGTTACCTCAAGCACTTTGTGCAAAGTTGGCCAGCTTTACGAAAAGGTCAGTTTTAAGCTCTCTTTGTTTATATAAATGCCGCCTAAAGAAAACTCTAAGTATTTGAAAATAATATTGTTTAAAGAGAAACACTTAGATACATGCCTAGGAAACGCATAACATTTAAGGATATTATTATTTAAATAGAAAATGTATGTAGATGTTATATATCCCAATTGGAAAGAAAACCCATAAGATAATATTATTTAAAGATACAATTTACATAACTTTTATGGTATATATCTCTGTTATATATCACAATTAGAAAGAAAACCCTTAAGATACTTTTATTTAAAAATACAATTAACATACATTTATGCAATATATCTCTTGAAAACTATCTAATCAATCTAGTTAAAAGCGAAATTATTATGTTTTTGTTTAATTGTCACCTAAGCTATTTAAAGATATAATTTTCCTTGTCAAATTAATTTTAAATCTGGAAATGGTTAAAATGAATGTCACTTAGCTGTTGCATTGAGGAACAATAGATGACAATGGAGGACATTAGCCGGAAGTTTACGGCCAGAAAGGGCACAAAGAACGTAATTCGACTGGTCTATTGTTTGTCGAGTGTTTGCGATGCACAGATTTATGACCTCCCCATAAATCGCATTTGGGGCCGTTGGACGGGACTCTGGAAAAATGTCGAGAGCAGATGGACCCCGCCCACCTGTGCGCAGATTTCATGTTTTTATGACAGTATTCTCTGGTGGGCATTTAAATCTCGGGCGTAAAATTCGTTTATTTTTCACCAAACTTTAATCCTACATGCTTTACTTAAAGCTTGCAATGGAGCGTGCCAGATTGTGAGCCACATTAAGAAATATTTCAATGAAATCAATTCTGTGCATGCCATTTATTTATACTTTTCAGCTCTGCCTCGAATATTGCATTGACCTCACATCAATTCATATCCATTCATACAAAATGCCATCAACTTTTATTCAATCAAATTGAATGCGTAGTTCTGGAATACTTGCATTTAAGGCAAACTTCCTGGAAATGTTTTTGGCTATGCGAATTGTTCGTGGCTTAAATTGTTATACGCAAGGCTGTGGCCAAAGATCTCATTTCATTATTGGGTGGAGGTAAGTATTTTTTCGTTCTCAACTTAGATCAAGCAGAGTCTGGGTTGGCATGAGCTGTGAGTATTTTTCCCACGCCCACGCCCACTTACTTTTCCACTGCCCACCCGTGGCCACTCGAGAGGTTTTTGAATGCGAAATGACTGAGCAACAATCTCCTGGGTTTTCCTAAATGTCAGCCCACAATTGAGCGGGAAGAGTTCTTGCCAATGACAGCAGCAAGATAAACAGAGGCCCTGCCGCTCGGTTAAGCTGCTACACAGCAAGAAATTTCACCCCATTTAAATGGTATTTTACCTTAAACTATCGTGACTTTGTACATTTTTAATGTCTAGGCATTTCTTCTTAACATAAAAGTATAACTTTAATTGAGGGACTGTGTTTTTAAAAGATAGATTCATTAAATATATATATATTATATAGTGACAGAATCATAAAAAAAAAGTTAATAGGTATTTTTTGTGGGCCGTATCATTTATTCATATTTTTGCTTTCAGTGAAAAGGTATTAGCATTTGAAAAGGTAACCCAGTTGAAAGTGACCTTGTCTCCTGGGAGCCTTTATTTTCTCCCAGTGCAACTGCCTGCTGCTGGCTACCGAATACCAGGATGGCATTAAACAGTTGCATGCCGCTCAACGTGGCCATATCGCTTTCGCGAGTTTTTGTCGCAGTTTTTGCCAAAACTAAAATTACACAGCCCAGAGTGCAACCACCCACTGGTTCTCCCGCCCCCTGCCCTACCCACTCATACTGCCACCCACTTCCACCCACCCAGGCGATTCCGGTTCGATGTGCAGTTAGTCTAGGTTCTGGCCATCGTTGTTGCTGGGGCGATGGCACAAAAAATGCGGCAATCTCAAAGTTGGCAGTTGCGGCTTTTTGTGTTCCGCTGGCGGAAGCATGACAAGCCTGCAAGTATACTTCACTTTTTGCGCCGCAATGAGGGGAACAATTCAAGTGGGTCGCAAGTTTTGGCCCAAATGAATTTGTTGTTGTTGCCAGCCAGGCTAAAACAAGGCGACTGCTCGTTGGCCACGTGAAATGAGTGCTAATAAGTTTTGGCCATAAATCAATTGGCAGGCCCACAAAAGTTGGCAATTATGCGCAGTTTATCAAAGTGAAACAGAGCGCAATCGTATAATTTGTAATTTCTGTTTTGCTTGCACTACTTGAAAGAAAAAGTAAAATATAGCTAACAAGCTTTAAGTTTGAAAAAATACTTTCCTTTCAGCAGGAAGCAAGATTTTTTTGTAATCACTGAATTACAAGGAAGTCCATGCGGACGATGTGATTGAAAAAAGAAATCAGAAGTTTGCAGGCACCCACGCGATTCCAGCCAATGAAGCAAATCACCGAAAGATGTCTGGCTGTCTGGAGGTTTGGACGATCTGGAGGAGCCACGTGGCCACCCTGGAGCAACAGAGAATTGGTAAACTTATCACGCAATTAGAAGTCCCACACCTGGCCATAATTTATGGCCAAGCACAAAAAGGTAGACAAGGTAAAAATTAAAAGCCTGCGAAAGGAAAAAGTAAAAACTGTAAGGGAAAACAACAGCATTATGCACGGCTATGGTGGAAACTTGAAAAATGATGTGTACGTTTTTATACTCCAACCTCTAAGGTAGCCTTATTGTTTTTTTTTGGGTCTCAGTAGCTGAAACTTTGCACTTTGGTGGCCAATACACAGCCACATGAACCGCAGCAGCTCGGATAAGATTAATGCGTTACAATAAAAGATGATTTGTTTTTTGGGGCTGCCTGTTAACAGCAATGCCCGGCGGTGTGAAAAGTCAACAACTGGCATAGAAAAGCCAGGCCAAGTCAGGGCATCACATTTCCCAGGTGTCCTGCTCCAGGTGTTCGTCGTACGGCGTACACCCATGCGTATACGTGTTCCTGGGGGCTTAGTGAGCTGCATGCAAATTGGCTTTCTTGTGGTTTCGATGATTGGTGTTTAGGCTTCTGAGTCGAAGCCCAAGCCTCCCGAAAAACCTGGCCTGACATAAGGCTGGAACGAAATTGAGCCATTTTGTGAGAACGAGCTGAGCAAATAAGGTAATAAATAACCCGGAACCGAAAGTGGATCTTGAGCTGCGAGCCCCGTCACCCCCTTAAGTGTCACTTATGGGCTTTACTCAACGCCTTGGGTTTATTGCCTCAAAAGGGAATCAAGTGTCGTATACAAGTATTGGCTTTGTAGTAATTGGGCTTTGTGTGTATTTACCCAAATTAATGATTCAGCTTAAAGCAGGTTTTTTGGGCTTCTATAAACTGAAAGGATAAATTGCTTCAATTTAGTTTCGTCAGCTATGAGTCAAAAAGGTCAACTGCTGATGCGTAGAAGATTCTTATAGTGGTACACAAAAAAAGGGCTCGTTTGTATGGCTGCTCCGCCATTTTTCCCGATGACTCATCTTAAATTGTCGCCATATCAACAGGTTGCCGGATGGATGACGAAACTCAAGACAAGACGAAGGATGGCTGGGAAGTTGCGTCATCTGTTCCTTGGGGAGGAAGGGGGATCTGTGTGGGCTCCCCAGCTTCGGTAATAATCTGCAGTGCTCATAAATGGTGAATCCCCATGAATCGAGCAAATAGATAAAACGGTCTGGTCTCCCTCGACGGCTGCCTCGTGCCGCGGCAGACATTTATGCAAATGGGCGTCTTCTGCTCTATGAATAGCACGGCCACAGAGCCTTTGCCGAGGACAATACATTCAATTATCAAGGACTGCGCCACGACAGGCCTTGCTTTTGTACTCTCCACATTTTCCACAGACTGTCCCTGTCACAGACATCGGCTCTTTGCTCAAATGACTTTGGTTCTGATGCAACTGCTGTGATTGTGACAGCCGCACTCGAAGTCCTTGCCTGTTAACACCAATTACAGGACATGACAGGGTGAAGCTGGAACAAGTAGTTCCGGCGCCTACAGATTTCTGTCTGCTGTCATATTATAATTTATGAAAACATCCAGTAAGCTCCCCATCCACCTAAAAAAAAAATACCCATTTCTGCCCCCTTGGCGTCAATGGTCTATGCGTAAATTGCACGCTAAAGATGGGAATTTCGGGCTGATAAGGGATCAGGCGAATAAACTGGAGCAAATTGTTGCCAGACCAACTGGCGGCAGGCAGCCGATAAGTCGCTTAATGTTGGCCTGCAGTATTTATGGCATATTCGAAGGCTTTCAATCGGGATCCCGGGCTTAGCACTTCAAGATTGCCCGACTTTGTGTACAGAATTTTCTTAAAGTCAAACCAAAACGGAAATGGGGGATGGGGTCTTATTTATAAGGACTTACAACGAACTGGGCACAAGGTCCTTAACATATATTATGTTAATATATTTCTTAAGTGTTATTTATTGGTGTTGAGAACAAGAAAGTTTTTCTAAGCAGTTTCAGCTCTTAGGAACCATTTATTAGAAGCAAGACTTTTCAAAATTTAATTTTAATAACTTGGTCTTGAATATTTAGAGAAAGGGTTTCGTATACATATTACAAAAGATTTAATGCCACTTTAAAATATAATTTTAGGTTTCTAGAAGTATACAGTGAATAAAGGATATTTGTTCTATAATGTTGCTTACTTTTAGACACGTAAAAATTACATTTAAAAGTGTTTTTAAATCCCCAGCGATTTGTGTGGCTTCGCCGATAAGTTGATTTTAGTTTCCTTAAATGTGAAGGTCGGTGACTCTTCTTGAGATGTCTCCTTCGGTGCATTTAACACACTTTATTTCTTATATTAAAACACCCCCAGAAGGGTATAGCCAGATCCATCCAACCGTTCAAAGTCGATCCCCAGGCGTCTTATGATTTTTTTCCGCTTCTGGTTAGCTGGCCACCCGAGGCGCCGACTGTGCTCGTAAATGTTTTGGTCATTAGCCATGGCGTGAAAACCAATAAACACGACGGTCCAATAGAAATAAAGACGGGAAAAACAAAAACACAAAAAAACCAGAGGGACCAGGCACACAAAAATTGCAATCAAATCAAAAACTACAAAACAAGAGCAAAATGCCTTTATGATATGGCCATAAAAGCCGACCACGCTGTCCCAACAATGGGCCAATTTGCGGCGCTCAATAAAAATAATAAAAATGTTGCAACTTTTGTTAAAGCCAACCATTTTGGCCACACTCTGTCTGTGTAAGCTCTTTAGTCACTTGTTTGTCTCTGTGTTTGTTTGCCTGTCTCTGTCTCATATTTTTTTCCATTGCGGCACGTTTATGAGTTATCATCGGGGGCAGTGGAGTGCTGTTCAAATGGGGATTGTGGTTAGATGGCCAGCTGCCACGCCCATTGCCTCGCGGGGGGCGGCTTTAATAACAAACCTTTATCGTGTATTTAATGTGGTTTTGTCTCGCTATCTGTCTGACCGAGTGCGTTCTTCGGTGGTTGAATTATTATTGATGATATACCCGAGACTTTGGTCAAAACACAGCACGATGGGACAGGTGTAAAGGTATTGCCAAACGTTGACAAACCATAAATCATTTAGCCAAACCCGCAAGCTGTCAAAGAACTGCGGTATTATTATTTAAACGTAATTCAATATTCTCTCATCGAATTTCATATTTCCTCGAACTTTTTAATATATGTATTCAATAATAGCCAACCATGGATTTCACTCGATGGCCACCCGAAAGTGCTTTTCCAATGAATTTCCCTCGCAAATCCGTAGGCCACATATTAAATATAAAAGTTTGCCGCCATTTAATTCAGTTCTCGGCCAGACTTTTCACACTTCAGAGCGCCTGCACTCGTACAACTTGCCACATCGCACATACGCCCCATTGCCCATTACGCATTCGCCCAGTGGTAATCATTTCTGTAAACTGTTTTCGAGGCACGGGTGGAGACCCATTCGAGGCACGTTGGAAGGGAAACCTTTTCGTCCTTTCGTGGAACCCACAGCCACACAGTCACACAAGCAAACCCAAGCCACGTCCTGGGAGCGGAATACAAATGGCTGTCCTAGGCAACTTGACTTGACTTGTCTGTCAGGCGGCAAAACAAATGGCGGAGCCCCCAAAGCCGCAGAGAAACTATTTATATGCTGCCCCCAAGCAATGCCGGGATCCGGGTGGACCAGTCCGAATAGATGGATGGATCTTTGACGGTTGTCCATCGCCTTTATTGGCAACATATTCGAGCGCATTGTCTGCATCTGCGGTGCGTCGTCGCCTTGATTAATCGACATGCGGACATTGAGTTTCTGCAGCGCCAGCAAAAGGAATCTCGACCAACACTGCTGGCATAATTCCACGTGCCTGTCGCGTTCCAAAGTTTTCTCGCCTAATTGGCAGAAACTTTCTCCAAGGAATTGCACTTGCCAAAATCATTATTATTAATAGTTTTCAAGGAAATTTTTTAAAAATGTTGTTGCCATTCACCAAAGTATCTTTAAAATAATTTTTGTTTTATATTTTGTAACAAAATTTAAAAGCTTTGTTTTCAGAAATCTTTTTTTGAGAATATCCTATGATTTTTATAAACACATCAGCAGGATTATGAAACCACCTTTAAAACCTATTTTAGGTGTTTAAAAGTATGCAACAATATATATTAAACTCAGAAGAACAACGAATTCATTTAGAAAGTCAACCATCCCTAAATCAGTGCATACCTTTAAAAATGTTTTCAAAACCCAAGTGATTGGTGCGGCATCCCCTGGGTGGTTCTATTACGTAACATTCCTAGCTTGGCATAAATGTTTTGGTTTTCAAAGCATAAGATAACTAAGTAATACTAATTTAAATAAATGATATTTGAAATTCATGAATAATATAACACTTTTAAATATAATTTATAAGTATAAATATTTTTTTTCTTACAAAAATGTTCTTTTGGTAAACCTATAGTGCGTTTCCATAGCAAACACAGACTATTGACACGGTTCTAATTGGAGTAACTAAATTTTTGATGAGTGCAGGGGCACCCACATACGCACCGGCGCTATCTCGGCTGGGAAACGCACGGATGGGCAAACAGAGTGTCCCGACCACCAGCTAGACGACTCCATTACCCCCGCTGCTGGTCCTTCCCCCGACTCCTGTGAGATATGTTGTTGCTTGTGTTGCTAAATGCTAACGATGACGAGGACTTGGAAACTGGGGGAACCTGGGGGATCCCGGGCAATGGGGATTGGGTAACGGGAGTGCGTCACAGGACGATGATGATAATGGCCTCGTTGCCATTACTTTGTTTAGCTGCCTGCTGGCGCAGCTCCTTTAGGGCTGCTCCGTGTGGCTGTTGTTGTTTCTAGCTTGTTGGCTTAATTGATTTAGTTGAAGCTGCACAGAGTTTAATAGTTGCTCATCATTTATGTGGCGCCTGAGATGGCCACAAGGAGCTCTTCGCTCCGTTCCGTTCAGTTCAGTTCGGTTCGGTTCGGTTTATTTGGCATGGCGTTTAATTTTCTCCAGCACTGTGCTACACATTTCGACGCGCTGACAGTGGAGGAAACCGGTTGGGAAGTGTCTACGAGCCATTACCACTACCGGCGTCGCATGCAATCGAGCCGGGCTATTGAGTCAACGCCAACTTGGTCCACTTGGTCAACAATGGTCAACCTCCCTGCGAAGCTCGGATTGCCAACTGACGCCTCAGAGCCATGAATGGCGTTTTATCTAATCCGCGGCAAAACAGCTCTCCGGCCAGTTGGCGCATTTAAAAAGCCATTTTAATTATTTATTAGCACATTAAGCAGTAAGAAATTTCAAGAATCTGGACTGGATGATGAAGACAGTGGGAGAGATTCGGTCAACTGAATTGCTGTGATACCCTATGCCATTTAACTTGGTAAAATTAAAATATAAAATAATATGAATATTAAAGGATGTTGTAAAAAATAGTATTTAAGGATGCTAAAAAATAATATGAATAATGTAGAATGCAAGGAATTAAAATTAATATCTTAGTTTTGTAAAGGGCTTTTACATCAAAATTAAAAAATAAAATAAAAATGAGTGCTAAAAGAAGATATAGGATTGACCAATCCATTTATCAACTTTTTATTTAAAATTGTATGTATTTAAAGGTATGTTCTAGATAAGTATTTGTACATTATTTAAAACTTATCTGTTGTAAAAGACCTTATATTTTTGTAACACATATTTTTTTTATAAATGGTCATTAAAGTTATGTAAAGGTAGCGTGCAGTTGTGATAAATTATAACAAAATAGCTTTAATGAATTTTAAATATTATTCAAGGCATTACATGTTAAGCAACTTACTTTGATAATCTCCAAAGTGAAAACCCTGATATCATTAACAAGAATATCTTGATAACTTCTTGAAAACTCCATATATGGCTTCTTGTAGGACAGCCAACGTTCCGAAGACTGGCTTATGTCAATCAAAAGGCCAAGTTCAGGTGTAATTTCAACTGCGACTTTTGATCGGATGCTGGGTACTCGGTGCTCGGACTTATGGTGCACATTACACACATTAACAAGATCATTGTCGCTGGTAATTGTTGTTGCCGCAATTAGCGTTGGTAGCACTTGATTTATGCAGGTGCCATGCAAAGTGGCAGCAGCTTCGAAGCTTCCAAGTTTCCAAGTATAGACAATGCCGCCACTCGCAATTAATCAGCACTCGGAGCCGGCGATCCGTATTCACCGTATAAAAGGTGGCCTAGGGCATTGCCAACCGAGTCAGTCCCGCTTTGGGCTCGAAGGGATCAGTAGCAAGCTCTCCAAAATGCGTACTATAATGGTAAGTACACAGAAAAATGCATACACTTAAAGATCAATTTGATAATTGGATAGTAAAGTTACTAAGTAGTTATTATTATGTCTTGGAAAATTCTCTTAAATCGGAAAGAGCGAAAATAGGAAAAGAACGGAAAAGAAAGATGAGGAACGTATCAATGTTATACTCCCCATGTCTAGATATAATTGAGACTTAATTTTATCGTAATGATCAAAGTATCATATCAATTTGTTCTCTGTAGAACCAGAATTCTAGTTAGCCGGATATAGAAGATTACTCATTATATATTTTCTTCTACACAGTTTTTCCTTTTAGGCCTTTTGGCTATAAATTACTGGGAGCAGGCAGCCGGTCATGTGGTGGCCCTTCCCCCAGCTGGAACCTATTTGCTGTCGCCCCCTGGTCAGGTTCTTCTGCTGGTCCAGCCACCTCCTCCACCGCCGCCGCCAGAGGACGATGGCTCCTACAAGCCGCCTTCGAGCCCCGAAGATGGTCTGTGGAAGCCGCAGCCTGGTCTGGAGGGTGAGTACACGGAGCCGGAAATAAGCCAGAGTGGAAGTGGAAGCGTCAGTGCTGAAGGCGCAGAAGGTGCTGTCCTGAGTTCAGATGCCTCTGGGTCTGTTGACGCCCAAGCTGGACCGCCAGCACCAGCGGCTGCTGGAGGAGCAGGCGAGGCCGGCCAGGCGGGACAGGCAGGTGGAGTTCTCGGCGGAGCGGGAGGAGCAGGCGGAGCTGGTGGTGGTGGCAGTGCCGGCGGCGGGGGTGCCGGCGGAGGCGGTGGCGGCGGTGGAACAGCCACTTCCGGTCAGAGCGGTGACAGCGGCCAGCCGGGAGCACCGAGTCCGGCGGGACCTCAACCCGATGGTGAGGATGGCGCCGATGGAGCCGATGGACCCGATGGCCCGGATGGCTCGAAGGGCGGAAAGGGCGGCCAAGGTGGCAAGGGAGCACGTAATGGAGCAGGAGGCGGTGGAGGAGCAGGAGGAGCTGCACCCCAGCCCCCGCCGGCAGCGATTCCCGTCCAGGCTGTGCTGGTTCCCGCTCCCGTTTGGCCCGATCCGGAGTTGAATGTGGTGTAAGTGGAGGTACCTGTACATAAACATAGATAGATATATCATATTATCTATTTCAAAACCCACAGTCGCCTTCTGTAGACGTCCAAGGACCCTTGTGCCATTCGCCTTTTCCCCTCTGAATAGCCGATTAAGTTAGTCTTAAAGCTAGTCAATGTTTTTGGAGCTCACATTTACCCTAAGCTAAGGCAAGCGAATATTAAAATTCGATTACAAAGTACTTCAATGTTGTGTCATTTTAATTGTCGAGCAAAGGTCATAGGTTGGCGACCTTTCACTAAGTATGCTAGCCTAATGGACATGGGTCTAACCTTTTCTCCGCTTCAGATACTCTATCTTCAAAGTGTTCTATATTCGGACTGAATAAATAAATTGGAAACGACATCAGTAACCGCCAATTAGAAGCGGTGTTGTACAAAAAAAGCTCTGAGATAGAAGCAGCTTTCAAATGTCAGGTTTAGTAGTGCATAAATTATGCCTAAAAGTAGGCACTGTAATTTACATACGCTTTTCCCTAGCCGAGTTTCCAGGGAAAAATGCTAATTGCGTGTCAATCAGTTGATGTTAATTTGGAAAAGGTTTTCCCGCCCAGATATATTCAAGCTTTAAGGGAAAAAGCCGAATTGATATGGCTGCGCATTTACATCGTATCATGCGTGGGCTTAGAGTTTCAACTTTCAACTGAATATTCATGTGGGAAAAGGTCAAAGCCTGGAGAAACAATAATCACCTTTGGCCATCTCTGTTGAATATTCGAAAACCGTTTTTGCTCAGATGATTTTAGTGTTTGCTATTTTCTATTCCACGGCATTTTCCCACACACTTGCCTCATCTTGTGCCAAAGTGCTTCTTATTACTTCGATTTTCTCGCTTTCGTGTGGCCCACTTTGTTGCACAAATGGCTCGAATCGCTGGAAATCGAATTTTCTGCGTTGCACTATATCTACTTTGCAACAATGATTCTGCCTTGGCCGCGTGTGCCGGCACTATTTGTGCACATGTCTTTGAAACGAAGCACAAAGTGGATGAGTCCTTATCGACTATCTGTGAAAAAGTTTCCACGAACCCATTTTCGCGGATTAAAGTGGTTAGCCATTGGGATATCGGCAGTTGCTTGGAAAGATAGGAAATCTTTCAGAAGCTTTTATTCGAAGATTAAAAATTGAAGGAACCTTTACTTCTGTGACAGGTTAGGATGATAAAAACCCATATTAGTTTATCTGTTATTTTAAAGGTTCTTTATTTTACAATATAATATCTAATATATAAAGATCATATACTAATAATACTTTTTATAATCTTGCGAATATATATTTTACAATATGAAAAACGAACAATAGAACTAGGCGTGGAAATGATTATTTATTTTATTTATTGACTCCGGTACATCGTTTAGAAGAACAAACTTTGATTTAAAGTTTTAAAATTTATGAAAGCTTTGCGTTTTTGACAAATACCAGAAATTCGAAATATAACTTAAATAGATTTTTATGATTCATAAATTCACTATATATTATTTCTAGTACTTTTTATGATCTTAAAAATGTGTATTTTCTAATATAGCATCATACTAATATCAATATCAATTAATAATTTAAAAATAAATTTAAGCTCAAAGTTATTATAATAAAATATTTATCTCTCTTACGCAAAATATAATATTACTTCACTTTAAAATATTTTTTTCTTAAAATATTACAAATTTTTTCCTGTGTAACAGAATAAACATAACACATAAATGGCTCCTTTCCCATCCAGACAATTATTTAGATTTCCCCCCAAACAATTGCCAATATATTTCGACACTCCTGCAGTTGCAACATGCATTCAAATCAGATCAATTAGGCCATAAATTAACGCCTCAACCATAAATTAAATTGATGCAAAACATAAAAGCCATTTGACCAAGATATGCAAAATGCAGCTCATGCAACGCCCACTGTGAAACTAAGCCAAAATAAAGACAAGAGCAGCGTCAGAATGCCAGGGCTCAAAATCGCTTTTGAATTGTGTTTGTTGGCTCAGACTTTGTGTTTGCTCAACGGCTCTGTGTTGCAGTTAAATCGGAGCCCTGGGCGCAGGGCCAAATGCCACAACAGTTCTGGCCAAAAATCAACAAAAACAAAAACCGCAACGGACTTCGATTGATTGGGCCAACTTGCAAACTGGCGGGCAAATGCAAATGTAATTCTTCAATCCGAATGAAATTTTTTTTGATTTTTGAAAGCAAGGAATGAGAAGTGAGTGCAAATCAACGACGCCACTTGCAATAATATTGTTTGGTCGAAATTAGTTGGCAGCAAATCTGGCCATTGCACATTCACTTTTGGCTGGAAGCCGACCACGCCCCAACACTTGTGGCTCACTGGGATGTAGATATTGGTAATACCGATTGGTTTCTGGCCAGGCTACCGTTTTTTTGCGGGGTGCCAAATATTCTGAACTGCGGATAAACACAATCGCCTGGCCGGTAATTCGAACAATTTCGGCTTTTATGCGCTGCCTGGCGTGTAATTAAATTAACTGCCGGGTCAGTAACCGGATCGAAGTCAAGCCCCACCTGCCCCGAAGGTCGAATATTTTGTTTTAAAGTCGATCTCACTTATGGCCTGTAACTGTAACTGTTAGTGGCCGACAATTGGTCGTAAATCGAAATGCCAATGCATGCTTAATTAAATGGCAAAGACCCCAAAGAGCCCATCCCAAAAGACGTCCCTAAATCTACGATAAAAGCCAAACCCTCGCTTGTTTATGCGTGGAAAATTGAAAATCGCTCCTCGTATTTTCACCTGCCTGCCGGCTGACCTTTGCGTGTCAGCCCGCCGGCCAAGGGTTGTTAATTTTTAATTAGCCACCATGGCCCGTAATAAACTAGGCCCCCTTCAAGGTCGCCCCAAAAGGTTGCACTTGAATTTATGGCCCCCGGGGTGGAAATTCCTTGCCCCCTTTTTGGGGCCGAAGAGCACATTCAATTCCGACTTGACAAATGCATGGCAATCTATTTACTCAAATTGTTTGCCCAGCTTCGAAGCGCCAATAGTTCGAGTCTCCCCAAGTCGAGTGACACAATCCCCCCCCCCCCCCCACACACACACACACACATAAAACACACAATTTTGCAGGCGGCTGGGGTAAAAAATACAAGACTCATACCGCATTGATTGATTGTTTGTTCGCTCCCAGTGTCACAGTGCCACATTCAGCTATCCTCCGATGGGAATTCAGAGTGCCACGCCCACAGCATAGCACACCACCCACCGCCCCCGCAGGAGGCATTTCCACATAGTACACAAGCACACACATGTGGGGGTATGCAAATTTCAATCGTTGCATTGCAAATATTTATGTTCCTTTCAATGCAGTCACTGTGGGTGGAAGATGGGGTGCGGTTGGTTTAGGTGGTTATTCTGGGTGGTGCGGCAGTTGACCTGTGACAGGGAATTATGAGCCAGAGTTTAAAGGAAATGGGATTTCCCACTGACACAGGGGAGAGCTTCATGACAGGATGCCCTTTTAATTAATATGACAAAACAATGGAAATAACATAAAAATGTGGTTGAGAGATAAATCTGAATACGGGTGGTTTAAATTAAATTCCAACGAGCACAAAGTCAACTCGGTGCTTTGACGAATAAAAACAAAAAACGAAGAAGACCTAGTATTTATTTTTTATACGGTATACGTATTTTGTGAGGGCTTCTAAATGTTTTGGAATTAAAATTTGCAAAAAAAATATATGTTTTTAAAGGGAAGAGAAAAACCTTTTTCGGAACTCCATCATAGCATATTTTAAAATTATTTGTTGTTATTATTTAAAAAGAAATAAAAGTTTTAAACCCGTTTTTTAATAACAAGAATATACAAAATTGCATATTCGCTTTTCATTGAAAATATTTGAATAAACAAGTGGAATGAATATACAAGTTCATATATATTTATAAATAAATGGTATGAATATTAAAATCCAAGATTTAGTGAACGAAAAATCACATAAGTTCCCTAAATAACGTAATGCCCATATCCCAATAGTAAATCTGTTATAAAAACCTTTGCTTATAATGCTCCACATAAACATATGAATTTAATTAAGAACTCTTGTTGCCACAATTCCCTCGTCAATTCCAAACACTTTAAATTGTGATCAAATACATTTTTGCAGTTTATTTGTCTGTTTGCAGTTTCATATAAAATATAGATCTATATCTGGTCAGATACATAGAGATTACAACAGTTATTTACAACATACTCATACAGCGTTTCTCAATCGAGGTAAGATAAGAGAAAGAAGATGTAGATTGTCGGGCAAGGAGATAGAAAGAGAAAGTCTAGTTCAGAGAGATGTAAATAGGAAGATGTGTGTGCTGTGACTGGGACTTCCATCCAAATCCGAATCGCTCGAAACCCAGCGGGCAAGGAAGTCTTCCTCCGAAGAACTTCAATCTCCCGTGTGTAGTGGCTTTCAGTTTTCCTTGTGTTTTTGAGTGGCGTGTGTGTGCGTTTCTCAGTGGGTGAAAGATAGGTTCAGTAATATGTAGAATAGACAGATAGATGGAAAGACAGACAGACAGATAGATACAGAGTTGGGAATGCTGCTTTAAAGTCGCTCTAGCGTGCGTATACGCAATGCAAAGTTGCGCATACGCACCGCTGGCTTCGGTAGTCGGTTAGGCAGAGTGTATAGAGATGCTCGTCGTCGATCGGAGGTTAAGTGCCGATCCCTTTAATCCTTAGTAGTGGTCGTAATGCGCATGGTACTGGCCATCGTCCTCGTGGCCATTGCCTCCGTAGTAGCCACCATGGCTGGCCGGAGCTCCATGACCGGCGGCAGCCACTGCATTCAGATGCGCGGCACGGGCGTGCTGCACCTCGGCGGGCTCCACGGGCACTCCATTGTGGATCACCGGGATGTGGATGGGTCCCTTATGCGCATAACCAGTGGCGTAGCCGCTGTGGCTGCTGTGGCTCTGCTCCCAGCGTCCATCGTAGTGGCCATCGTCCCAGGATCCATGGGAGGCAGCTCCTCCGTGGACGGAGGCCTGCGACACGGCGGCGTAGTGGGCGGCCTTGGCGTGCTGCACCTCGGGCGTGTCCACGGGCACTCCGTTATGGATCACGGGCACATGGTAGCCACCGTGGCTGATGGGGGCAACGGCATGTCCGGAGCGGGCGGCAGCGTGGGCGGCAAAGTGGGCGGCCTTGGCGTGCTGCACCTCGGGCGTCTCGACGGGAGCTCCATGGGCATGGGCCACGGCTCCCAGGGCCTTGGCATGGGCGGCATAGTGCTCAGCCTTGGCGGCCTGAACATCGGGCGTGTCAACGGGAACACCTCCATGGGTCAGTGGGACATGGGCGGCCTGGCCATAGCCCCATCCTCCTCCGTAGATGGAGCGCTTGTACAGATGGTGTCCACCGGCATTGTGGGCGGCAGCGGCGTGGGCAGCGGCATGTTCGGCCTTGGCATGCTGCACCTCGGGCGTATCAACGGGCACGCCACCGTGGGTCAGCACCGGGATGTGGATGGGTCCGTGGGCGTAGCCATGGGCGTAGGGCGCGTAGGAGCCATGGGAGTGGGCGGCAGCGTAAACGGGGGCGGCGTGAGCGTGAGGAGCCTGCGGCAGGTTGGTGCCCACGGCATTGAAGCCATGGTGCGGATCAGCAGTGTAGGACACCGATTGCACGTGACCATGACCATCCACGTAGGAGTAGGAGCCGTGCGTGGTGCCATCATGGCCGCGCGTCTCATGCTTCTGTGAGTTGGGATCGGCGTATCCGTAGGAGTAGGTGTGGCTGTGGGGGTCCAGGTGCTGGTACTGTGTGGACACGGCTCCGTGCCAGGAGGCGGACACCGTGGAGACCAGCAAGGCGGCAGCAATAAACTAATGGGAAATGAAAAACAATTTTAATTTAATTGTCCACATAAATAGAAAAAAAAATTAGATTTTTAAAAATATATAAAATATAAATATCGAAACTGTTGCTCACATTTTATAAAAGTAATAAGTCGCTCTTAAAAGAGCATAACATTGTTAAATCACCATATATGTTTTTGATGTAATTTTAAATTTACTAAAATGTTCTCTATAAGAAAACTAATTCCAAAAAACTAATTAATAAATGTTATACGGTTTAATAAAAAGAATCATCAAAATAGTAATCAAAATAAGCTCATTCAATTTTAGCTCTTCACAAACGGTTTCACTAATATCCGTCTTCAGGAAACTAATCCAGGATAAAACCCGCTGTCTTCATAATACATTTAGAAAAGTACACAATTAAGTTAGATACTTAATGTTTCAGATATCCAATGGTTTAAATCATACTAGTTCCTTATCTTGCCCCTATTTCCCACACTGTAGAAAATGTTAGGTGTGGGATTATGCCATGGCTCAGTAATTACTCTTGCGGTAGCCGCCGCCTAAAATCTTTAATCGCAGGTGTCACTCAATGGGAGCTTATAAGCCGCCTCTGCTAACCTAATTACAGGCTTTGCTTTTCTTGCGCTTGCGCCAACGTTTTCCTCTCGCTTTTCTTTTGCAAACACACGCCCATCTCTCCGCTTTTCTTTCGGATTCGCTTTTCCAGCGCCGCGAAGCGCAACCGTTTGATTCGATTCAGAGATACACGTTTCGACCAATATGTATTCGTTTGCAGATATTACCGCATGCGGCGCGATTATGTACCATATTATGTGTCAGCAGGTGAGTGGGGCAAGTGGGGCAGGCTGAACGGAAAGTGGTGGAAAAACAGTTAAATAAACTGTCCGACATGCAACATGTCAACGGCTTACCAACGGGACTTCGCACAGAATTTGATGGCAGCTGATGGTTTTCTGGGTGGTACGCTTAGCATGACGTGCCTAGCGTAAATGACTCTCGGATGGAACTGAAGGATTTATGCATTTCGGTAGCAGAACAGGTGGCACATTATTCGGAGCGGAATTTAAATGAATCGAATTAAATTCAACTGAAGGCATGACAGATTAATATGCCATTTAAGGAATGCAAGCAATGCATTTATTTTATAATGCCAAGTCACTGTCATGTTTAAAGCAAATATAATCATATAACCAATTGTAGTTTATGTTTTTTATCCTAAAGATACGTTTTCTTATGCACCTTATATATAATTTTTAAATTGATGGTTCTAATCAAAGATTTGATAGAATAAAGCACTTCCTAATGTTTTAAAACCTTGTTCCTTAGATCTTGTTAAAATCAAATTCAAAACATAAATTTGTTTTTGACTCAAAAAGTGATCACTGGGTATTGTGTACTAACATTAACTTTAAAAAATTATCCTAAAGATCTGTATTTCGAATTTATAACAAATAAAATATTGTTTTAAAGATGTAATGATCTATCATTTACTTGGTTAGCCAAATCTTTGATCTTATATTAACCTACTTGTTAAACAAAAATTAAATTTTTTTTTTAAAACCATAAATAAAGTAGAAGGTAAATATTTATATATTTAAGGAAGTGAGACACCTAAGCCCAAAATCCTTAAGGCCTGATAAAACTCTACACTTTATCACTCTTAATTTTTCACATATCCTTTTGATGTTATCCTTTAGATCCCATGGCGTATACTTACGAATGGCTTCATTTTGAGTTTAGATCACACGATTGAGCTTCGAAAAGGAGTTTCGGGGATACACTGGGGATGCACGGAAGTGGAAAACTAACTACACACGACACGACACAGGCAGTGGTCGCTGGACGCTGGTTGAACCTCCTAGAACCACGACTAGGACTGTTAACGAACTGTGCTGACTGCTGGCTGGCGGCCCTAATATATACCGCCCGAGACCGGCGACCGGAGACTGGGGAGCAGAGCGCACACCGAGACGCCGAGCTGAGACGCCGGCGCATGCGCAACATTGGTAACAGCAGCAACACCAGAAACAACAACAACATCAGCAACACCAGCAATATCGGCCATACAATAAAAAGCCAACGAGAGCAAGAGCAGAACAATGTAATCGTATTACCACTTTAATCGCGGCTCGAAGCGGGTTTTGGCCAAAGCCGAAGTGGATATCGAAGCCCCAGCCGAAGAATGTGTATCAATCGCTTTTTTTTGTTGGCTGGAGAGCACTGCAGCAGCAACAGCAGCAGCATGTTGCTGGCGTGCAGCTGCACCGGCAACATGTTGCTCGTGCGTTTCCTTAGCTGCGTTTGTCACTGCGAAAAAAAGCAGCTGCCATGACCTTGCTTTCAAAGCATTTTAATTGCCGGTTTGAAACTAAACTTGGCGATTGCTGTATTTGTTTTTTTTTTTTTTTGAGGGGGAGCCACCTCTTTAACTTCCGCGCTTTGAACAATTAGCACTCATTATTTGGCCACGGGATTAGGCCGATCTTATCGATAGGTGCCTTTCCAAAAAACGCCCAATGGCCCCGCCCCAAGCAGACCCCAGCGATCAAATTAAAAAATTCTTACCCACCGCTCTTGCAGGTTGCAACATGCCTGCCCAACTTGCCCCAACGGGGGCCATAACGAAATGTGAGCTGGCCAATTTCTGGGCGTTTGCCTCTTTAATCATTGAACTGCATCGGAAAACGAAACGAAAACTTTGCAAATTAAAAATAAAAACAAGAGCACAGCCCAAAGAAGCCGGGGGAAAAGACAGACAAAAGACAGAAAAATGGATTTTCTATACACTTTTGGCCGCTGCTGTTGTTGCCACATGTTGCAGCATTTCTTTGCAGTCCGCTAATCTAGATGTTGCACTCACAAAGGCACTGGAAAAAATAGTTTTATAAGTAAGAATACAGGACTGGCATCGAATTATAAATACCAGATCTTGAAAGAAACTGTTGATGGGCTTTCGAATAAAAATAAAATATTTTTGAAGCAAATGATATACAAGTATAATCAAATATTTTACAGGAAACACAGTTTGTGACAATCTTCAAAAAGTTCTTTAGGTAGTAGTTTACTGGTTATATATATATATGGTAGTTATATACTGCTAACAGCAAAAATATTTTAAATGGATCTGATTATTTTAATTTAATAGCATAAATATCGTTAGCATATTCCGAAAACGATAGTATAATTCTGGCTCAAAGACGAAAGCTACACATTTTCCCTAAGTGTACCATGAACCGCTGCATTATAATGAGTGCTTGCACTCCGCCTGAATTCGATTATTTGCATTCGATAAGCGAAATCGGGAGAGCGGGTGGCTCTATAGCTCCGGCACACTCCATATATTCTCGTACCCCTATCGGCAACTTAATTTGTTTGGCTTCGCCTGCCGCCAATTTAATTTGAATAAACCAAAAGCAAACTGCTCTTTTGAACTCGCATGTGTTTTATGCGCGGGCGGGCGATCATTTTGGGGCGTGTTTGACATTTTTGCGGTATGCGCAATATTATAAATTATATTCCCATTCCCGGTGCCACTTTTGTTTTCATTTTATTAGCTCGGCCCACTGTCGACAGCTGTGGGCTGTCTCGACGGCTGACTGGCTGACTTGCTGACTGGCTCAAGTGCAATCCACACATTTGTGGATTGTCGGGGTGCCCACCTTCAGCCAGTTCAGATCAGCCCGGTTCAGTTCCAACCAAATCCAGCTCCATTTGCGAGCGCAATTATTGTCTTGGCTTTCCATCCGAACGCTGCACTACTTGCCCGGGTGTCGGGCACATAAATTCTGATTGGTATCTGGGCGAAAATTAACTAATTACCTGGTAATAACACGTATTATGCAATCAGAATCAATTTATCTAAATGCGTTTCTAATCTAAAGAGGCCAGGCTTGAGTGTATTTTAAAATGTAAGCAATAAATATCTTTAAACGCTATTAAACACATCCAATTTATGTGGTAGGAAATGTCGAATCATAAGTAAATCAGTCAATAAAATATATGTGGTTTGGGTCGGAATACAACATCAAAGCTTAATGGATCAGCGTATTAAACTATTCCAATTACTATTATTGAAGTATGAACTTACTATATTGGAATTATTTTAATATTCAGATAAATATATGGTCCCATATAAAATATTTTAGTTATAAAAATCTTTACAAAATTTTTAGCTACAACAAATCCTAACTTTATTTATTTATATCAATGCCTTAAGTTTATTTTATAATATTTTCCAGAACTATTATTTTCAGTGATTGCTTTTTAGGCTTACTCATTGTTTGTTCAGCACGTACCAATGCCAAACTGTCTTTCGGCAAAAAAAATATCCTAAGGTATTTAACTTTGAACCACTTACGAGCCCCCCAGAATTTTCTGTTTCTGCACTCATTGCTGATTTTTAGATTCGTAGATACGGAAAATGTCTAACAATTGCAAGACGCAAAAAAAGTGTTTCAAGTGGGCGTGGGTTGGGCAGAACCTCCTTCGTTTTTGTCGTTACTTGTTGCCTTTTCATCTATTTGAATATATGCAAATCGAGACTGGATGCATAGATATTTTTCGATAAATTGCCTGCTTGATTTCAGCTCTCATTTAATTGCTGTTATTTACAGTTATGGGCAGGAAAAGAACATTTGCATCTGCATAGAATTACCTTTGTGTGGGCAGGTGTTGTTGGGGCTCTGCAATCGTTTGTCTTTTTATTTAGTATGCATATTTACACATGGCTAAATCATGTACAATTAATTGAACTAGCTGTTAAACAACATAATTAAGATGGATAGCGGGTGGCGGTGGTCGTGGTCACATTTTTAGTGACCGACCACTTGCAACCCAGCAGGCCATTAGGCAAATGAAGCGTGGTCTGCTTCTAGCGGTAGCTATTAATTGCAATTAATATTTAAAATTCTGCCAGCCAGACAATAAAATTCTTCATGCCGTGACGCAACTGAAACTGACTTGGCCAATAGCAATTGCAATCGGAATTAGCATGGCAACACCATCGGCGATGCCTTCTAACCTGGTCACGCATCACTGAATTAAATAACAGTGGATCTGAAGCCTAAAAAAATGAACTCTCTATTTTTTGGCACTTAAAAAAATATTAAGAACGACAATAATATTAAATCCTTAAGTGTGTAAGTATTTAAGACAGTGAAAATTAAATATATTATGTATTAGGAAACTAAAATGATGCTTATATTTTTAAGAAATGTACAATGTACCTGGACAATCACATTTAAAAATTGTATTTACTATATACCTTTTTTACACAGATGAAAGGTTTATGGAACCATTCCTTTGTTGTTATTTTTTATAATTTTAGCAGAACTTAAAATTTTTTTTCTTAAATTCAACAAATACCATACAATTTAAGTGAATTGGAGGTCCCGTTCCTAAAAAGTCATAGTTCTTGAAAAATATTTTTAGAATTTAATTATTTCCTAATAAAATGGAAATCCAGTTTTAAAAATATACAGCTCCAATAAAATGTGTAATAAATTTCCTAAGTCCTATTTTATACAAATAAGAGTGTCCCAATTCCTACAAATATATCCCATCGTACTCTTTTGGCATTGAAATTCTTCGGCCAGTTGGTTCGGCTATGACTGCTGGCCATTCAGACGGTGCGCCCTGCTTTGCCCAGCGATGCAGTGAAGCGTTGAGTGACTTTTGGCCAGGCGGATGCAATCGGCGAGCTCGCGGGTGGAAGTGCCCTCCTGGGAACGGCTAATTGAAGGCAATGGCAAAAGCAATCGCATTTGTCGATTTCATTCCTTGCCGCGTTTTTGTGCTTTTTGTTCTTACACAAACTGTTGCTTCGAATATTTGTGGTGAATTAAAAATGTTAATTGCTTCGCCAGTTGTTGGCCATAAGACAAATAAGTTTATGGTGCGAGAAACAAGCAACATTTCATGGTTACAGGGTGTTGAGATAGATTTTCTTGGTATACGATTAAAGAATAATAATTGGCTTCCATAAGAATGCAATAAGAAACCACCCTGTTCTGCGCCATTCAAGAATTAATTCAATGTGCTAAGCGTGCAACGCTAAAATAAATCATTAAAATTTATGAATTTAATTGGCTTCAATTATTGCCACAGATAAAATGTAAAGCAAAACAGCTAGCCATGATCAGGTAGTTATATTCTTTGAGATTTGGCTGCGGATCGTGTTGAGTGGTCGGCGATTCAATTCAATTAAATTTGATTCCATGAACAGGGGCCACCCTAACGTGGAATTACGAAAATTATAACCAGGGACCTGGGCCAATATATTATTAGGGTGTAGCTGACGAATGAACCGGGGCCCAAAAGGGGCGGAACCCGACTTTATCTGTATCTGTTTCTGTATTCGTATCTGTATCTGTAGTTTGTCACTTGGCGGCCCAAACTAATTGGCAGAATGCTGTTGGGGTTAACCAACCCAGAGTTGCGGGCGTAGCTGGCGGAAAATTAAATTGCAAATTTCTCAGATGATTGATTGGCAACGGGCTTTTGGGATGCCGCTGCTTGATATACTGGGTGCAGTGGCTACAGCTAAACAGATTCATTCCTAGATGCCCGGCGTGGGTTCTCAGCTATCGGGCTATCGAAGCTACGATCTAATGGCCCAGTTCGAAACTGGTCAAAAGCAGGCATCCAGCCATAAGCAATTTGACACGCCACAGAAACGGGTTTCTGTTTCACTTGCAACATCTGGGCCAGCAGTGGCGAGTGTTTGGTACCAGGTTGAAGCAGCCCCTCCTCTTCGCCTTATATAGCAGGCCACTCCCACACTTAAGGCCGGATTCCTGCAGTTGACACACACGTGTCCTGGCCAAAATGTCGCACAATCACGAATGGCCATTCGCGCATTTTTGGGGCCCACCAATTTGATATTTCCATTTGCTAACAACGCAAATCCGCCACAATCTCGCGACCCCCGGTGGCCATAAAGTTCGCCCCAGCGAATGGCCAACATTTTTGGAGGCGCACCCGCCAATCTGGGCAAAAAAAAATAACTCAGCTAACCCACATGCATAAAACGAGACCTTAAAACTCCAAAACTGACCACCACCCAGAAGCAGGCAACGTGCGGAGTCATCCGGGTGAACAGCCATAAAGTTGGCCAACAAGGTAAGCACAAGGAGGATGGAGCCTAACGAGGGGCCATAAAACCTTAGAGAACGGTGATGTCTATTTTATTTTGTCAAAAAATGTCATAAGGAGTTTCCTGGAAACTTTAAGATGGTCCCTGAAGAAATGCCATAGGTGAGAGGATAACACGGGAGGCAACGTAATTTATTACTGGCATAACAATTTCATGCTTACATCAAACTAGGATTAGAAGCCAAGCATTTCGGGGCTGTCAAATCCCTATTTTTCAAATTCATCCCATCCCCGGCAGCTGGCCCAAGTTCCACGTGCACACGTATGTATTAACATATAGTGGCACCTCCATTATTCATAGCCCACTTATGAAGGTCACGCCTGCGGTGCCCACGACGCCTACGAAATCCACATGATATCCCCTCGAAATGTTGGAAATGCCAGAGTCGACCTCTGGCATTATGTCCGACTCGCTTTGCCCCACAAAATCGAATCGGACTCAAGTGCGGCTGTTTGGGGCTCTTATCCATCTGTCAAATCGCCTATCTGACAGGCCCAGCAGCCGTCTCACTTTCAAATCCACGGAATGATTGGGGCTTTCGGGGAGATGTCAACTGAGAAACAAAAGTAACAAAGGTCACGTTCGGTGTCACAGAGAACGGGACTTTCAATTGATGGATCGGTGGGTGGGTGGGTAGTTGGTTCGGTGGTTCAGTGGCTTCAAGGCTAATTAGCCGCCGGACAACTAAGAAAACTGAGATCTCCGACCTGCTGCGACTTGCCTGTGAACTGCAGGCTCCAACTTGATTCCAGGTTCATGACACTAAAAAGGATTAAAAACTAATTAAGCGAGCGCGTAAAGGAAAAAGCAAAATGAGCTACAAGGCTAACAAGAAAAACCGCAGAATGGCAGGCGGTTAGTTATCCCGTCCTTTGATTTTTATCAGTATAAAAAAAGAAGCTGACAGAAGGCCAAGTAGCATCCTTCCACTTATCTGCTGGCTAATTGCTATCCGTGCCCTTGGCGAAAAGTTGTGCTAATTTACCATTTTACCATTCCTTCAGATCCTTCGGAAGTGCCGATGCAGGCCATTAAAAACTTTAACCACTGGCTAATTGCTGCAATCCCATTTGCATAATCCCAACGCAATCGATTAGCACAATCGCAACAACCACAATATAAAAGTTGGCACACAACAAGTGTGAAAGTCTGTCGGAAAAATTGTACTGCAACTGCAATCAAAGCAAATCAATTGGAATTAAATCGATTCGAGCGGAGTGCAGTCAGGATTGCAACACGTTAACCACATTAGTGACAAGTGCGGCATATTGCCTCCAACCGCACCAATTACTCGGTGCTTGGTGGCGCACGCGTGCTCGCACACCGCTGCGTATACGCAATCTCAGGGACAGCCCCAAATAAAACCAGTCGCATTCGTGCAGTTTCCCGCCAAACGGGAATTCGTATTGAAAGTCAATGCCATGGATCCAGTACAATGTCGAGGTGCGTGAAAATCGAGTACGCGTCGGTTAGAAACAGCCTCGAACTGAATGATTTGCAGAGTTCATTGAGGAACTTTTATTCAGGGGCTTTACTGGTGATCTATGTAGGGAAAGTTACCAATCTTAGCGTCGTCAGGGCTCAAGGTTTCAACTATGACTAATTCAATAAGGTTCAATGAAAATACCACTTTCATTTAATCTAACAATCCGAAATAGCTGTTACTTAAGAAACATCTCTTAGTTAAGATCTAGTAATAGCAAGAAAAAAACATTCAGCCCAAAAAATATGATGTTGCTCTTAAATTCTTCAACAATATCATCTTCATTAATAATAATATTTTAAGAAAATCAAAATAAATTGATCGAAAATAAAGATTTTATCATTTTTTTTCAATAATTATCATCACTAAAAAGATAATTAATATAATTTTGCTGACTGCCTCTAAATTTTCTAAAACCTCTGGATTTTTCCCTCAACTGCAAACACTGATTGCCCAACTTGAGCTATCTCGCCCCATGCAATAACTAACTTTAATTGGTCGCAAGTCCTTAGCTTCACATTTCTCTTAAGCTCGGAATTAGTTAAGCGATACATTTCCATATCAATTTCCTAAGCCGGGCTTGTTGCAATTTGGCCAGCGACAGTAACGGCCACTCGGAGTCGGCATGCAAAACAATATGAAGCATATCAAATGCCAGACGGCAGCAGGAAAGGCAAGCGAAATCAAAAGCACCAGCAACTCAGTACCTGAGCAGCTGAGCCACCGAGCAACACCTTCGCGCATGCGCAACGCCGCTTGGAAACTGCAGACGCTGGCGGGTGGTCCGCCTGTCAGTGGTAACAACAGCAACCAAATAAATACGAATCCTACGTACTGCACAGAAATCAAAAGTCACCATAAAAAGTTATGGATTTTTTGCAAGATCGTTATGATATTAACAACAATAGTTCATAATGTTACTTAACAAAAGTAAGTAATGTTAATGAAACTTTCTACTTAAAATCAGAATAAAGGATAGTCAGTATGGTGTGGTACAAAAATCGTAAGTTCGCATTTTTAATAATCTCTGGAAGTGTTTAAGGAGGTAGATACATCGATAGTGCCTTTTTTAAAGAAATTATTATTTTTGCCCATATTTTTAGGGTTTATATTTAGCTTTTAATTAATATATACCTTTAAAATAATGTACTGTACAGTTTTAAAAAATTAAATTTTATTGAATAAGTACTATTATAAGTTCTCCTGATCGACTGATTAATAAAATTCGTAAAGTAGTGGCAAGTAAAATCTTTAAAGAGGTCTTGCTTTGTATATGACTTTTGATCTACATTTAAAGATGGCGATTTTTTTCCTAACAATTACTAGTATTGGAATACCCAAATATCATATTTTTTTTAAATCTTGATGATCGTGGGAACTTAATTTTTCCGTGTGTACCGAAAGAAACCACCGAACCGCCAGAGTCGGCGTCGGCAAAGTGCAAAGTCACGGATGAATGAGCCAGTCGGAGTTGGCTGGAACTTTGCTCCAGCGATTCGTTTTAATTGATTTTGTTTTGCTGCAGGAACTGGGCTCATAAAACGCACCGCTTCACACCCCACCTGAACCACTAGATGGCCAAAAAAATGCCCGAAAAATCAGCGCTTGGCCAACTAATTTCGGCCAAACATGACCGGGCCGGCAAAGGAGTTGGCAAATATTTGCGGCCATTTCCAGCGTCTCCTAATTGTGGGCACCGTCTCGCTTTTGTTGTTGTTGCTTTTTGTGTGTCTATTGTTGTTGTTGTTGTAATTGGCACGGTTGGTAATTCTTTTTTGGCTAATTTTTGGATATTGGATTTTAGTAGCACTGTATTTGTGTGTTTTCGTTTCATTTTCATTTCCATTCGAACGCCCGTTGCTGACAATTTTCAATCCACAGAGTTGCAGTTTGTTTTTGTGTTTATGCAATCAAAATTCTTGCCGTTCCCGGGGCGAAGCAAAAAAAATAGTAAAATCGGCAAAAGCCAACACAAATGGCTCGAATGGCACTTGTGGGTGCAATTGTAATTATCCTAATTTATGTTGTGTGGTGGTCGCTCTAATGCAGTTTTTCGGCCTGCTATTCTGAAAACGGCCCGCAGATTTATTGTAAATTATCTCACAGCCCGACAATGATCGATAGTGCAAAATTTATAGTCGCCACAGCGCAGTTTCCCCCCATTAATTTTTGAAGTTTTTCGATTTTCTGTTTGCCTTTAATAAAATGCCGGCCGTATTTACCGGCTTTCAGTTTAGATGGTCAAAACGTTAGCCACTGTCGATGCTGACGGTTGTGTTTCAAAAATAATTAGACTAATAAACGAGGCCGCTATGCTGGTGGAAGTGCATTAGTGAAATGGAAACGTGAGTGGGAATTCATATATAGTATGTAACCCACATATGTGCGGTCCCGAAATTAATTGACCCAATGCTGATGGTAATGTAATTAAAAAAGTTATTTGGTTTACCACCTCGCGAACCTCCTGAATATTTAATGTGCCGAAATGAAGGCAACGCAAGGAATTTAAATACATCAACTGCAAATAACACAAGGATACTAAAAACACATGACTAGAGGAACAACCTTTTCACTCTAATTAATTAAATGAAAGTGCTTAATTATTAAATGACCCCATAAAAGGCAGTTGAACGGAACAAATCTTTTTATGGCAGGAAAAGGGCATCGCTAAGCGAACATGATTGACAATAGTCAAGTCCAGGTGTGGTCTTAGTCAATCAAATAGTAATTGAAATGTTTTTGTTGCTGCTGTCGTTGTTGTTGCCAGCTGACAAGTAACAAACGTGAGTGGATAAATCAATGATTGTGGGCCTGGGCCCGGACAAAGCCAACTCCATTGATTTATGATCTTTTAGCGGGCTTTAAATTAATAAAACCGCTCGGCTGCCATATGGAGTTGTCAATAGCACATTGTGTTTGATGAATTCAATTAGCATTTTTATAATGACACGGGTACGAACATGCATTATGAACGTGTGAATTATTTACAAGACACACGCAATTATTTACATATTTTTGTTTGGCCATACACAGGAAAAAGTATTTGGGACTTCAATAATATTTGTTTCCTTTTTATATTTCAGATTAAACCTATTATTATATTTCAATAATGATTACATTTATGACATATTTCCCTTATTTATAAATAATAAAACCCTAAATTTTGAAATCTGAAAATATTAGAAATGTCTTTCTAAGGACTAAAGCTTCGCACATAAAAAACAGCATATTAAAGTTAAATTAAATAAATAAAATACATATATTTTTTTTATAATATAAGCACATATATCTTCTAATCCAAATCAGTGCCAAATGTATTTTAAATTTAATGTACATACAAATTTTTCTCCGAGATAATATTTTTCCCAGTTGATAGGTATATTTTGTAGTGTATGAGCAGGCTGCTTTTCGAAGAACGTCAACGTCTGGAAAATTCTGCTTCTGGCGATCTCCTGTGGACAGTTGAATGGCCGTGAATCACTGCATTAGTGGATCAAGAATTAGACCTAACCAGTCGCAACGCACCAGCCCTATATAATCCACCTCCCAGACGGAAAACAGCAGACAGCTCTGTGGTAAAAACCCCCGGCGATAACGAGCAGATGGATCACTACCATGCACGCAGGTAGCAGCGAAGCAGCTCTACAATCTATAATTTTAAATCAGTTTTAGAACGACTTCGCAACGCAGCGGTTACGCTCTAAATCTACCGAATATATAAAGTTGTTCCAGTGGGACGAGATTCCCGGCATCCAGGATTCTGAAGTGTTGAAGTGAGGTGCAACCGCAACGGGCAATAAAGTGTGAGTGTGTTTTACGACTTTATTTGGTTTGTCGAATTCAAATTGTGGCTCCCCCGATTTCCCATGCGCAACAGTTGGCTAAAACAAAAACCATTGCCAAAATCTATTGCTGCTTTTCGACCGGTTTTCCCTCTAGAGAAAAGACTAAAACACTTTCATGCACCACGATGAGTTGCGAACCAGGTGGAAACTCGTTTTCACCTGCATTGGGTTAACCTTGAAGTGCGGAAGTGCGAAAAAGAGCTTCAGCTGCATAAAATTGAGCTGAAAGCTTTTATTTCCCTCGAATATTGTCGAAATTTGGTTCGCATCTAGAGGTTCTGTCATTGCACAAGCTTTATTTTGTTGCTTATATGCAGAACAGTTTTGTAAATCCCTATTTGACTTTCCTAAGCCGAAACACTTGAAATTTCAATCTTTAAGAGGGTAACTTTCGGGTCATATCAGGAATTCGATAACATTTCTATACGAAATCAGACTATAAGAATTATATCATATAACAATATTGTTTACAAGTTTTCAAATCAAAATAGGCCTGTTTATAAGAAACTGAGTAAATAGTTGCTTATTTTTAATTTGAATACTAATTGTTGTGCTACTACGCCATTGAGTGTATTTATTTAGGTTAACTCTTAATAATGAATGGGTTCAAGCAATCCAGATTATCATCTGATGATTAACTTGGTTAGTATAATTAATCTGATGTCGATAACCCGAGTTCAATCGTCAGTACCCCCCAAAACCCGACCGCAAGCGAATACAATCCGCAGACTATATAGTATATTCGATCCGCCAGCATGTTTACTTACCCCAATAGATTGATTCACGATTCGTTCGTTTACCTCTCGCAAACCTGATGCCGCAATCGAATGTGTGTTTGTAAATCGTCGCATGTTGGCTCAGTGGGTCATGCGTCGACGGGTTGGTCTTGAACCGCAGATCAAGTGAACACAAAAGCCAATTGAAATTAGAATCCATCGGAGCGTTGGCAAATTGCATAACATTTGCACTAGGGGCTGCTGCATCCCCATTCCCATTTCCATTGCCCCCGACCAACACACATGTATGTTGCAGATTGCATAGTGCAGCATATGAGATTGACAAATGGACGTCGAGTCGACTAATCTCGGTCATAGTCGCTAATTAAAAGGTTTAAGGCTAAAATTAGCATATGTAGCAATCACCCCCCTCGGCAGCATACACACAGATACACCCACACAGATGAGTGCCCATCTCACACAGATACACCTGCGTGTTTGGTGTTCATGAGACTGAAATTCGTACATGACGTGAACAAAAGCCATCCCTTTCCCCCGGAAAATCCCCACTAAAATGGGCAACCGACTATATATGCAAAGCGAGAACATTTACGAGGCGGCGGCGGCGGCAGGGGCGGGGTTTTTAGGCACATTAGATGGCATCGCATGCCACCAATTACCCGCATAATCTTGTAATACTAACCCAAACCAAATGCCCGCGCCCCTCCGCTCTCTGAAGGACCAATTTGGGTTTCGGTTACGCCTCGCAGAGCTTTAATTCCCTTTAAATAGTGGCGCACTCGGGGGGATTACGATCCCCCCATTCCCTCCGAAAAACACGTGTGACTGGAGTAGTTAGTGGCGCCCAATGACGCCATCTCCATTACACTTGAATGGTCAGGCTCAGCAATCGAGTTATGAGGGCTGCCGACAGCCTTTAAAGGGAGACTTCAACGGCAGTCCATTTCTATCTATATCTCGCGTACATATCTGGGGTCCCTCGCCAGTCGAAAGCTTAGTTCCGATCCACTGGGTCCACCCGAGCAGGTTACCCGTGGCCAGCTGTCCGTCGTCGGTCGGTGCAATTGTTTTGTGAAATTAAATTAAATTGATTGAATTTAGACGCTCTTCGGCCAGAGGTCAATGCGGAGGTGCTTGGGTGGCTGCTCTGCACTTCAAAAAATAACTACCTTAATAAAGCACATTTCAAACAAATTTAATTGATTTTTTTTATAATTTTAGTAATACATAATCCCATTCACTGATGTTGATCTACGGATCGCTTAAATCGTCACCTATTTGGGAATACAAACTTATTTTAATTTTTTGAAATCTGTGTTGTTTTTGGAAAATAAAATTACTAGGATGTAACTACATTAATATTAATAGGATACAAATTATTTGTTAAACTATAAACCAAAAATAATCATTATCTTTGGTTTTTATTTCAAAACTCACCCAAAACCCCAAAACCCATAGTTCTCTGATATATTATAGACCAAAGGGAATGGAGCATTAATTCCAAAACAGCTTTGATTGTAGATTATAGTTTTTGCGGTGCATTTATTGCTACAGAGGCGCGTTTGTTATTGTTAGTCCAGTGATAATGACACAAATTGCTGAACGATCTGTTTTGTTGCCGTTCCTGTTGATTAACAGAGATATAAAGGCGAATTAATGAAGCGATTGGGGTTAATGGGTCAAATCAGTGCAGGTATCTGTTGGGAAATACTAGATATTTCCTCTCCTAAGATGGGAATAGTATGGGATCTAAGAGCAGCATAAGTAGGGCCACCCCTCACCCCTGATTCCCAGAGCCTAGAGATCCATTGATTGCATGTTGCTAGTGGATGTTGCTGCCGTGCAGCTGCTGCTGCTGATGTCGCTAGTTGCTAGTTGCTAGTGGCTGCTGTCGCCGCTCAATTGCTTGTCGCGCGCCGTGATTGCGCATCCCATGCGGCGCTTTCAGTTGACAATGCGAGCGCGACTCGTCCGCAGTCTCCGGTCTACAGTCCCCAGCCTCCAGCCTCCAACCTCCAGCCTCTGATCTTCAGCCTCCATCCTCCGATCTCCCATCTCCGGCTCGGCATTCTCCGGCACGCCATTCTCCGGCTCTCCATTCTCGGTTCAGGTTACGTCCCGTTCGGTTCGGCAAACTGCGTTGCGCGAAAAATTGCGTTTAATTAAAGTATAAAGGCCAGCGAGCTCCTCAATTACGGCCGCTCGTGGGATGAGTCGCCACAGCCAGCTGAGGCTAGCGATGCCCTCGGTTCACGGGGTTCCTGGTCCGGCCGCTCCTGGCTCGCCCTCATCCTCCCACTCCTCGAAAGCCTTAAAATCCCGTAGCGTTAAGCTGGGTCTGGGTGTCAATCAGCGTACGGGTCGGGTGCAATGGTGTCCGGGTCTGACCTGCTGCAAATTGCTTCTACTGCTTCCAGTTTTAATGCTGCCGCTGACCCTGGTGCTCATCCTGATCATGCGGCTGGACGGGATGCTGGCGGCGCTACAACTGAGCGAGCAGAGGATGCGGGAGCGCCAGGACTCGGCGGCCGATGCTCCCGCCTATATGGACGACTACGAAGCCCTCCTGCCGGAGGGCAGCACCTACAACGAGCTGATCAACGAGGAGTTTCTCCTGCCGGCCAGTAAGCGGGCCCAGCTGCAGCTTCTGGCCGCGGAAAGGGCGCGTCGCTGCCAGCCCTATCGGTATGGAAATGGGGAGGCCATGGAGCTGGAGGAGCGCAACACGCTGATGAAGGACTCACGCACCTCCTTCCTGCCCCTGGGCATTCCACGTGAGTGCCTCGGCAGTGGAATCGACCTGGACATCAAGCCGCTGGACGAGGAGGTCTACCAGCGGCAAAAGAAGCGCTATCAGGACATCGCACCCTACTGGCTGGAGAGGATCAGGACGAGGGAGCGACGCGAGGCCGAACGCCAGGCGGAGGAGACAAGTTCCGAGATCAGTGAAGCCACCGCCGCCCTGCAGAGTTTCTGGAACGAGGAGGGCACCCGCGACGGCATTCGCCTCACCCAGGCCAAGACAATGAAACGCTACATGGACACCAAGGTGGATCCGTGCGTGGATTTCTACAAGTACGCCTGCGGCCACTGGGAGCGACTGCATCCGATTCCCAAGGATAAGGCCGGTTTCGACACCTTTGAAATGCTGCGCGAAAGTCTGGACCTGGTGCTGCGGAATCTTCTGGAGAGGAATGCCCCAGTGCAACCGGCGGCGGAGCCACGAAAGAGTCCAGTGCGGAATACCCTCTTCAAGCTGAACGAGCAGGGAGAGGGTGAGGGGGAAGCTGACCAGGCGGCGGAACTTATTGCGGATCGACTCCGGCGGCACATCGTCAGCAAGAGGCAGTTGCTCAACCGCGTTCTGGTGCGCTATAAACGCTATACAAATGGAACCAAGAGGAAACGCCTCATTGAGACGCCACGTGAGAGGACCAAAGAGGAGGAGGCTGCTCCACCAGGCAGCCTGCCTAAGGATAAGTCCAAGGATAAACCGGATAACGAGGAGCAACTGCATGTACCCAGTGATTTTCTGAAGCCCCAACACGATGCCCAGCTGAAGGCCAAGAATCTGTACCGATCCTGTGTGAATAGTGCCGTGCTGGCCAAGCGGGGATTGGAACCTCTACACACACTCATCCGGGAACTGGGCGGTTGGCCAGTTCTGGAGCCGCAGTGGAGCGACTCCAACTTCAACTGGCAGGTGCTGGCCGCCACTTTGAGGCGCTACAACAACGACATCCTCATCGTCCAGTGGGTGGGGGCGGACATCAAGAACTCCGAGGAGAACATCGTCCAATTCGACCAGACGGGCCTCGGTCTGCCCACCCGGGAGTACTTCCTGCAGCCGACCAACGTCAAGTACCTGCAGGCCTACCAGCGCTACATGGCCGAGGTGATGCACAAGATGGGCGCCCCCAAGGCGGATGCCCAGCGGGTGGCCGGCGAGCTGGTGGCCTTCGAGACGCAGCTGGCCGGGATCACGGCACCGGCGGAGCAGCGACTCAACGTGACCAAGGTGAGTGGGTCCCAAGAGGGCGTTAAACTTTATAATTCTTGACTGAATATTAATGGTAAAAACTAGACATGTATATTATTATATGCAGGTTAGTGAAAATATTTTATAAAGTGCATGTCTATTTTTGGCATCAACGAAAGAAAAATCTCATAAACAGACAGACAAATTTATTTGTCTTTAATCAAGGTTGAAATAAATTAAGATCTCTACTCTGAACAACTCAAAATTTAAACCACGACGAATTGATCTCAATTACAGTTAATAATAATTTCTTGGTAATTTAAAAACGCTTTAAATTTAAAGAAAAAACATCTCTAAATTATTTAAGTATAGTTCATTGTTTGATTTAGATCTTATGTCTATTTATAACCGGTCTTCATATCTCCTCCAGCTCTACAAACGGATGACACTGGATCAACTGCAGTCGGCAGTGCCGGAGATTAAATGGCGTGCCTATCTGCAGAGCCTGCAGGATCGCGAGGTCCTGGGCTCCGAGGAGGTGGTCATCTACGCGGTGGAGTACATGAGCAAGCTGGTGACCCTGCTGGAGGAATCAGATCCCAAGACGGTGGCCAACTATATGATGTGGCGCTTTGTGCGGCATCGCATCAACAACGTGGATGACCGATTCGATGATATTAAGCAGCACTTCTATCACGCTCTGTTTGGCCGCGAGGAGAGTCCCCAGCGATGGAAGGTGTGCATCGCCCAGGTAAACACCAATATGGGCATGGCGGTGGGCTCGATGTTCGTGAGTCGGTACTTCGACAACAACAGCAAGCGGGACACCCTACGGATGACCCACGATCTGCAGCAGGCCTTCCGTGATATCCTAAAAACCACCGACTGGCTGGACTCCACCACCAAGCAACTGGCCGAGGAGAAGGTCAACGCCATGTCCTTGAAGATCGGCTATCCGGACTTTATCCTCAATCCGGGTGAGCTGAATAGCAAGTACGCGGGCATTGAAATCCATCCGGACAAGTACTTCGAGAACACCCTGAACGTCCTGCTACATACGGCCAAGACGGAGCAGGCCAAGCTCCATGAGCGGGTCAACAAGACGAACTGGCAAACGGCGCCGGCTATCGTTAATGCCTATTATAGTCGGAATAAGAACCAGATCATGTTCCCTGCGGGCATCCTGCAACCGCCCTTCTACCACCGCCACTTCCCCAAGTCCTTGAACTTTGGTGGCATCGGTGTGGTCATTGGCCACGAGCTGACCCACGGCTTCGACGACAAGGGCAGGCTCTTCGACAGGAACGGCAACATCCACAAGTGGTGGACGGACTCCTCGATCCGGGGATTTGACGAGCGGGCCCGCTGTATCATCGCCCAATATAGTAATTATACCGTGGAGGAGGTGGGCATCGTCTTGAACGGAGAGAGTACGCAGGGTAAGTCTATTCGATTCGACTTTCTAATGATATCTGTTACTAAAAGAGTATATTGTCTTTGTGTAGAAGTGTGCAATGTTAATAAATGTAACAGGTTAGTTGATCCTAGCATTTTCAACTCTCTGTCCTTATAAAAGGAAGGATATTTCTAATTATTAGAACTATAGTTTTGCAGAAAGTATTTCCCTTGAATTTTAATAATTTAGATTCTAAGGTGATTTATTCGGTTAATAGGAAAATGTAATTTCCTAAAATTTTAAAACTCAGTTAAGTCTATTTCTTTTTTTAGTGTAGATTTCAAAGATTTGTAAGTTTTCCTTAAAAATGTATTTCATTAAAATTACGCCATAACATTAACATTGATTAATAGGTATCTCATTGACGGAAAACTCTATTATAGCATTATTTCTAGTTTTTTATTAATGGTACATAATTTCAGGTGAGAACATCGCGGATAATGGAGGTCTGCGCCAGGCCTTCCACGCTTACCAGCGCTGGATGAAGGAGCATCCCAACGAGGTGCAGGACGAGATCCTGCCGGGCCTCAACATGACGGGTCCGCAGCTCTTCTTCCTCAACTTTGGACAGGTGTGGTGTGGAGCGATGCGACCAGAGGCCATACGGAACAAGCTGAACACGGCCATCCACAGTCCAGGTCGCTTCCGGGTGATCGGAACGCTCTCGAACTCCTTCGACTTTGCGCGGGAGTTCAACTGTCCTCTGGGCTCACCGATGAATCCCTTCAAGAAGTGCAGCGTTTGGTAGTCGCAGCAAAGGACCTATAGCCTAAGAGTATTAAACATGACGTATGCCACGCAACCCAAGACCAAAGAGCCGAGGATAGGCAGCTGGTGAGTACATGCACGGAATAGAACCTCCCTGTCGAGGCTCTAATTGCTCCACTTTGGGCGCCACTTAAGGGAGAAAGTGGTGGTCCCTAGTGCAGCTTCCTTGTAGCTCGTTACCCATTCCCCCTTGCTGTTGTGCCAACAACGACATCGCACTTCAATTGGGGCGTACTCACTTAATTAATGGTGATTTATGCCCAGCAGTTGGCTCAGTTTCAGTGGCCCCGGGTAGCAACTTCTCCAATTGTCTTTCCAATAAAACTGCAATTGGTGCGTGTCACTTGGGATGCCGCCCTATAAATAACTTATCTCCGCAGAAAAATTACAACTTTCTGTTAAGATTTCCATCTCCATTTCAGGTTTCAATTGACGAAACGCCCAGCTGGACATTCCCTCGGTTCGTATGAGATGTATTGACTCCCATCACACCAACAAAGATAATGTGCCAAAAATTAATTTGCAAATCTATATATTTTTCTTAGCCTTTAACTATTTATATTTGTAACTTGCAATTGTTTAGTTTATGATGCAATTTATGTTTGTGATAATTTTAATTAAATGTATATTATCAAAGTATCTTGTCTTTTAATTGGGATTGCTCAACACTGGCAGCTTTCAAGTTCAAAACAAATATTTTGGAAAACTTTTGAGTGGAATTTTGAAAGCAATTATGAGTGCCCATTCAGTTGGGAACGTGCGCTCGGCGACTAAGGAACATCAAAGACAACGCGCTAGTGGGTGATCCAAAAATATACGTATAAATTTATATATATCCAACGTTTAAAGAAGAATCTTCGAGGAGGGAAATGAAAAATTCCACATCGAAACACCAGTAAATGAATGCAATGCATTTTTCTTGGCTTGCGGTGATTTTCCTTTGCCTCAACAAAGTGCAGGCCCAGTTTTATGGGGACAGTACTTACGGCTCATCCCGTGGCCAATCCATACGCCTTGGTGAGTGAAAGAGTTCAAAGAGCGTGCACATTTTCCTCTCCCGAATTTCCCTTTGACTCAAACAAAGTATACAGGTCTTATCACAGACGATGCCACCGATAGAATCAGGCAGACCTTTGAACACGCCATATCGGTGGTCAACAGTGAGCTGGGTGTTCCCTTGGTCGGGGAAACCGAACAGGTTGCCTATGGCAACTCCGTCCAGGCCTTTGCCCAACTTTGCAGGCTGATGCAGGTGAGAAAACTATACTATACTGGAAAGTGAGGAGGTCCTGATTATCAATTTCAACCAGAGTGGAGTGGGTGCTGTTTTTGGGCCAGCTGCCAAGCACACAGCCTCTCACCTGCTAAATGCCTGCGACTCCAAGGACATACCATTCATATACCCGCATCTCTCTTGGGGTGCCCATCCAGATGGCTTTAATCTACATCCAAGTCCGGAAGATATAGCCCACGTCCTACACGACATTGTCAATCAGTTTGAGTGGTCTCGCTTTATATTCTGCTATGAATCCGGTGGGTGGTCCAAAAAATCCTCTATGGCTCTTTAATTAACCTTCCTAGTATCCTAGCTGAATACCTGAATATTTTGGACCACCTCATGACTCTGTATGGCATCAAAGGACCTGTCATTAAGGTGATGCGCTACGATCTCAACCTAAATGGCAACTACAAATCGGTCCTTAGGCGAATCAGAAAGTCGGAGGACAGTCGCATTGTGATCGTGGGCTCCACAGAGGGCGTGGCCGAGCTGCTGCGTCAAGCCCAGCAGGTGGGCATTATGAACGAGGACTACACCTATGTTATAGGTAACTTGGACCTGCACACCTTTGAGCTAGAGGAGTACAAGTACAGTGAGGCCAATATAACTGGCATAAGGATGTTCTCACCTGATCAGGTGGAAGTGCGAGATCTGGTTGAAAAGTTGCAGCAGGAACTCGGAGAAAGTCAACCCTTAAATACAGGTAGATACACTTCAAGTTCTAGTCATTAGTTGAATTACCTTCGATGTTTTCCATTTGAAGGCTCCTCATCCATCACTATGTCCATGGCTCTCACCTATGATGCAGTTCGTGTAATTGCGGAGACTACGAAGCATCTTCCCTACCAACCTCAGATGCTCAACTGTTCCGAGCGCCATGACAATGTTCAACCAGATGGTTCCACTTTCAGGAACTACATGAGATCGGTTGGTAAACTTCAAAACACTCAATAACACTTTAACTGAATATGCAAATTCAAAACAGTTGGAGATCAAAGACAAGACCATCACAGGTCGCATCTATTTCGAGGGAAATGTCCGCAAGGGTTTCACCTTCGATGTCATCGAACTGCAGTCTAGTGGACTGGTCAAGATCGGCACCTGGGAAGAGGGCAAGGACTTTGAGTTCGAGCGACCACCCCAAGGTGTTAACTTTAATGACATCGATGATGGTTCGCTGGTCAACAAAACCTTCAAGGTTCTAATATCTGTTGCGGTACACTATCATTATCATAGCTACAATACTGTTTTCATTTTTAACCATGGACAATTTAAATTGTAGACCAAACCGTATGCCAGTATAGTGGAGAGTATTGACACACTAATAGGCAACAATCAGTACCAGGGTTATGGAGTGGATCTAATCAAAGAGTTGGCCGATAAGCTTGGCTTTAACTTTACCTTCCACGATGGTGGCAATGACTACGGATCTTTTAATAAAACCACTAATTCCACTACAGGAATGCTCAAGGAAATTGTAGAAGGGGTGAGTCTGATGTTCGAATAACTATCCACAGATTGATAATAGCTATAAATTAAAACCAGAGAGCTGATCTGGCGATCACTGATCTCACCATCACATCGGAGCGAGAAGAAGTGATCGATTTTTCCATACCCTTTATGAATCTTGGTAAGTCTCATAACTTGTACGCTTAGTTTCAAAGTCTGATTTTACTTTAATTTACCAGGCATAGCAATTTTATATGTAAAACCTCAGAAGGCTCCCCCAGCCCTCTTCTCCTTCATGGACCCATTTTCATCGGAGGTGTGGCTTTACCTGGGTATTGCCTATGTGGGAGTCTCGCTCTGCTTCTTTATTATAGGTCGACTTTCGCCCATTGAGTGGGATAACCCATATCCCTGTATTGAAGAGCCAGAAGAGCTGGAAAACCAGTTCACCATCAACAATTCCCTGTGGTTCACAACGGGAGCTTTGTTGCAGCAAGGCTCTGAAATTGCTCCCAAGTATATTAGTAACTATTGTCGTAGAACGTTTTTTTTCAATCATTTATATTTTCATAGAGCTCTCAGCACACGTACAATTTCCGCAATTTGGTGGTTTTTCACCTTAATTATGGTTTCATCTTACACTGCCAACTTGGCTGCCTTCTTGACCATCGAAAATCCCACCAGTCCCATCAACAGTGTTGAGGACTTGGCTGAGAATAAAGACGATGTTCAGTATGGAGCTAAGCGCACAGGATCCACCCGGAACTTTTTTTTGGTAAGTATTAACCTCTCTTAAAAACCCAAGATTATACATTTTACTTTTACTCCTCAGACATCGGAGGATCCAACCTATATGAAAATGAACCAATACATGATGGATCATCCAGAAATGCTGATGGACAACAATCAGGATGGAGTGGACAAGGTGAAGGCGGGCACCAAGTACGCCTTTCTCATGGAATCCACCTCCATTGAATTCAATACGGTTAGGGAGTGCAATCTGACCAAGGTGGGGGATCCGCTGGATGAGAAGGGTTACGGCATAGCTATGGTGAAAAGTGGGTACTACAGATGCGCTATTAATCTAGTGT
The DNA here is from genome assembly GCF_014743375.2 of Drosophila subpulchrella. Classification (NCBI taxonomy): domain Eukaryota; kingdom Metazoa; phylum Arthropoda; class Insecta; order Diptera; family Drosophilidae; genus Drosophila; species Drosophila subpulchrella. The sequence continues at coordinate 2,186,240 of NC_050609.1, read as the reverse complement.
AATAACAAAGCTCCCACAGATTGGCCCTATCGCGATAAGTTCAACAATGCCCTGCTGGAGCTGCAGGAACAGGGCGTCTTGGCCAGGCTGAAGAACAAGTGGTGGAACGAAGTTGGGGCCGGTGTTTGCAGTGTAAGTTTATTATTGAGTAACAAAAACCAATCATAATACCGCTTTTCCCAGGCAAAAAGCTCTAAAGATGGTCCTTCTGAATTGGGCGTGGATAATCTGAGTGGCATTTATATCGTCTTGGTCATCGGATCCCTCTTTTCCATGCTTGTCTCCATTTTATATTGGTGCTACTTTGTTTTCAGGAAGGCAAAATTCTATGCGGTACAGTAAGCTATGAACATTCCCATTACAAACTCAACAAGATATTTTTTGTAGGTTCCGTTTTGCGATGCCCTGGCTGAGGAATTCAAAATTGTCATCAGCTTTTCGGAAAATGAAAGAGCCCTGAAAAGCGCCCAGTCAGTTTATTCCCGCAGTCGAAATTCATCTCAGTCCATAGAGTCCCTAAAAACCGATTCAGAGGAGAATATGCCGGACGAGGATTAGGATAGAGATATTTTTGTTTAATATTCTCTCCAAAGTTTCGAAAAAGCTTTTTGAAAATTTCACTCAAATCGATTTCCATTTGACATTTTGGAAGCAAACGTCAGTTGTGGCTTTTTACTCGAAGTGTTCGGTTGGAAAAGCTCATGATTTTATTTCTCTGAATATAATATATATATATGCAAATATATATATGTTTCAAATAAAAACCATATAAAATGTTTAGCAACCATTTTATAATATTTTGGGCTTTTGTTTGTATTACAATTTCGGTTAGCAGTGCTCAGTATGAAAACTTTGGCAGCTACGACAACTTCCAAAGTTCCGAAAATGTCCCAATTGGTAAGTAACTTCGAGAAGAAACCCAAAAAACTCATATGAAAAATGTGTGTCGCGTGTGCGTATTTTTTTTTTCGTGCAGTTCCAAACAAACTGTTTTCAACGCGCGATTTATTTTTAATTTCTCATAAAGAGAACAAGCTGTTCGTTCCATCAACGCTGAAAGCTCGTAAAATCGGTTTTAGTATTTGTTTGTTTGTTTGGGTTTTCCGACTGAATGGGATGATTAGGTCAAGTTGTTGTTGATAAACAAACCGGCAAGAGAGAAATGGCCGAAAGTGGATGTGAGAGAATTTATCGGTTTCAGGCCTGCTCACCGACCAGAACACGGAGCAGATGAACATAGTCTTTGACCATGCCATCGAAGTGGCCAACCAGGAGGTGGGCACCACCTTGACATCGCTGAAGGAGGAGGTCAACTACGGGGATGCCTACCAGAGCTACGGAAAATTGTGCAGGATGCTTGAGGTAAGGCATTGATATAAAAACATACTATATGCATTGAGTATATTTATCGAAAGTGGATTTTATGAGGGACCCCCTACGATTAAGTTTATTGGTTAATTATTTACTAAACATTCGTTTAAACGTTCTAAAAGTAGGTGATAAACGTTCCAATTAAATGAGCTCTTCATAAACATTTTTAATGTAAACAATGTGCTTCTCGTTATTTTAAAACTTTTTATAACAGACTGGCATTGCGGGGGTGTTTGGACCCTCCTCGCGGCACACTGCCGTCCACCTGATGTCCATTTGCGATGCCATGGATATACCCCACATCTACTCCTACATGAGCGAGTACGCGGAGGGCTTCAATCTGCATCCGCATCCGACCGACCTGGCCAAAGCCCTACACAGCCTCATCGTGGCGTTCAACTGGACTCGCTTCATTTTCCTCTACGAATCCGGTGAGCTGCCCTTGTTGACGTAATAAAAGAGGTCCTTTAATAATTCCAAAATCGCTTCCAGCCGATTACCTGAACATATTGAACGAGCTGACCACGTTGTTTGGTATGAATGGTCCCGTGGTCACTGTGCTGCGATACGACATGCAACTGAATGGCAACTACAAACAGGTCCTTCGGCGGGTGCGGAAGTCCGTGGACAATCGAATTGTGGTCGTGGGTTCCAGCGAGACGATGCCAGAGTTCTTAAACCAGGCCCAGCAAGTGGGCATAATCAACGAGGATTACAAGTACATCATTGGCAACCTGGACTTTCACTCCTTTGACTTGGAGGAGTACAAATACAGTGAGGCCAATATAACGGGGCTGCGACTGTTTTCGCCGGAGAAGATGGCCGTCAAGGAACTGCTCATGAAGTTGGGCTACCCTACCGACCAGGATGAGTTTCGAAATGGTAAGTATCTTCCTTTGGTTGTATGTGATTATAATGGTTACAATTTTTTTTAAGGTTCCTGTCCCATTACCGTGGAAATGGCTTTAACCTACGATGCTGTTCAGTTGTTCGCACAGACCCTCAAGAATCTTCCATTCAAACCGGTGCCCCAGAATTGCTCTCAAAGAACTGAAAGTGTTCGAGATGATGGCTCCTCCTTCAAGAATTACATGCGAACGGTGATTGAAAGGGAAGAATTCCTGATAAAATATGTATTATTATATTTCTTGTGACTTTTATAGCTGCGCCTCACGGAACATTTGCTTACGGGACCCATCTACTTCGAGGGAAACGTCCGCAAGGGATACCACCTGGATGTCATCGAGCTGCAGCCCTCGGGGATCGTAAAAGTGGGAACCTGGGACGAGAATAGGAACTACACAGCCAGGCGACTGGCACCGACCACCGCCCTCTTCGATAGCGTCGACAATTCGCTGGCCAATAAGACGTTCACCATCTTGCTGTCGGTGCCAGTAGGTGACCAAAGCCCATGTTTGAACCATATTTAATCATGACGCAATTAAACCTTGCAGAACAAACCATATGCCCAGCTGGTGGAGTCGTACAAGCAGCTGGAGGGCAATAGTCAGTACGAGGGCTACGGTGTGGATCTGATCAAAGAACTGGCCGATAAACTGGGCTTTAATTTTACCTTCGTAAACGGGGGCAATGATTATGGATCGTATAATAAATCCACAAATGAATCCACGGGCATGTTGAGGGAAATAATGATTGGGGTGGGAAAAGATTCTCCTCTTTTAACTCATTATTAAACACATATATTTTTAGAGAGCTGATTTGGCTATCACGGATTTGACCATAACCTCGGAACGCGAACAGGCCATAGACTTTACTATCCCCTTCATGAATTTGGGCATGTTACATTTTCCTTCTGCTGATACTCAATTAACTATAGTTTCATTAATTTCAGGCATTGCAATTCTCTACTTAAAGCCCCAGAAAGCCGCTCCTGAGCTCTTTACCTTTATGGATCCGTTTTCCGAGGAGATTTGGTGGTTCCTGGGATTCTCCTTTGTTGGCGTGTCCTTAAGCTTCTTCATATTGGGTCGTCTTTCGCCAAGCGAATGGGACAATCCCTATCCATGCATTGAAGAGCCCGAGGAACTGGAAAATCAATTCACTATAGGCAATTCCATTTGGTTCACAACTGGCGCCCTGCTTCAGCAGGGCTCCGAAATCGGTCCAAAGTATGAAGTATAATCTTAGATATCCGATTTCTATAGTTCTCATATCGTTTACAGAGCCCTATCAACTCGTACCGTAGCCAGTTTCTGGTGGTTTTTCACCCTACTTGTGGTGTCTTCTTACACCGCTAACTTGGCTGCCTTCTTGACCATCGAAAAGCCGCAGAGTTTGATAAACAGTGTGGACGATTTGGCAGAGAACAAGGATGGCGTGGTCTACGGAGCGAAAAGAACCGGATCCACCAGGAACTTTTTTATAGTATTGCGAAAATCTACTTTATCATTTTTATAAGTACCTATAAATGATAAATATTCTTTAGACATCTGTGGACGAACGCTATAAGAAGATGAATAAGTTCATGACCGAAAACCCTCAACATCTTACCGAAGACAATATGGAGGGAGTATATCGAGTAAAGACCAACACTCACTATGCATTTTTAATGGAATCCACTTCCATTGAGTATAATACTAAGCGAGAATGTAATCTTAAAAAGATCGGAGATGCATTGGACGAGAAGGGCTATGGAATAGCCATGAGAAAGAGTAAGCTGGGTATATTCATAAAGTTTAATAATACCTTCTTATCTGGATGTTCCTATAGATTGGCCGCACCGCGACAAGTTTAATAATGCCCTGCTGGAGCTGCAGGAGCAAGGAGTGCTGGAGAAGATGAAAAACAAGTGGTGGAATGAGGTGGGCACAGGAATTTGCGCTACCAAAGAGGACGTTCCAGATGCCACGCCCCTAGACATGAATAACCTGGAGGGCGTGTTCTTCGTACTCCTTGTCGGAAGTTGCTGCGCCCTGCTTTACGGGATTATAAGTTGGGTCTTGTTTGTGATGAAGAAAGCTCATCACTACCGGGTTGGTTTATAACTCTTCTAAAAACCGTAGTTATTATTGACTGTCATTTTTTAGGTCCCGCTGAGCGACGCTCTTAAAGAAGAGTTCCAGTTCGTTATCGATTTTAATAACTATGTACGGGTGCTGAAGAACTCAGCCTCCATCTACTCGCGCAGCCGTCAATCCTCCTTGTCAGCAGCTTCTGTGGTGCAGGAATCGCAATAAAGCATTTTTGGGCCTTATTCAACGTAATCCAATCTACTCTTATTTTACTTGGAATCATTCAAAGCCACTTTCTTAAATGTACACTGCAAGATTTTATTAAAAAATTAAAATAATAAACAGTCATAAATATTCAAAAAGTAAATAAAAATTGTATTTTGCAGTTCGCATTTAAATATGCTAGATGTTAGTCGGAATGCAGCAGTTACTGTCAATTCTTATTGATCAATTCGTTAAACAAATTAACATTTAACTTGAAATTAAGTTTTCTATTGGGCATTAAAGTATAAATAGAGCTACTAAAGTATTTTACAAAGAGTTGCTGCTTTTAACCGATTAATGCTGATTCTGAAAATATTGCCTATTTTAAGCTATACTGTTAAATTGGGTTTTAGAAAATCTAAAATAATAATTTTACAAAAATGTTTAAAATTTAAAAAACATTTGATTTAAAAATAAATAAGCTTTTATAAATGAGATATATTTATTGCACCTCCGATTAGAAAAAATAGATAAATTTAAGTCGGCAATACTTTTAGTTTCTACAAAAAGACAGCAACTAAATACTTCTCAGCGTCTATTCCTGATGTCTAGCACCTTTCTTAACAAATGTCTGTAAACGGTAGAGGATTATTAAATACGTCAACAAATACTTCGAATGAGATCGAACTTAGGTCCAGTGCTTGGCGCGCCACAGCAGGCAATGGATGTGATTGTCCACATCCGCCGGTGGAACTAATTTGGCTGCACCATGTGTGGGTGTACTGACGGCAGAGCACATGCTGGATGTCTCTGCGGAGTCGACGTAGCGTGAGATCAGAGAGCGATACCGTCTACCGATCGTGGCGATCAAGGGCACATTGTCATTAGAAAGCGTTATTATGGATTTAATCTGCAAGAGGATCATAGAATAATCAGCATACACCAAAGAAAGTAAAAAGCGCCATTCTTACCTCATTTTCATAGGGTCGAAAAACACTGATAGGACGCAGGGTGTGCAGCTCGGCAACTATTAAGCAACCCCAGGTGGTTCCGATATACAGCTCCGTATTATGAGCCGCCAGCGCCGAAATTTGGCACTTTATCAGGTTCACATGTTCATCTATAGCGATGCTTTGCAGGGACTCAGAACAGGGCAGCAGCTTGGAGCAGTCCAGCTTGTTTTCAATACGTTTCGACACCACACCCCACTGGTATACCATGCAGCCGGGATACAGGCAACTGAATACGTGACTGTCATTGCTGCACATGCGAGCCACCTTGACGTCCTCGATCAGATTAGGTTCTTCACTGTGGCACAAAGCCTGGTGGCCAGACACTCCGGTCTCATTTAACGGAAATACATTTATCTTTCCGGCTATTTCGCCGCACCACAATTCGTAGTTTCTGTAGAAAACACACACCAATTATTGCACGCTCAGCTGATAATAAATTATAAACTTACCCATCTACAAAAACTGAACAGGCAGCGTGCAAAACAAATCCAGAACAGATCTCCGTGAGCACAAAGGAGCCCTCAGCAAAGGCGCAATTGCTTGGAACTTGAGTAGCGTCTACCAGGAACACTCGACCATTGTGTGTACCCACCGCCACGCGAGCTATCCGTTCCATGTAGACCAGACTGATCACAGCTGACTTAATGGCCGGATCGAGCATGTATGAAAACAAGTGGGCGTAGCTAGACGTGCTATAAGCATGCAGGTTGCCGGAAACGTCGCCCATCCAGATGGCGTCGCCCACCAGACAGCAGCACAGCATGTTCATCTTGGGCAAGCGTTGAGCTGAACGAGCACGTGAGTGGGCGCCGTTTTCGGGAGTCTTGGGCGGGGCAACCTGTGGCTGCGGAGAACAACTGATGCTGTTGCACTGCAGCAGGCTGCCCGATGGTGTGCAGTCCAGAATGTCTATGCGGGAACCGAAGGAGGGAAGCCACAGCTCTAGGCCGCACCGTTCCTCATCACCGGCGCCGACCATCGACTGAAACACTCCACATACAATCTTTTCGCTATGAGGCATGGCAACAACATCCAGCAGGTGGATGCACTCCGGGGCACTGAGTATAGAAACAATCTGACTCGCCGTGGGTCTGCGGCGCGGCTGTTCGTGCCAACACAAGACCATGAGATCCAAACAACAGGTTGGAAACTGGGTTTCTCTCTGCGTCAGGGCAGGCCGACTCCCTTCCAGAATGCACTCTTTAATGGATTCGTGACCCTCAAAAGGTTGTCGTAAACTGATATTCTCGTATATGAACATGCCAAAGGAGAAGCAGTCCACCTGGAAATAAAAAGTTTTTAAACCATTTAATAATAATAACATAGCTCACATTAAATTTATAAACTCACCTTCTCAGTATATTCCTCCTCACCATTGTAGCGTATTATCTCGGGAGCCATGAAGCCCTCGGTGCCTCCGAATCCCTTTGCTCCGCTGGGAGCTGTCTGCCTGCTGATTCCATAGTCGGCAATCTTAATATGCACATGGTTTCGTGGGCTGTCCTCTGTGTGAGGTTGTGGAAGCTCCCAAACCAGAACATTTTCCGACTTCAGATCGCGGTAGATGATTCTTCTGCGATGCAGATACTCTATTGCCCGAGCCGCCTGCAGTACAAGGGTCTGAAACGTATGCGGTCCCATGTGGGCACCACTGCGTCGGTATTGTCGAAGCAAAACGTCCAGACCACCCAGGGGAGCTAGTTCAAGAACCAGAGCTAATGGTTTAATGCAGATCCCAACCAAGGGCACAATGTTTGGGTGCTTTAGGGTTAGAAGTACTGCCAGTTCCTGGCGAGCTGTACAGTAAGCCTTGCAGGAATGCTGCAATGGATCGCGGTCCCACTTGCCCACGGCCACCTTGAAGGCCATTAAAGCGCTCTAAAAATGAATAAAATATGTAGAAAAAATTACGATAATGCTTAGTACTTACCTCCTTGGCCCGAGCTCCGGGTGGAACTGGCTGAAGCATTTTCATGGCCACCGGTTTAAATGACCTAGCGCCCCTTACCTTGCAGTTTGCTTTGAAGACAAACCCAAAAGCTCCTCGACCAAGCAGCGATCCCTTAATGATGCACTCGCTAGGAATAGTGTGCTTATCGGGTATATCGGCAAATATGACATCCGGAGCTAGCTGAGCCATCGACTGTTCAAGATGGACAGGACAGCTGATCTTGCTTTGATTGTAAACTGACAAAATGCACTCCTCAATCATCCAGGCGTAGCATACATTTGAGTTATCGGGCAGGTGATAGCCAGGATGACCGTCCACCGAAGTGTTGCGAGAAGACCCAGCGGAATCAGGACCCACTCCCGAATCTGCATCCGAGCCAGCGTTCAAAGAATCCTCTGATCTGCGCTCCCTCCTTGCTGTGGCGTTAAGATAAGCCGAGAACACGTTCAAAGCACCATCCTCACCGGGATCACCAACACCGTGCAGAAAGTATGCTCCCGCTCCGCGTCTGCTACTTCGGCTTGGTCTATTGCATCCCATGGCAGGTAGATCCCGGTCCGCGGGCTCGTTGCTGTGCTGCAACTGCAACTTCCAAAGGCATCGCGGACACAACACCAATCGAGTGATTAGAAAACGACCCTCCGAAGTGTGCACAAACCGCGTTCCCAGCGAAGGATACCAGTCCTCTAAAAGCAAATCAATATGATCCACAGTCAGGGCCAACAACTTGGCCACCTGGGACATGTGTGGCTGTAGCTCGGCCAGCAACTGACGTTCCCGGTTATCCACTTCCTGGGAAATGTTCACATCATGAAGTGGAAAGTAAACTTCCAGAATGCTGGAGGAGCTCAAATTCACATCACTCCAGATACCATCTAACTTTAGCTTAAAGCGATTTCCGTTAGTGCGGAAAGGTTGGGTACGCTCAGTGCTTTGAAACGGTACTTCCCAGATTTTGAATATTAGGATATGTCCATAGTAAAGTGCTAGGCCTGTCTGCCACAGATTCCACTGGGTATCCTGCTCCAACGAAGTGCGCAAATCGAAATCCACGTACTTCTGAAAAAAAATTTTAATTCATACAAATACATCAAATTGTCAAAAGATATTGTTCTCCACTTACATCTTGTAAGGCCACATAAGAGCCTCGAATCGCCTCAATTATCTGCTCATCAGCCAGAATCCGCGTAATTAATCTCGACCAGAAACCGGACGGGAAGTAAGTCATCAAAAGAATGCGACGCAGTCCCTGGCTAGCAGTAACAGAAGATGATGGCGAAGTATGTGCTGACCTCTGCTCATAGATCAGATTATTAAGATTGACTTCTTGTGAGACAGAGCACCCTAAACTACGACCGCGGGAACGTTGCGAAAGTTTTACTGTGCTTCCAGAATTGGGTGTAGCTGCCTCTTGCAATGGCAACAGAGAGGGAATGAGTAGCGTTCGCGAGTCCCACGTTAATGCCACCTCGAACTTGTTCAATAAGCTGACAATGTAACTAAAATAAATGGAAAATGTAATAGTTATAAAGGATTTGTACAGCGTTCGAATAAAGACCCACCTCCTGTTTCCATTTCCTTGAACTTGCGCACTACGAAACAGCAGCTGAAGATCATCCAACTTCATCACACCCGTGGGAGCAAATGGATTGATCTCCCGCACGGTGACCACATGGGCCAGCATGTCGCACAGCCACTGCGGATCGAGGAAGTAGTAGTCCCTGAGCGTGGCATCATCGTAGTGCAACAGAACTCCGTTTTCGTGGCACCATGTGGTAGCCTGCTGCAGCTCAGCGGCATCCCGAAAGCTCTTGTAGTTATGCAGTCGCATCTGTTCGGTGACCAAGCGTCTGTACTGCTCACCATCCAGGACGGGATCTCGGCCAGCCGCGCGCAAATTGCAAGCAATTACATTTACAATGTCCTCCAGGGCAATGTAGCTGGCTGGAATCTTCTGCAGCAGCATTGGCTCCTTGGATCCCGGCGATCGCAGTTGCATGGAGGTGTCGTAAATGATGTTGGCCAATAAATGGATGTTGTGCAAGGTTCTAAAATAGATACCGGTTATTATTCTTTGATTTTAAAATTATTATTAGCAATAAGAAAGATCTCATCTCTTACCGACAACTTATTTCGATGGAGTCAATCACCCGCGGCAGTCCAATTTTTTCCGCATCAGGAATAGCGATGAACTTTTCACGAATCAGTTGCTGCAATTGCTCTGCCTTCTGAGGAGAGATGGATTCCCCGACTGCATCAAAATGTGTGCCCACAATAATTACAGGAGAGTTTGGAGCTCTAGCTTGAATATTGCCCAGCCACTGCAGCAACTCCGCCAGGCCCTTGTGACCGTCGCTGATGCGCCACAGCACCAAGTAAAGACTCCTCTTGGACAAGAAGTACTGGTGGGTGGCGTAGTACTCCTTCTGGCCGCCAAAATCCCAAGTTCGGAACACCACCGGGCCATGAGAGCCGGGCGCCCTCTTCCGCTTCTCACAAATCCAGGTTCCGATGTCCACGCCAACCGTTGATATGTTTGCGCTGGAGGCAGATGAGTGACGGTGTGTTCTAGATGTGCTCCGAGCGTGTCCCATCCGCTTGGCCCAATGATTTTCGCTGGCGCGAGATCGGTGAGAACTCGAACTAGAGCCTGAGCCCGCTCCCTGGCGCAGCAAGTCGAGTAGGGTGCTCTTTCCGATTCCAGCCACACCCACCACCATAAGCTTCATCCGCGCATACGGCTGAGCATCTTCATAAATAGACTTCAGGTATCCAACGATGTCCATTGTCTTGTGCTTCTTGCTCTCGATCATGGAACGCAATGGCTCCTGCAGGAGGCAGCCGCGCGTATTAAGATTCCAGAGCCGTGAGAGAAGACCCAAATGCGGCGGCAGCTCCGTGATATTCACGTTGCCACTTATATTCAATACTGACAGACTGCTCAGTTCGTGCAAAGAGGCGGGAATCTCCTTTAGGCAGTTGTTGGTCATATCTAGCATAGACAGGTTGGGAAATATCACCTTTGACCGGTTCACGCCTACCACACTCCAGTCGGCGTCCTCGCTTTCGTTGAACACCGTTGTGGCGTCATCAGTTGACAGCTGGATGCGGGTAAGTAGGTTGTCCGCCAGGATCAAAGTGCGTAGTGCCTCCAGGCGCAGATGACGCCTGTGCCGGCAAACGCTCTTCAACACAGAGGCACGAAAGGATGTGGAGGAGGAGCTGCTGCCCTTTGAGGAATTCGTTTTGTAAGCTTGCTCCTCCTCCCGACCTTCCGGCAGCTGGACACAACTGTAGCACAGTAGGTGCGGATCCGATTCGGTTATCCGTGGCAAACTTGGCCAGCAAGAGATCTCATTGTGGCTTAGATCCAACTGCTTCAGTGTGGCCGGATAGCTTGTAACATGTCCCATGGAACGCAGACTGTTGTACGACATATTTAGCCGGGTCAAATTGACCGCCAGGCAGGGCAGAGCAGCGGGAATACTGGTGAATAGATTATTTGCTATATTCAGGCTACTTAGCTGAGAGGAGCCCACACCAGGTGTCTTCCCATCGCCGAAATCCTGCTCATGCTGCCACTTCATGTCATTGTCGGTTATGTCCAAAGATGACGACCAGAGATTGCGATGGGTTAGCCGCTGCTGCGACACATTTCGCGGTTTATTTGACTGTGGCTCCTCGAAGGGCTGCAGCTGCAGTTTGTCCAGGCTGAGAAGTGAACTGCTCGTTTGCATCGGCGGCACAGGAAGATCCCTCAATAGGTTGAAGGCCACGTTCAGTTCGCGCAGCTTAGGCGCACGCCACAAGTCGAAGGGGAGCTGTTGGAGTTTGTTATTCGAAACATCCAGAATAGATAGGGCGGGTAGGTGAAAGATGGCGGCCGGCAGAGTTGTCAATTGGTTGTCCTGCAGGAAAAGCTCATCCAGAACCGGGCAACCATATGACTTACCCAGCGGCGCAGGCAGATCGGTGATCTTATTTTGAGCCACATTCAGATATCTAAAAGGACAAATTTATTATTGTATTTTTATATATTGTTAATTGAATAATTTAATTTCACTTACTTTAGACTAACCAGATGAAACAACTCCTGTGGAATTGCCGTGAGAACATTGTGCGAAAAGTCAATTCTCGTGATAGCGGTCAGAGCAACCTCATTGAGTCGGGGATGAGATTGCAACTTGGGATTCAGCAGCAACACACCACTGACCATCCAGGGAACTCTTACCACAGACAATTGCACACTGGAGCCCATGCTGTGCCAGTCGATGATGGTGGGTACGTTGGGAAACATGGCGCTGTAGGATATGTTGCTGGTGGACGGCAAAAACACGTTCACCTCCACAGGTGTGGGAAGGCCCTTCTTGTTAATCTTGTAATCAGAGTCCGGATGAACGCGGCGTGCCAGGAGGCGGCTTAGGATGGCCTCGTCGCCGCCGGTCATAGCCATTCCTATGGCCGAACCATTGTCATCACGGGCTCCATGTTTCAGCAAGAGATCCAACATGGCCAACGACCTTTGCTTGCAGGCCTCTGCAATGGGGACATTGCTCAGTCCGTAGATTTCCTCGCAACACTTTGGGTCGTTGTGATCTTCAACTGGCTTGGCCACAATATTCGGATTCGCTCCGTGCTGAAGCAGAGACTGAACCACGTCGAGATGACCGCCTCTAACCGCCGCTAGCAAAGCCGTTTCCCTCGCCGCCCCACACAGCAGATTAACGTTAATGGGACACCTTTGGCATTCGTTGGACTCTTGGGCAGCCTGGTCATCGGGTCCCTCCGACTCCCCAGATATGTGCAGCTTTGACATGATGGCCTGAATGCCAAACGAAATGCGTTTTCTGGTGGGCGTGATGGGAGTGCTCACCGAGCTGGCGGAATCGCCCATCGTGCGCCGGCATTGGAGTTGCCACTTGAGAAGCACTCCAACCAGTTGCTTGTTGCCCAGGATGCTGGCTATATACAGACTGGTCTGACCTGTCACGTCGTGGGCGTTGGCGTCGAAGGGCAGCCGCCACTCCCACTGACCCTCCTCTTCACGATATGTCTGATAGAGGTAGTCGGGATAGCTGTAGCTTATGAGGAGTTCCAACAGCTTGATGTGTCCATTGATGCAGGCCGCGTGCAGTGGCAGCCAGCGCTCTACAGTTGGTTGCTGGATGAGTTCTGGGAAGCGGTCCAGCATCAGCCGGGCGATGCCCAAGTGTCCGCTGTGGACGGCGGCGTACAGGGGTGAGTACTTGGTGACGGCGTGGGAGCGTCCATCCGCCCCAGCATCTAGCAGTCGCTGGGTGATGCTCTCGTAACCAGACTGGCAGGCTCTGAAAAGGATACCGGCATGAGTATGACCCAAAGTTACTAAAAGCGACATTTGCTCACATGAACAACAGGGTATTGGCCCCAGAAGGAGCCATATTGACTATAATCTGCCGCTCAGTTCCCAGGGCCGCCAGCAGGACCCGCACAGTCCGCTCATCTCCGGCGCTCACCGCCGTTCGGAGTTCTCCATGCTTGATCTGACGCACTTCCTCCCGCGCATCTGTGAAGGAGGAGTTTCATATTTGTTAGACATATGCTGGCCAAACCTCCATGGGGCGTTCTTCAATTCCCACCCCGTATTGAGGATGCCTCTATGACCTCATCCACGAAATAGTCGCAGGCTTCCAGAGCGGTTTCAGTTCCAGGTTTGGGCTGTTCCATGCTAAATTTCCAAGACATTATGTAACCCAAATTGCTGCGACAAAACCCCAAAATGTAATTGGCATCGGAGATGCGGACCGAACGCGGCGCTGGCGAAAACTGAACTGGGGAAAATCGATGGCCGTTGCCCGAGCCACGTTTTTGTGGTCATTGATCCAGGTCGGATTTGGACGCACTGCGCAAGACGAGACCAAAGAAGCACGGCAACTGTTGCACGTGGTCAAGGACTGGCATTATTTTTTGTTTTGATTTCGCGTGGGTGTCGAATGGCCCAGTGGTTGCAGCGCACCAGTTGCTTATTGGGGCAGATGTGCCATTTTGAAGTAAACCATTTTGCGCGCCCACTTCTATTGCACCAGGGTCACCCTGTGGAGGTGCTGGTGTTGTTGAAAAACCAATAACAACTGGTTGGTGATTTAATTGCACCACTTAAGTAATTTGCATATGTCAGAGTTTAATGTTCATTTGCACTTTGACCGAGTTAGAAATTGCACAAAAACTAACATTTGTACATATATAGACTGGCTTTCACCTGATTTTGTCTTACCTTCATCGGAGTCGCTCATTGTTGTGTATTGTGTTATTCAGCAGATCCTGAAGTCGCTCATCTCCTTCTTTTTCTAGGGTATGTGTTTGGAAACAACTACCTAGTTATAGCATCTATTTTGGATGCTCATTTAATTATTTTGCACATTTTGCGAAATTTTCACTCAGCGTTTTGATTTGTTTACCTTTTTGTGGTGAGACCGTGTGTTGTTTTTGAAAAAAAAACACCCAGAAATAGATAACATAAGACTATCGATTGCTCAATATGTGCTGTTAAGCGCAAACATGTGATTTTGCAGTGACTGAAAAAACAGAAGCAGGACAAACATGCTTTAAAATTGTTAAATGAATATATTTAATATTAACAATAAGAACTATAATCAATAACTATATTTATATCTTCTCAAAATATTCCCTGAGAAATTTTTGGCAACACCCACTGCCACCAAGCCACCCTGTAAATCATCCATGAATGACCAATGCTGACTCACCCGTGACTTGACTCATACAAATATAATGGAATTTTATTTAAGTTTTAACGCTCACATTTTGTGTGATTTGCCTATTACCTTATTATAACCTATCCATATTCTTGTCTTATTTCGAATACTCTAAGATAACTCTTTTAAAAACCTTGTTCTTCTTTTGCATGCACTGTTTTTAACACACTGCATGGCTTTTCTGAGTGCCTTCTCCGGGGGCTGAGTACTATCGGCCAATTTAACAGCCTCTGAAAGTAAGTGTTATTTATTAGGTGTAATTATTCGGCTTCAATTAAAACCTACCCAGTAGAGCTGAGAAGAAGTTTTCGTATGTGCGTAGGCTTTTTTTGTTTTGCGTTCCGTCGACGTTAAAGTCTACTACTAAGTCCACGGCCAGTACCTTTTTCAACGATTTCGATAGCGGCGCATGTCTAAAGATGTTCACCATCTCTTTAACCTGTTAGCAATGGAAAATATTATTACCTAGAGAAACTGAATAAAATAATCCAACTCACATATAATACTCGAGTGGCCGGATTCATATTTTTGTCTACTGAAAGCAAATCGTCTTCTGTTTTTATAGGGAAATCGGTAGGAGGGCCATTTTGTGAGGTCTCGGTCTCCTGGGGTTGGTTGTATAATAACTTGATCAATTGCGTCTGAGAGGATACTGTCTCACAGAGCAATGCGACATTTTTTTTTAGCGTCTCAATAGATTCCCGCAGTTCCTGATTTTCTGCTGTAAAATACAAGTATGAAACGTATAAATATTTGGCATTAATTCCATAGTAATAAAGATGCTCTCGAACAATTACCTCGAATTACTGATATTATGCGATCTTCTGCCGATTGATCCAGCTGAGCATTTTCTGCGAAAAAAACCAAAAAATATATTATATTACTATATATTATAATACATTTTAATAAAGACTTGCCTGGTGCGGCCCTTGCTCGCCTTTTGGATGTCTGATTAGATGACATTTCCATAATTAAATGCTCGTCCAAAGTTTAATTCTGAATAGTAAATAAAAACAAAGCCATTCCAGGGATGCCGACAGGAATGCCAAACGATTTTCTAGACTAGTGAAGCTGCCAACTCGATTTCTAGGATTTTCGCCGCCAAGTCTGCGCAAAAGTACGGTCACACGCGAATGTTTTGGTGAGACCGTACCGTCAGCATATTTCGGTGTATAGCAAATATACCGACGGTATTTCGAATAAGGTCCCACGCAAATGTTAGGAGGGTGTATCGGCTAACTTAGCCAGGACATCCTCCAGACATTTCAGCGTGACCGTTTCGACCATTTGAACTTTGTCCCACCTCTAGCGAGCAAGGAACCATCGCTGGCTGCGGGCACCCTGTGGAAGGTTAACAGACGCTTAACAGCACGTAACTCAACAATACAAATAAAAACAATTAATATTTTTTAATCAAACGCGAGTGTGAGCCGATTGCGCAGTGCATTTGAAACACAACAATAGTGCGGGATGGCCGAAGGCGGCCAAAAGTGGTTGCCGGTCCAGGAAAACAAGTAAGGAGCAGCGCAAACTGCGCAGCTCACACCCAAAAAAAAAAACGCGATAAAGGCGAGGGGCCAGAATGAAGATGAAAAACAAAAACAAATGGCCCGGGCCAACGGCCAAAATGCCAGTGAAATTCGAATGAAAAGCTTGCGATTCGTGTGCGTTTTTCATGCTCTCCCTGCTTAGCTGCAATTTCCATATTTCTGTGGCATCGCGACTTAGAGATGAGACATCGGTGCCGCGTAACTTTTTGCATACCCTTTCCGCGGGCTCAACTCCACCTGTTCGGTCATGGAATTTGACCCGTCACCTTTGAAATGCTCCCCAAATGCTTCGATTTGCAAGTTAAAAACTTTCTTATCAGCAGATCAATTTAACTAGTTCCCGATTTCTATGTCTCAATCATTTAAGTGACCTATACCATCTGGAATAACAATGTTAGGGCATTGAAAGGTCGCCATGGTTCACCCAGAATTCTTGTTTTTGTTTTCAAGTTGACCCCTCCCCCACCCCGCCCATCCTTCAACCTTCGGCAGTGTGATTCATACTAAATATAAAGTCAGCGTTTTTGTTTTAATTAACAAGAACTAAAGATTTAGAGGCATAGTGGTTTCTCTCTAACTTAAAACCATGGCGAAGGAGATAAGTCGCCATTTTCCCAGGTGGTTGCAGGCGGTTTAATCCGACGAGGGATCGGGAATCTCTATAGATCATCGGGGGGAACCCAGGGGGTCACCTTCTTATCAACGGGCGGGCGGTTGATTTTTAGTAATTTCCGTAATTAGACACCAAAACAATTATCGGTATATCACCATATGTTTTCTTTCAAGTAACCCGGCGCCACCTTCATATTTATTCGCAGAGATTGGCGAGCTGATTTAAATGGAAAACTTTGAAAACAACAATCTGTCGATAACGAAACCAGCGAAATGCCAACTAACAACTGGAGGCCAAGTTAGAAAGTGTAGTTAAGAGAAGCCACAGCGAAAGCCAACCAGGAGGAGCTGGTGATTCTCCCGGTACGATCCGAAATCCGGATATTGAAGATCAAACAACCATGAAACACGCTGGCGGGTCCATCGCCATGATGGACAACCGGTCGATGGCCTACGTTGCCCACCAACCCAAGTATGAGCTACCGCTGGAAGAGATTGAGCCGCCCTGCATGCGGTTCTCAGTCAACCTTTGGAAGAACGATCCACTCGACTGGGTGGAGCTAATCTGCCTGCTGCCCAATGGATTTCTGCTGGGGCTGAGGGTCAATCCGGCCACCACCATCCAGATGGTCAAGGCGGAGATGGTCAACCAGGCCAAGCAGATGCCTCTGAGCTATATGATCAAGGAGGCCTGCGAGTACCAGGTGTACGGCATCTCGACCTTCAACATCGAACCGTACACGGACGAGACGAAGCGCCTCAGCGAACTGCAGCCCTACTTTGGACTGCTCAGCCTGGGCGATCGCACCGACACCACCAGCTTTAGCAGTGACTACGAGCTGACCAAGATGGTCAGCGTGATGATCGGCAAGTCCTTCGACCACCACCGGACGCAGGGCACGCCCGAGATTGACGACTTCCGGCAGTACATGACGCAGGTCTGCGACAACATCGAGGTGGAACGCTCCATCTACACTTGGCAGCAGCGCCTGCTGTACGAGCACCCCCTGCGACTGGCCAACTCGACGAAGATGCCCGAGCTGATACGGGAGCGCCATCCGACCAGGACCTTCCTCATTGTGGTCAAGAACGAGAATGACCAGAGCACGTTCACGCTGTCGGTGAACGAGCAGGACACACCCTTCACGCTCACGGAGAGCACGCTGCAAAAGATGAACCGGTCGCAGATGAAGATGAACGACCGGACCGGCGACTACATACTCAAGGTGAGCGGACGCGACGAGTATCTGCTCGGCGACTATCCGCTGATCCAGTTCCTGTACATCCAAGAGACGCTCTCGGACTCGGCGGTGCCGAATGTGGTGCTGCAGTCGGTGTACCGCCTGGAGTCGTACATAAACCACCACAACGAGGCCATGGTCCCAAAGCGATTGCCGCCGAAGAAGCAACCAGCCCTGCTGCCCAAGGCGCCCTCTTCGTTGTGGGACATGGGTAATTTCTTCCAGCTGACGCTGCACAGCATCTCTAATGTGAACTATGACAAGGCGCGCGCCTTCAAGGTGGGCGTCCATGTGGGCCTTTTTCACGGCGACCAAAAGCTGTGCGCACAGAGATCAATAGACTCTCCCAACGGCAGCGTTGACACGTTCCTGTTTAACGACCAGGTTATGGGATTTGACATACAGATGCGTAATCTGCCTCGGATGACACGCCTCTGCATTGTGATCTTCGAGGTGACCAAGATGTCGCGCTCCAAGAAGTCGTCCAACAACAAGGATAGCGCTCTCAAGGATGTCTCCTACAACAAGAACCCCCTGGCCTGGGTCAACACAACGCTTTTCGACCACAAGGACATCCTGCGCACCGGTCGCCAGACGTTGTACACGTGGACGTACGCCGACGACATCCAGTCGGACGAGGTTTTCCATCCGCTGGGCACCGTTGAACCCAATCCGCTCAAGGAGGAGTGTGCCCTGGTGGAAATCACATTCCACGGCAGCGGACCCGGAAACGTGCGCTACCCCAGCGAGGAGGTCGTGCTGCAGTACGCCGCGGATCGGGCGCAGGCTACCCGACTACAGCAGCAGCAAATGTCAGAGCCCGAGAAGCCGATCAAAGAACTGAAAGACCTGGTTGCCAACTACACGGGACTGGACAAGATCTACGAGATGGTCGATCAGGACCGCAATGCTATTTGGGAGCGCAGGTAAGTCTGCCGAACATAAATGACTGTTATTGTTTCAGTCACATGTAATGATGCTGTAATACTTGCAGAAACGACATCATGCGCGAGCTTCCCGAAGAGCTGTCCATCTTGCTTCACTGCGTCTACTGGAAGGAGCGGGACGATGTAGCGGACATATGGTACCTGCTCAAGCAGTGGCCGCTAATCTCGATAGAACGCTCTTTGGAGCTGCTGGACTATGCGTATCCAGATCCGGCCGTAAGACGTTTTGCCATCCGATGCTTACACTTTCTCAAGTAAGATTTAATCCTAACATGTGGCACATATAGTATCTTCATTTTAATAATGGGGTTTTCTAACTCCATTGAGATTTCGCTAAATTTTAAGTCTTCTTAATCATCATTAATTCGAACATTTGTACCCCACAGGGACGAAGACCTGTTGCTATATCTGCTTCAATTGGTTCAAGCCATCAAGCACGAATCGTATCTGGAAAGCGATCTGGTGGTGTTTCTGCTAGAGCGAGCTCTGCGCAACCAGCGCATCGGGCACTACTTCTTTTGGCACCTGCGCTCCGAAATGCAGACGCCGTCTATGCAGACGCGGTTCGGCCTCCTACTAGAGGTCTACCTCAAGGGCTGCAAGCATCACGTGGCGCCACTCCGCAAACAGCTTAATGTGCTGGAAAAGCTGAAACAGGGATCTCTGATAGCCAAGAAGGGCAGCAAAGAGAAGGTGAAGACCATGCTGCAGGACTTCCTGCGGGACCAGCGCAACTCAGGGGTCTTTCAGAACATCCAGAACCCACTGAATCCCAGCTACCGGTGCAGCGGCGTAACACCAGACAGGTGCAAGGTAATGGACAGCAAGATGCGTCCGCTGTGGGTGGTGTTTGAAAACGCCGACATGAACTCCAACGATGTGCACATCATTTTCAAGAATGGCGACGATTTGCGTCAGGACATGCTCACGCTGCAAATGCTGCGGGTGATGGACCAGCTGTGGAAACGAGATGGGTAAGAAAAAATGCATCAAACTGTACAAGATCGGGCTAATAAAATCTATACCCTCCGTCAGCATGGACTTCCGTATGAACATCTACAACTGCATCAGCATGGAGCAGCGCCTCGGTATGATAGAGGTGGTACGGCACGCAGAGACCATTGCCAACATACAGAAGGAGAAGGGCATGTTCTCGGCCACGTCGCCGTTCAAGAAGGGCTCGCTCCTCAGTTGGCTCAAGGAGCACAACAAGCCCGCCGACAAGCTAAACAAGGCCATCAACGAGTTCACGCTCAGCTGTGCTGGCTACTGCGTGGCCACCTATGTGCTTGGTGTGGCCGATCGGCACTCGGACAACATAATGGTTAAACGAAATGGACAGGTAAATGCAAATCCCTTGTTTGCCAAGGAATTGTATTAAAACTTCATCTTGTTCGCAGCTCTTTCACATCGATTTTGGCCACATCCTGGGCCACTTTAAGGAAAAGTTCGGAGTGCGTCGGGAACGAGTGCCCTTCGTGCTAACCCATGATTTCGTATACGTGATCAACAAGGGTTTTAACGACCGCGAGTCAAAAGAGTTCTGTCACTTTCAGGAATTGTGCGAGCGCGTAAGTTAAGAACAAAGCAAAAATTAGACGAAATATTAATATAATTTAAATTTGCAGGCCTTTTTAGTTCTACGCAAACACGGCTGCCTTATTTTATCGCTGTTCTCAATGATGATTTCAACGGGACTGCCAGAACTTTCCTCCGAAAAGGATTTAAACTACCTACGTGAAACTTTAGTATGTCCTACAGATCCATTATGTGGCGAAGCTCAAACTAACTCATCGCAATGTTCTGTTTCAGGTGCTGGACTACACGGAGGAGAAAGCCCGCGAACATTTCCGAGCGAAATTCAGCGAAGCTTTGGCTAACTCCTGGAAGACTTCCCTTAACTGGGCCTCGCACAATTTCTCCAAGAACAACAAACAGTAAACAGACAACAGCATCGACATCAACATCAAGAAGTTGGCATCACGATCGATTCGGAGTCAACTCCATCTCGCACACAAACAAGACCACTCACCAAGTCTAAATGGATCCACATTTCTTTTCTGCCTGCCCTTCTGAGCCTTTGCTACAGGCGTAGTACAATTTTGTATCCAATTCATAAAGTTCAAAACTATGTGTTCACTATGTTAGGCCGAGATATATTCAATCCCCCCACACAGACAACCCCTGACCCATAGCTTATAATGTCGCTCCCACAAGTGCTCCAATATACTTTACTGTTAATTTGTACATTTACGTGTTCACCCATTCTTGTAATTCTAATCATTTATCACCCCCGCATTCAGTGACCTTTGGACCCTGGAATTGTTTTGTTGTCTATTATTCATTTGTTGTTTAAACACCCCCGCACATGCAAACTCGCGCATGAACGTGCAAAAAATTGTATCCTATTATGCTATATAAGTTTAAGAGACATTTAACTCTATAAGTTTAAATTTAACGATTGCTATCCCTACGTTACGATTAATTGTGTACTATAATTAGTGTCTGCTTTTGTACCAGCAGCCAATCATTACTTTGTGTTTTCCGGTTTCATTTTATAGTGTTCTCTAATATTTGTAACGTATTTTGTAAATCGCTGGATAACTACAATTAAATGAAATAAATTAAATAAATATAAACGAACGAATGTATACAATTTAATCGAAACAAGAAAAATATATATACAATGCTTCTACGTTTACGATCGACTTCATTTGTCTCAGCATCTGACGAGTTTTTCGTTAATGGGAATTTGGATTAGAAGTCTTAAAGCCTGCTTGCACTAGACAGAAAATGTTGAGCTGGGGTCAACCCGGTTTTTAAATAAGGCAACTAGTGGAGGGTCTTGGATGGGTATTTGTTATTTGTCGGTATATTAAGAATTTATTTCCCTATCGTCGATAATTGATCACTAGAGAATCTGACGTATAGCGGCGGGTTTTTTCTCTCAAGTTAAGGAGTTAACCCGATGTAAACACTTTTTTGGAGTAATGTGTTTGTTGGCTCACTCAATAGGTAACTCCACATAGTGTGAAAAGGCTTACAGGCTGAGCGCCAACTCCCCAACTCAGCAAAACGTTCATGTATTAGTTTTTATACATTTAGTATAGTTTTTATTGACATCAAGTATTCAGTTTCAGTATATATACCTATATAAAATATATTTCTTTAAGATTAATTTTGTTTCCGTTACTTTACACACATTTCAACATCCCGAGGTGCAGTATTTTGAAACCTTTTGCTTACTTTTTATATTTCACGTTTTGCCAACATTATTTTCGGGTTTGCGCACATTGTTCGACAATGCACGTAGTACATGTGTTTAACAATAGCAACTCTCAAAAGACATCGATAGTTAAATTATAAACACTACGATTCAATAAAACAAAAACGTCGTACACAGTACCGTTGTATAAGTAAAAATAAAATAATAGTCCCTAGACGCCTAGCTAACTAACTAATCAGTAAATAGTAAAAACCGTATGGAATTTTTGTGGAAATTTTATTTATATTCGTTTAGGATATCTTTCGTAACGCTTACTAAAAAGGTTAGGCGAATGACGCTTGCTTAAACATTTCCTACTGTATACAGTGTTAGGACTTCAAAATAACCTGAAACCACTAATTTTTCCATTGGAAAACATTATTTTTCTACCTTGAACAGCATTTACCCAGTGAGTAAAATATTAAGCAAGTTTCAATCGACCTTGTGCAAACTTTTCTCGACCTCGTATGGAATCTTTTTGTTTTTATTCTGCGTATTCAGATACAAAATATACAGTATTTTGTTAAAATCCGTTATAAAAATAGTAATATTAAATATATTGGTTATTTCTCGTGTATCGGTTTACTCTGTTGTCTTGTAAAAATACTGTATTTACAATTACAACTATTTACTTACACATTATCATATCAGTAAATATAAATAGTCATTTGATTTATATAAATAATTTAGAAAATATGAGAAACCGCGTTTGTTTTTGTCTTTTTGCGTTAGGAATATGTTTTTTTTTTTGTATTTGTATCAGTTTCAGTTGTACGAATTCCGGTTTGAAATTGTCTGTTTAGGATCTTTTTGCTTTTTTTTGTAAATATTTTGTATATGTGAATTTTTGTACATTTTCATTTGATTTTGATTGGACAGCATTGACAGTATGCACTAGGTAAAGAAATACAACTTTTAGATATTAACAACTATTGTGAGGGATAAGTTTAGATCCACCGAGGATTTAAACTTCAACTTCACAAATTATTTTTTCGACATTTTAAAAAAGAAATGATTATGCTTAGAGTCAATAAATGAATTAAGGAACTTCCGAAAAATACATTCAATGGCTCTAAGAAATACAGGTTAAAATTTGATTGGAATGTTTGCATTTCTGAAATGATTTGGAATAAACATTTCAAATTAATTCGAAAATACATTCCTAGAACATACAATAACATTTATAATCGTAAATAATCTACCCAGTACAATTTCCTGTCGATTGCTTTTTGGACCTCGATATTTGGGATATCTAAATTGTTCCCATAAAATATCTGTAAATGTTTGCATTTATGGTTCTTTTCTAGTAAATTTGTTTTCTGTTTTACACATTAATTTTTGTATCCCTAGTTTTACTTTCATCTTTAAAGGCACAAGCATTTTATAAAAATCTGTTCTTGTAGTTTTGTTAAATATACTTTAAAAAGTTATATGCTGCGATCCGTAACTAAGTTTTTCTTTTTTTTTTCTAAAAAAATTCAGGTTCAGTCTGTTTCAAGGAAATGTTTTGATGAAAAAAACGTAACTCTTTTTGAGATTCTTCAAGACTTGCATTTTATACATCCTATAGAAAATGTTTTTATTAGTAGGTATTACTTTTCATTAGTCGGCATAGAATAAAATTCCTTTGCATATTTAATATGTTTGTCGAAAATTCCATTTCTCAACTGAGTGTATAAAAAGTTCTGGAACGGGTTTAAAAACATATTTAATTTTTTTCCTCGTCGTTTTTTTTCTCTTTTCGTATGCGTTTAAATGTTCGGCCTTAATTGAGAACCTAGGATTAGGCTTAGGCTAAAACAATTAGGTTAAGACTAAACTAGCAGCGAACTTATCAAATAATATTACGTGTAGTTGAATGTCGTCTTAAGCGCTACTAGTGCGAAAATGTACTTAACTCGATGGTTGGCCCAGAAACTGGGGCAGCTGGGGCGTGTGTATGTCTCAGTGCTTTGACAGATTCAGTGGTAAGTCTGGGGGAGAGAAAGAATTCGTACTTAAATTGTGTTTTCGTGCATTAAATGATATTCTGATAAGATATTCATATATAGAATATTGAAAGGAATCAAAATGGCTTCGAACAAATCAAGAAAATGATTAAAGCTGACATGAGTGAAGTGATTGTGCAGAAATAATAAATATGCAGCTACTGCCGTCACTAGGAGATGAAATCTTCACATATTTCATAATTTTCTCCGTCAAATACAGATTAATTTAAAAGAAGTGGATATTGGTTACCACACCTAAGATTTTCCAATTCCCAACTGGATGCTAAAGAACTCATATTGATTTGCTCACCTGAACTTTGTTCATTCCTTAGGCTACTAGTATGAAACATTGCGGAGGAGCTGGCGCCGGAAGGGGGCGCCGAGGAGGAGGCGGATGCGCTCGAGCTGCTCGGCGAAGTGGAGGCAGTGCGATGACTGGACGCTGCAGACATTTGGTCGGTACTACTATCAGTCAGTTTTGGCGTGGCCAGGTGAGCGGGCGAGTGGTGGGTGGTCAGTGCAGCCGGATGAGGATGCTGGTGCGGATGGGCCAAGTGCGGATGCGTGTGGGGACTGGGGGCGGGTTGTCCGAAGGCTCCGGCAGCTGCAGCAGCCGCCACCACTCCGTTATAGGCGAACGCGTGATAGGCCGATTGTGGCGACAGTCTCGCAGCAGCAGCAGCTGCAGCCGCGGCGGCCGCCGAGCTGGCGGCTTGTGGATGTGTCGGCAGCAGGGGCGATGCTCCGGCCTGATAGTGGTGCATCCACAGCGGACTATGCCTTAAGGCCGCCAGTGTGGATATGTACGGATGGTATAGCGACGGCGACACCACCGAGGGAATGTAGGCTGCTGCGGCCGCAGCTGCCGCCGCTGCTGCAGCTGCACTGCTGCTAGACGTGACCGGCGCCGATGTCGGACTTCCGCCCGATCCATTGCCGTTCACCTGAGGCGCTGGCGGATACATATAGTAGTGCAGCGGAGAGCTGCGCTGCAGGTGCGGCTGCTGCTGCATGTGCCGCCGGTCCGGAGGCGAGGCACTCCGATCGCCGGGCGAGGGACAGCTACTGCTGCTGGCCGAGGGCGAGGCGAACTCGCGTCGGATCGATGCAGTCTTTTTGGGCACAGTGCGCGGCGTCGTGGCGGGCGATGCTGGCGAGGAGCGCGGCGGCGACAGGTCCTGCGATGCTGAGCTTGTTGTCGGTGGACGACCTGCACCCGCATAGGGATCCCTGTAGAATGTGTGACCATAGTCCACGGGAGAGCCCGCCGTGTACGGTGGCGACCGCTTCTTGGTTCCAGAGTGCGAGGGTGACTTTCCGCCGCCTCCATTGCTGCCGCTCACGTCCGGAGACTTGGGCGAGCTGAGCAACGCGCGTGGATAGCTCGAGGAGCTGGGCTGGTACAGGGAGTGGTGCGAGTGGTGCACATTGCTGATAATAGCCGCCGGATGATCGCCGCCCTTCTTGCTGGAGGAGGAGGATGTGCTGCCGCTGCCACTGCTTCCACCCAGCAGCGAGTGGATGCTGTAGGAGCTGTTGAGTCTCGTGGGCTGCGTGGATATTGCCGCTGGCGAAGTGCTGGTTGAGCTAGATGCGGGACTGGCACTCGGCTTTCCTTGGGGTGGGGCTAGATTCATCGGCGACGCCTTGCCAGCCGGTGATGATGTCGATGAGGCCTTTGCGCGGCTCCGTTTTCCACCCGCTCCCCCGCTGCTACCTCCAGCGCTGCCGTTATTTACGCATCCGTTGTCCTCCAGCGACACCTTCTCGAACTCGCGCAGGATTCTCTTCCTGGGCGACACGTGCTGGTGGTGGTACTCGACTAGACGGCTGGCTGCTGTTGCCGACGAGGGCGGAGAAACCTGAAAAAAGACATTTAAATGGTCAGTCTTGATAGTTTGTTTCAAAACTCTACAATTTAAACTTGCTACTGGAATTTTTACCGATTTTAAATTAAAATTGCTCTCGATAAACTTGATCTTTGGACATGTGAATTAAATATTCGTTAAAAATCAAATGATTACAAGCAATTAACATGCCTTATATTCAATGGAATCTGGGATTAAACCAGAAATTGTATGTTAATCGAACTTATGTAGAGTTCAAACGAAACTCACCTTGTGCGTCAAGGAGTGGCCTAGACTGCCGATGGCACCGCCACGCTCTGCTGACGCCGTACTCGTTGCGGATACCGCTGGTGCTTTCGACAGTTGCTCTAAGCGTGCTGGTACGCCATCAATTAGTTTCTGGATGATGCTGCTGAGCTTGGCCCGAGGTTTTGGCTTTGGTTTCCCAATTCTCGTCTTGAGGTCGCCGTTTAGTTCGCCGTTCACGGGATTCGCGCTCCTGGGCGGCGCTGTCATGGCTTCCTCGTCCTCGCTCGTATTCATCTTCTCCACAGTCTCCTCTTTTGGTTGTGCATCCACCTGCAGAGCGGGCGATGCTACTTTTGACTCACTGTCATCGTCAACCTCTTTCTTGGGCTCCTTCTCAGACCTTTCAGCATCTTCCTCGCCTTTGATCGTTTTCGGTTTTTCAGTTTTAATCTCATCTGTGGATGTGTCCGCCTCAGCGCCACCTTCAACGGCCTCTGCTGCTTCCGCTTTAAGAGTGTCGTCGCCGTTTTCAGCCTTGACTGCCGTCTCAAATATGGACTGCTGCTCCTCGCTGGTGGTTAGCGGCTCATGGGGCCGCCGACGTCTGCGAGCTGCTGTTTGGAGCGCAGCCCGGCTAAGTGCACTGTTCCTGGGGCGGTGATAAAAGAGCGACAGCTCCTTTGATATACCGCGCCTGGGACGGGACTGTTTCCAGGGCTGATCTCGCTGCCAGGGCGAAGATTGTATTGAGCTGTTGTCGTCAGAAACTGTAAGGGGAGGGGGATGTTAATACAAAATGTATGATTTGGCGATTCAGTTCGATATGTCTAGAGCGAGTCGCCTATAGAAACATTAGTGTTATCTTAGCACAGATATTTATTTATTTTGATAGCGCTCCGAAGAGCTTTATAGTTTTTTTGTGATGATGTAATGGAAAAATTTACGATAATGCTTGCTCAGGACTAGTTCAATCATTATGATGTTCTTTTAGTCTTTACCATTATTGCAAAGGGTCGATCGGGTAAAATTGATGACATAAAAACGATCTCTACTTTTGGGGAGGTACATAAAGGTTATAAGTTTCCGAGAATTTGGCGGTGCTCTAAAATTTCAGGCGTTTAATTTGTGTTTTACCACAATTGGACTTTATCCTACACGTGTCTTTAGAACCATTTGGACTTATAAGCACATGTTTTCTAACTACCGATTCTGACAACCCTATTTTTTTAAATCTGTGGTTTCCCAATCGGGCTTTCTAATGAAGGGTAATCCCGCGGGACCATCAAGTGATACATACAGCTCAGCGATGTGGAATTCTCGTTCTTTGGATACGCTGTGGTCACCGCCGACGTGGGGGTCACAGTGGCCGAGGTGGCCGCCGATGGAGGCCGGAAGGTCTTACGCGTGACCGAGACCCAGCCGCTTTTGTCGCCATCCTTGGATCGTGCCAGTTCCAATATGAATTTGCCATCTACGCAGGGGAATATCAATATTAATTAATATTTCTAGGAGCTTAGGGTTAACAAACAGAGAAACTTGCCTTTGAAGAACTGCAAACGGCCGCCATAGCCGCCCCAACTGTTGTTGCTGTTGCCGTGCGTCGATATTGGAGTCCTGCCCATATCAAAGCTGCCGCCGGAGTTGCTGCCCTTGCCGATCTTCACTGTTCCCGCTCCCGCTGCTGCTGCTACTGCTGCAGTGGTGGGCAGTGGGCCAGTGGCTGCTCCGCCCAAGGAACTGTAGTCCAGGACGCCGCCCAGGACATCGATGGTGGGCTTGGACGCAGTAGCTCCAACGATGCTGGCTGCCACTGCGGCGGATGCAGCCATGATGCTACTACTTTTTGGCGTCTTGGCATGCGGCAAAAAGCCATTTGAGGGGGTGGAGCTGCAGGATGAGGGCGTTGGCGTTGTCGTGGACGTGGGCGTGGTCGTCCTGCTTGAGTCGGCGGGCAGGGGCGGTGGCAGTGGGGGAAAGCTGCTGCTGCTGCTGCTGTTGTTGTTGCTATTGCCGTTCAGGCCATTTTTCAGTAGAAACTTGGCGGCCGCCTCTGCAATTATGCTACTACAGTTGTTGTTGCTACTGCTGCTCTCGTTGCCGTTGTTGTTGCTGCTGCTGCTGCTGCTACTTGCTGCGTTGTTGTTGCTACTGCTGCTGCTGTTGTTATTGCTGTTATTGTTGTTGTTGCTGGAGTTACTGCTGTTACTGTTAATGTTACTTTTATGCTCATCGGTCATTGTTGTCTGTTGCACTCTGTTACGCTCGTGACGTCATTTAGACAGGGGCCTTCAAAGAGAAACACATTCGTTTGCATCGGACATTACATTTAGCGCAAGCTCGCATTCGAAAACCGCATTGAATGGACAATTTGAATACCATTTATTTCATTGTTTTTGTTGTAAATTCCTCGCGCAGAGTTCGCGGCCGGAAGAAACGGCGCCGACGGCGTCGCTAAGCAAAATATGCCAGCTCGGCACGGCGTTAGGAGCGTCTAGCACCATTTTCATGTTTTGGGGCACCGTACCACCGAGCCCTATTATTATTGCACACACATATTCTTATTGAATCCTGGCCACTGGCCCGTCCGTCCCACTGGGCGGTATTTAACCAACTTCACAGGCACACACGGCGGGGCTTTTTGTGCGTTTTCTTTGGGCCCAAATGTTAAGCGGAGGCAGCGCACAAAGAGAGCACAAAACGAAGTGCGGACAAGGTGGAGATAAAATGGAAAAAACGTTCTCCAATTACCGTCAGCGGATATATCGATAGCCGATGGTCTGTCCAAGCGGGGGGCGGCGGACCGATTTAGTTAAACAATTTAGCAGGCAGTTGGCGGGGGCAGCTCAGTTTCCAACCAATAAACTAATAAATAAATTTAAAAATTATCAACGAAAAACGCAGCCTCGGTGCACTGTGTGACCGTCAACTGAGAACGGCGAAACCCGCAGCGCCAGTGAGCATGCTAGCTAATATCATGATTCCACTGGATTCCCGTTTTAAATTGTGGCGTTTCCACTGCTAATTTACATTAAACCCTATTCATATGGAAAAGTAAACGCGAGCTTTAACACATGTTGGATTTAATGCGAAATGGTTTTGGTTTCCTGCACAGGGAAGATGAAATGTTTGATAAATAAAATAATCTTAGTTTTTGCTTGCAATCCTTGAGGATATCCGAGAGAGAGTGAAACACCGTGCTCCAATAAGAGAAATGTAAAAATGATATCGATGCCTATCGATATTTGTCCAGTTGCTTAAAATTGTAACCGTTTTTTTCAAAAAGTTAATTATATAATGTTTATATAATTCTGTTCGATAGATTCTAAGATTTGACAAGAATTTGCATGAGAGAATTCTTTTAATTATTTCATGTCAGAACAAAATTACACATCGAAATAGATATAAAGTTTTGCAAGTATTATTAAATTAAACAAAATAATTTAAATAAATTTAAGTATGAATAGATTTTTCATAAAAATATGCAGAGTTCTAGTCTAAGCAAATTTAGATGATTACCAAACTAATTTCCTAGCGTCCTCTATGGCTGAGATCAAGCTTATAATAATACCCTTAGAATTAAAATTTTCATATTAGTCGTAGAATAAAATATGTATTTATTATTAAGTCCAGAATGTAAACATTAAGCGATAATGGTATGTTACGATAAATTCCCACACTTCAGCTAGGTAAATACTTATGGTTGCAAGTGTCTTTTTATTGCGTATAATACTGTTTGCTCGTAAATCGAATTACTGGTAATTGTGAGCTCGGGCGGGTTAAAATATATATTTAAATAGCCTTTGCATACGGAATACAACCCTTCTTCTGCTTCTTAAAGTTAAACACAACTCGTATTCTCTCTCGTTTGCCGCCGCGGCCTCCCTCCAATTATACTTCAAGTACTCTGAAGTTCTAATGCAAAATATAATGTAAGTCTTACGCGTCTATCATGTCGATTATCAGTAGGTTAGTTTAGGTATAGGCTATATTCGAGTTGCTTTTGATATGGGCGAGAAGTCGTCGATTGCACGAGAATGGCTAAGAATAGATGCTTAGTAGATATTGCACAAAGTAAATCGTAAGATGTTACAACAGAGGGCATACAACATAATAAATTAAATTTAGTTTTGTTTTCCGTTTTGCCAACATAATTTAAATATCACAGACGTTTTGCCAATTGTTTAACTAATTTGCCGTTTTGCTTGTTAATTTTGCATGCCGAATAGGGAAAGACAGAGTGGAGAGAATGAAATCATACGAATCCAACCGCAGGATGTACATATACCTAAATGTCAGTCAAATGTGAAAATTAAATCAAGTCTTGCGTTGAACATGGCACGTAATTGCTAAAAGGAAAACCGGAGCCAAGCCTACGAGGGTAAACTGCAATGCATATGTATAATCTAGGCGTATTTCTGTGTGTAAATACTAAGTGTTCTCAATATCTTGGAAGAATGTGGGAGTATGCTACCAGATGAACTCCATCCTACGCCTAGTGCATGTTATCCACCCTGCCCGAAGGGAGGCCCAAGGCGGCGCTCAGGTTGAGTCCTGGGGGAACCCCCACTCCAACGCCCACGCTCACACCCACTCCTGATCCCACGTTGCCCTCGCTCTCGCTTTTCCAGGAGGACACCGGTATGTGGGGAGCTGGGAGGCAGTTGCGAAGCGTCTGCACGATCTGAATGGTGTCCATGAGGGCTGCAGAGGAGATGGAAACAGAAGGAGTCGGTCAGCATCTGAGATAGCTGGCACACAGAACCGGTTCTCAGTTTGGTACTCACTCTTCTGCAGACTCTCGCTCTGTTTGCCGTATGGCTTACACATCGAGGGACGTATGTAGGTCTTCATCCGCGACATGTTCCGCATCAGCTCCGCAAATATCCGCACTATCTTGTCCTGGCCCACGGCCAGGTGATCCATGCGGTTAGCGTCTCCGGTGGCCCAGGCCCCATTGTGCAGCGCCAGCAAATCCTTGTTCGACTCTATCGAATCCAGATTGGAGCTAAGATGGGGAGATTTTAGCAATATTATTAGAAAATCCAGTATTCAAGGGTATAAGTGATATGGATTATCCCATAAAGATCTAATGAAAAAAAGAAATTGATTTTAATTAATAGAATGATTTAGTTGCATGTGTTGTACATTAATTTAATTTAAGAATAATAATTTATATTCAAAAATAAATAATATCTTAATTATTTAGTTCCACTCACCGCAAGGAGTCGGCCACGTTCTTGTGGGTAATCTGGTCCAGCGAGGAGTGAGAGGAAGACGAAGAGGACGAGTGCGGCGACTGCGATGGCGGCGGCAAAGGATGGTGGCCGTGATGGGCCTGGGGACCTGCTGCAGATCCTCCTGCCGCGGATGTGGCTGTGGCCGTCGGTGGCTGATTGGCGGCCACGGCGGCAGCCACCGCCTGAGACTGCATCAGTCCCTGGATCTGAAGATTGGCGGCTGCAGCCGCGACGGCCATGGGATCAAAGTGCTTAGGATCGAGCTGGGCGAAAACACGTTGCTTTTCCAGCGGACTAAGATGGTTGCTAAGCTTCTCAAGACTCTGCTGGGCAAGGACGCGGTTCTGCTGTTGGATAAGGGCCGCCGTGAGTTGCTGCTGGTGCTTGGCTGCTGCCTGTTGTTGCTGCTGCTGCTGTTGCTGCTGCTGCTGCTGTTGTTGCTGTTGCTGCTGTTGGTGGTGGGCTGCTGCCGCACTGATCTGTGAGAGCTGTGTCTGAATGCTGCTCTGCTGCTGCTTGGTCAAGTGCTGCAGCTGCGGCGGCACCGGCACCTGCGGCACCTTGGTCCCCGTCGACTTGGACAGATCAATCTCCACGTTTGCCGAACTCGAGCTGCTTGCCGCACTGGACGCCGAACCGGCGGCCGAGCCTCCTGGTCCAGATCCAGCTGCTCCGCCAGGCGGCAAGTGGGAAAGACGTTGCAGAAACTCGGGCGTATTTACGCCCGGATACTGCTGCTCCATAAACGGCATGGGCGAGATGCCCATGTGGTTCTTGTAGTAACGGCAAGCGGGACTGGGGCACGACTGCACCACCTCGATGATGAACTCCTTCTCCATCCCAAACTGATCCCGTCCGATGGTGTAGGACTCGATGACCGCCCGCACCGTGGCATCCACACTGAGGTGCAGGCCATGTGGTCCGGACATGTGCTTCAGCATCACTGCATTGGCAAAGTGCTCGAATGGCAGCACAATCTTGCCATTGTCCCGCAGGATAAGACGTCCCTGGGAGTCCAGAGTCAGCCGGTTGGCCAGCACCCTGCAAGAGAAGAAAGTTAGGAGGGATCTATTGAAAGACCTACTCCGTACTCACTGCAGATAGGCTGCGCTGGGCAGCATGGCGTTGTCCTTGAGATCGCTGAAGCACTGCAGCAGCTCGGCACTCGGATTCCAGCCCTTGTTCTGCAGATACAGCTGCAGTAGCATGTAGAGCTTCTCCGTTACATAGCCCACTCCTGGCATTCCGGCATTCGGCTGGGGCAGCATATCCCCGCCCGCCACGCCCCCTCCGCCGCCACCGCCTCCGGGTCCTTTGGAGAGAGCCGCCTTCATGGTCTCGGACAGATCCAATTTGTAGTTGTCGGGATAGAAGTGCTTGGCGTGGTCCTGCAAGGATTGCAATGTGGATTGATTGATTGATACACACAATCGGAGACGGAGACACCAGAAACCGAACCCTTGCCACCGCCACCGCCCACTCACCAAATTGTTCATTTTCGTCTGGGACTACGGATTACTAGCCTAAGTGACGCCAGCGCAGCATCCTGGATTCGAATAACCAATGGTTGCTCTGGGGGAATCACCCGTCGGTTGGGGGACGAGACTGGGCTAACTGGCGGCCACGGATCGGGGGAAAAAAGTGTATGTGTCCGCCGCCTAATTGTGTTGTCCTTGCAAGGAAGGAAGTGGGGGAGGCCAGCAGTGTGACCGTAGCATGGCGCAGCCAAAAGCCCGAAAAAGCAAAGGGCGGCTTCACGAAAGCTTCAAAACATGTTTTGAAATTTTTAAAACAACTGCTACGAAAATAGTTTGATTGTAACCTTTTTATATAGACACCATAGTCTAAAAATATTATCATATGGATATTTCCATTAATGATAGGTTAATGTAACCGCTTTTGCTTGTTGTATAGTCAAATGTAACGGACAAATGAAGATTTTTAAGTTATGCCTATTAGACAAGAAACTTATTATTTATTTCGAATCACTTTAAATTAATTTATGTCTAACATAAATAAATATATAAAAACAAACAAAAAAATGCATTTTGAAAACATTAGGAATTGTTCTCCTGATGAAGTTCAGTTTAGTTTCTCAATATCATGATTAAACTCTGAAATGCTTTTCCAAAATTCTTTAAGACATTATAATTCTGATATTTATTTACTATAATGTGCATTGTTTCTATTTAATACTATAATTCGCCTTCATGTATTGAAATATACATTATAAATTATAATATTTAATATTGCAAGGCGCTCAATTAATTTAATAACCCCAGTGATGGTCAAAGGTTTTGCCCGATAAAGAATTCCATCACGTTTAATCTAATTTCTAAAATAGCCTAGCCATATTTACCCACAAATCGTATGCAAAATGCAAAGAAAGTAATGATGGCAATCTCAATTTTGAGCACGCAATGTGCTGAAATGTATAAGGAAACCCAGTGGGACACACGATAATCCGAGGCGTAACAAGTCTCGAGGACTCATTACACTTGAGGTGGACTTTCGGTCGAGGGAGCAACCACCTGAGCCAACCCCCAGATAATGGCCATTTTGCATGCGTGCCCGGTGAAATCCTGGGGTTGGGTAGCTATAGCAACTCCGCTCCCACCACGAGTCCACTTGTTTACTTGCCTTCCTCGGCGCCTTCGAAATTGCAGCTGCAATCGATGGGGTATTCAGTATCCTTTCGCGTTTTGAAGAGAGAGCAGCAGCTCCGGAAATCAGAACAGGATGAGGTACTTCCTCCGGGTCATCAGCTGGTGCCTTGCCCTCCTCTGGATCGGACATCCTATTCAAATTGCCCGCTGTTCGCTGGTCATTCCAACGCCAAGTCCCACACAGGTGCCAACGCCACACACTTTCCGCTTCCAGAATCCGCTGCAGTGCCTCAAGAACGAGTTCTACAACCTCAACCTATTCGACTGTGTGCCCTGCAATGAGGTCGCCTCTGGAGATGGGGGCCTCGGAAAACTGCAGCCCGACAGTGAGTGGTAGTATTGATCAAACAGAACCCAAAGGGGTGGCAGGCGAAGGGGTTGGGAACTGCATGCCACTCAAGGAAAACTATGATTTCTTTCCTCCAGGAAAACCCCCACTTTTTAGGTCACTCAATAATTTATAATAACTTGAGATTAAGATTTTATGAGGCTTTCGCGATTCCAGCTAGAATCCAATTCCTTCAAGTCATTGCTGAAAATGTGTTATTTTTGGGGTCACTGACCTGCTATCTTCAAGTTTTATTAACCCCAAAAATGGTCTTACTATATATTACGTTTATTTTTACATTTTTAAATTCAATCAAAATTATGCAAATTACCTTTTTTTTAGAGTCTAATCCCTAAATTTTTTTTAAATTATAAAAACAAAGGTACGTTCTTAAAAGATCGCTTCGTTCTCAACAAATAAAGAGTTCAATATTTAGATTACCAACAGTTTTTGAATATGACTTAATATTTGAAGTAGGAGTAGATAGGATTGTCATAATTTCAACTTGATTAATGTATTCTGATTAGGTAAGTTCCGGCAGTTAAACACATATAATTTTAAAAGGGTTTTACCAATTTGCATTTGAAATGAAATAAAGTAAGGAACCCAGAAGACAATAAGGTTTTCTGGGCATGGGTGTACGGCTGACATTATTTTTTCCTTTGCCTATCCCCCATTTCAGAGTTCTCTTGCAAGTGCCCGACTGGTCACCTGTCCATCTATGAGCGCGGCAAGACGTGGCCCACCTGCGATGAGATTTGCACCCCGGACAGGAGCGACAATTGCACCTCGGTATGGCTGCCACAGCCGCGTCCCTCCGCTTATTGCACCTATAGATACCTCAACACCACGTCGGTATTCGCCAGTCAGTTGCCAGTGCATCCGCTAATTTCTGGGATTATCCTGACCCAGACGAACCCAGCGAGCAGCGTGGGCGATTGCCAAACCTGCGATATGACCCACAATTTCCGCTATCAGGATTTCTGCTTGGCCAGCACTCTGCTCCGTCCGTATCTGCACTACAATGCCTTCTGGCAGGCCTCCACCAGTTCCAAGCCGGATGCATTGGCACCCAACCACTTTGGGGACCTTAAGTTCGTGGCCTTCTTCTGTCTGACCCTGCGGAACGACACAGCCTGCCAGCAGCTGGCCAATCTCTGTGTGCTATCGCACTTCTCCCTGGAGAAGCACTCGCCCTGCAGCGCCTTCCTGCTCACCCAGGTCTCGGATGTGGTGATGAAGTATGCCCACTCCGGTGAGCAGGTGCGTTCCCTCCAGCCGTTCCTGTTCTACAAAAAGGGTCGAGTTACCAAGGACCTGCTCTCGAAGACGCTCCAGCTGCCGGATCGCAAGGAGTTGCGACTTTTTAGCACAACCTTTGGCCTGGATGGTGGACTCAAACGGTGGGGTGCCTTCCATACGGAGATGCTGAACATGTGCCAGAAGCCGGCGCCAAATCTGCGACTGGCTTTACCGGAGCAGGAGTGGGAGGTGTCATGCCAGCTCACCCTGGAGCGACTCATTGACCTGGCCAACCAGCAGGCCAACGACGACTTCCTCACGATTTTCCTAAACTTTAGCAGCAACTGGCAGTTTCTACTCCACCAGCTGCCCGTGCTCATCGAGACCCTGACGTCGGAGAACCAGGTGAGATTTGGCGGGATTTACTTGGACTACATTTAGTAATCAAATCCTCTTTTCAGCGTCCCCAGCAGGAGGAGTGGCAGCTGGTGAAGCGTTTCCAATTGATATCCGCCTCTCCGCGGGACAATAGAATCCACCAGACATTACCACGCTACGAGGATGCCCACAAGCTTCAGCAGTATTACTCACTGCGTTATGTGGAGGACATACAACTGCATTATACTCTGGACAAGGATCAGCCGGATAGAGTGGGTCTGCCCCTCATCCGACTGCGATATCGGCACATTGAGATAGGATCGGGAAATGCCTCACTCGCCCAACTGTATCCGTTCCGCTTGAGGATTACACACGAGCAAGTGAAACGGGGATGGGATTGGTTAGTACTGGAAGTGGCGCTGCCCTTGCTCCTTTTGCTGGCTTTTGCAGCTGCCATTTTCCGTCTTCAGAACTTGCGAAGAAGGAGAAAAGCCGATCTTTGCCAGATGAGCAGCCTTATCGAGTTCCTCCTGCAGCTGGCCGGAAATGTGGCCTATGCACTGCTGGCCACTGCGTTGCTGCTC
This sequence comes from Drosophila subpulchrella, assembly GCF_014743375.2. Lineage (NCBI taxonomy): Eukaryota > Metazoa > Arthropoda > Insecta > Diptera > Drosophilidae > Drosophila > Drosophila subpulchrella. Next base: position 2,149,843 of record NC_050609.1, on the reverse strand, counting down.
CTGCTGCTGCAAGCCTCCAATCCACGCCTGCTGAAGATCCTGCTCTATCCCGCTTGTCTGCTGCAGTTGCTCTTCCTGGGCGTTCAGCTGTGGCGCTCCAGCCAGCTGGAACTGTTCCTCATCGACTGGGAGAGGCCGCGAAGCAGCTGCGAAGGGCAGCGTCTAAACCTGGACAGCTCCTCGCTCTGCTCCAGCGTGCGGACCTTCGTGGCCGAGAGCAGCGTCTCCGCCTGGCGGGTCCTCTTCACGGCCAATGCCTGGATTCGCCTTAGTGTGAGCCAGAAGTACTCCACCTTGGGTCAGGTGTTGGTGGTCATTGCTGGCTATCAGTTCCTGGAGAGATTTACCAGCGGGGATCTCGGACTGCGCTGTTGCTTGCTAGCAGCCATTTATCTGCTCACCTATCTGCTACAAATAATAGGACACCACCTGCTTATGGCCAATCCTCTCCAGAAGTTCATCGATCTGTGCAGTATGGCCAATATCTCTCTGTTCTCGCTAACGGAACCTGGGTTTGGATACTACATTCACGGAAGATCCCCACACGGATTTGCCGATGCGGACATGTCCTCGATGATTCTGCAGCTCCAGAGGACCCAGACCATGTGTGGAAGGCGGGGACTGCTCATGGATTCGGATAAGCAGGCGTACATCATCCTGCCTCCCAGAAATCTTCAGTGAGTATTGGCTGTATCTCCAGAGGGATATGGATTTTATTATGTTTTTACCACAGCATCTACCTGGAGAGACTGCTGCTGCCCTTCCAGCGCAGCCTTACCGGCAGCCTCTCGCAGACCCTTCTATATCAAAAGGACATCGTTCCCAGCATCGATGGCCAGATGGAGCGCACCTCCATCGCGTATGCCAGCGTAAATCGCTTCTTCTGCGCCTTTATCGATCACGTGAGTTAAAATTAAAATATTAAAAGACAAAAGTTTTTATTAATAGTACCTAGTTGAGGTCCATTCGTAGCATATTTGAAAAGTAATGGATATTGAACAACAAATTTAAAAAGATATTCTCCCGTGAAATTTTGTATAGGAATAACACTTTATAACTAAGAACCAGCAGACTTAATTTAACAATTTAAAAAGGAGAAAGTCTTATTTTATTGCACAGATACGAAAAATTGGGCCCCAAACTATATTATGTACCTAAGCCTCCAATTTCTGTAAAATTCAAAACGCATTTTCTTTAAAGATTTCAAAAAGCACATTTGTAATTGAAAATGGAAAATCGTGCCAAATAGTTTCTCAAATACCATATGTTTATTTAATAATATTCGGATAATAGGCCATTAAGGACATGGATTACATTATTAAGGAAAAATCATTTGTAGAGCAATTGCTTAACTGCGAAATCGACAACTATATTACGGAAAGTGAGTAGTTACTAAGGTATTTCTCTCCCAGATGTTACAACTATTTAAATTTTCAGACAAGGGTACCTTTTACATAGACGATTCGTTCAGCTTCTCCCGTGTTCTCCTTTTGGGTAACCATTTGCACATCTTTGTGATGGAACTGCTCCTGCTGCTGTCGATCTTCCTGATAACCACAAACTTGTTGATTGCAGCTGCGGCAGCTTGTGTGTTTAATATAGTAGGTTTTACATTTCAGTAAATTGGTATTTCAGCTAAACTAATCTTCAATTTCATTTCAGTTACTGCGCCAGGTGTTCCGCCATTGGGTGCGTCGTAATGTTTCCCGCAAGACCCTCATCGACGAGAGGTTCCTCTTGTAGCCCCAAAGAGAGGAGCAATATTTGCGGGAAGACGGATTCTTTGCCATATAAATGATATCAGAGCAGTACATGAAGTTTTTTATTATTTTATAATCCACTCGATAGTAAGTAGTACATCCATATACAGTGGTTAATCTTTTGTTATCGTAAAACTTACGGCTAAAACAGATAAAATAATTTCCATAGTTTCACATTTAACATACTAACATTCGCAGATGCTATGCATGATCTACTTAGCTTTTGTGTTTTTGATAGGATAGCACACATTTTCGTCCATTGGGAGCGTCGTACAAACATTTATGCATGGCTATATAATTTCATTAATATTTTTCTGCCCCTATATTGATCCTATTGTGGCGCCATTAGGAGTAGGTAGTAGACGTTTTAGCATCTAGTTTTATAATAGTTTTGTAGTTGTCCAGCGTTAATTCTGTTCGTGTCTGTTCCTCGTGGGTTGCATTGAAAACATTTATGAAAATATCGACCTTAGCTGATTTGGTTTTACTTTAGTTTCAATCCGGCATCATACAAAACTACACACACGCTCGGTTAGATATATATATATGAATATATGTATATATATATATATATGAAAAGGTGATTCTTTGTCGGAAATATGTATAGATCAATATGTACATCGCCTGCGGGAGTCGTGGCCCGCCGATCGATTGGTAATAAATAGAGCTAGTCACTCCTTACTCCTACTGTATGCTATGACGTCAAACGTACAACATCCAAACATCAATGTTTTGCTTACTCTTAGTCTAGGGGTTTGATTCATCTGCGGAACTTAGACGGCTAGAATGCAGCTAACTTATTTCAAGTGTCTTCTTACGTGGTATACGAATGTATGCTGTTGTGGGGATGAGCAGGAGCTTGGGTGTCCTACTTTAGGTCCTACTGATGGGATGGTTAGCGGTCAATAAATATCGTACATGTCAAATTCGAAATAAACGTAGAACTTCGCCACAGCGTTTAATTTAATGGTAATAATAATAGTAATGAATAATGGGTAATTTGTTCATCTTATTGTTTTTCGCTATCACAAAAGTAAATACAATTCCAACAGAGATGGGTCAGAATGGGGTCTATCTCAAATAGAAATCAGTGAAATAAGGATGACAATTTCACTCGAGCTTGAACACTTACAAACTAGTTTTAATCTCTAGTGGTTCTCTACAGAAAGGTTTACATATTTATATTAATATTTATATCAATGTTTATGGATATTCAACACTTAGAATTTAGCTAAACATATCTCATTTCAATTCTCGATCGCCCAAGGATTTAATTTATTCCATTGTACGTATAAATAAAATCATATCAAATGACTTGCTTGGCTTTACTATATACAAGTGAGTTTCTAAACATGTCTAGACACTGAAGTTCAAAGGGCACATCTGCTGTTTTTTTTTTTAGTGTAGCTGCTTGGATGTGTTTGTGTCTCATGATAGTGGGGAAAAAGCCTACGGGTAGATCGCTCACCATACAAAGTGAAGTCTACATTAGAGGAGAATATTGGCAAGTAGCTCTTGCGGCATTTACAGTCCAAATGCGGCGGCGTAAGCGTGCAAAAGCTGAAGCACATAGTCGGCGCTCTCCTGTATAACATTGCTGCCCAAGCTGTGCGGCCGCTGCGGCATCTCCAAGTCCATCTCCTCCAAAAACGCAGGCAGTTGCGGCTGCTGCCCAGCCTGCTCCTCATCCTGGCGGCGTTGCTCTCCCGCCTCCACCGGCTGCTCCCCGTCTGTGCCCTTTCCGCCGGGCACTAGCTCGTTCTATTCATGCCCCGACCGTCGCGCCCTCTTGGCCGGCAAGCAGCCAGAATCGCTGTCACCCAGCGATGCGGAGCCGCAGCTCTTTCGTCCATTCTCTATGGGCGACGGCGAGCCAGTCGCATTCACACCCAACAGCGCCGGTGAGTTGGAGCTGCTGCCCTTGCCAAGATGCTTGCTGTCCTCGAACTGCGGCAGCCACTTGGCCAGCTGCTCCTCGAAGAAGTTCTCCAAGTATTTGGCATTGGAGTATGTTTTCGTGTCCTCCTGGCCGAAAATTCGGGCATTAGTAGCGATCGCCAATACGGCTGAGTCAATAGTAACCCTCACCTGATAGAAGAGGTATGTGTTGGAGAAGATTAAACGTACGTCGGACACGAAGCCGGCAATGTCCTTGTAGTGATTGGGGCTGGAGGGATCCAGGCGGGTGCGAATCACATCCAGCGACATGGGACTGCAAGGTTGAAGAAATTAAATATTTTAATATATTATTATTAGAGGTAAGCTGTTCGTTGAAACTTACCTGGACACAATCTCATAGTAGGATGTATTGGCTGGCGACTCCGGCTCCCGGAAGTTGAGGCTCTGCTCGTACTGGCAGTACAGCTCCAGGCAAATGCGCTGCAGGATGCGCAGCTCCAGGGGTCTGAGCTCGCCGGAGGAGCCCTTCTCACTGCCCTCCGTCTTGGTCAGCTCCTTGAGATTGACGCACAGCAGGCATTGCCAGCTCTCGCTCTCGTCCGGCAGCGAGCTGATCGCGGGGATGTGACAGTTCTGGTGGAATACCTTGGGGCACTTGTCGCAGCACATCAGCTCACCTCCGTCCAGGCAGACGGCGCACCAGTCCTCGTTGGGATCATCTTTTTGTTCGTTTTTATTATTAACTGATATGATTAGTTTTGGGTTCGCATTCATGGTTCGGGTGTGTATATTCATGTGGGTGTGTCGTGTATGCATTGTTGTTGTTTTTATTAATTCGATTTTGTTTGAGTTTGAGTTTGTGTTGGAGTGTTGGTTTGGAATTGATTCAATTGTTAGTAATTTATTCGTGTCGTTCGTTTATTGCGCGTATTGGATTTTATTTGGAAAACGAGTTTATTTGATTTCGGAATGTTTGAAAATAGAAATAAAGAGAGCAAAGTTATGAGAATTTTAGAATTTTATTTGGTAAGCCGACAAGCAAACTAATGGTAATGATGCAGCGTAGCAGCGTTCCCAACCCAACAGACAAGTCTCCACACAAATGAGCATTTAACCTTCACCAGAGTCTAAAACTAAAGCGGATTAAGGGCTGATGGTTGAAACATAAGCAGGTAAGAAGCATATAACCACTCAAGGACTTAAACAAATTGATTTCCTCCACCCTTTTTTTTATGGACCGGGCATGAGATTCGGAAACTACAACGCCACACGCACATGAAGCACTTGGAGCGTTGGACAGCGTTGGGAGTACTTACCTTCCTGCGTGTTCGACAGATCCGTGGAGCTATGAACCTGTGGTGAGGTGGTCTTGGTGCGACCCTCTGGCAGCACCTGCACCCCATTCGAGTCCAACTTGGCTATGGTGGCAATCAGATCGTTGATCGAGTCATCGCGCACCTTGTCTATGGGTTCGGTGAAGTCCTTGGTGTTCTGTTAATACAAGAAAGAGGTTAGAGAACCGTATAAACTAAACTGTAATGTAAGGACCCACCTCATGGGTGCTGGGACTGGGCGTCTTTGGATTCGTCGAGGTGACATTTGAGAGTATCGAAACAGCTGGCCCCAATCCCAGGGCAGCTGCGTTCAGTTGGGCACTGGAGGAGCCGTTTCCGAGGCCCGGGTGACCTGCACCACCGCCCCCCAGGCTGGGCGGGGTGCTGTTCTTGAGCGTGTTTGGAGATTTGAGTGAGATTTTAAAATTTTCCGATGTCTGGCGGCCATTCGCAAAAGGCAAAAGGGGACCCTGCTGTGAACACACTAAAAATGGAAGACAAAATGGTCAATGAGTAATGGGCAAAAAGTTGTCAAAAGTGTCCAAAGATTATTTTGCAACAAGCCCATATAATTCCACAGAAATCCATTCATTCCAATTATTCATATAAACAACATTTCCTCTGACGTAACTTAAAAGTAATTAGATAAGAGTTCGCGGAAATCTACGCATAAACTTAACTTGGTTTCCCGGATATAACTACCTAGTCATTAACAAATTTCACGACTTCGAATTACGATCCCCAAATTCTTTAATATGAGAAGGTTTAACTTGAAAAGTATACTAAGACATGGTAAATAAATATTTATTTAGACTTCAAAGATAAATATAAAGTTTCCTTTTATTATACAAAAAATTAAATGAGTTAGTTTAACTTGGGGAGTTTTTATTTTAGAAGTTTCAACAAATTAAAATCCTTTATAAAAAAATATTTAAGGGGAAGGTTTCTTTATCGAAAATAAATGTATTTAAAGATTTATTAAATTTGAACAAGTGAAATAATATTTTTTTTGAATCCAAAGTTAAATAGCTTGAAGTGGACTTTCCAATAAAATAACATACATTTAAATAAAATAAAATGCGATGGACTAGTTTAATTCAATTACTCACTGTTCGACTGTTGCGCGGATTGCGGGATGTGCCACTTGGCCAGGCTGTGCATGCCTCCGCCGCCTAACTGCGGGGAGGTCTGCGGTGGGCCGGCATTAAAGCCAGCCTGGCTCCCATGAAACCCCAACGACTGTGGGACGAGAAAACAGAATAAAGGTTAAACTTCCGTTTCCAGCATAATGAAACTTTGTTTTGAGAACTTACATTTTGCATGGCACTCACATTCTGCATGGGATTCGACATCATTGGGGGACGCTGCAGTGCACCCGGCGAGGGGATCTGTCCGCCGCCGCCCCCCGCCGCTCCGGCCATGGCCGCTGCCGCCGCCGCCTGTTGCTGGGCGTGGTTGGCCATGCGCTGATACTGCGACTGGAAGCGCGCGTTGCTGTTCATGAAGTTGGCGTCCCGCGGTCCGCCGCCTGGACCACCGCCCTGGGAGAAACCCTGCTGGCCGGGCATGAAATGCGGTCGCATCTGGGGGCCCATCGACTGATGGGCCGGCGCCGGTGCTCCTTGCGGCCCGCCCGGATAGCTGGGCGGTCCGTTGAATGCCATGTGGGCGTTGGGGCTCTGCGCCGCCTGGTTGTTCAGCAGGCCCCGCAGGCTGATGTCTGAAAATGCGCGAGTACAAAATTAATTTTCCACCTTGTCTTTGGTTCCTTGGAGCCACCGCCTCCGGCACTTACCCATGTTTTGCGGATGCGTGGAGGAGCTCACGTGCGGCTGGCCGTGTCGCTGCATGCCCACTGGCGGCATTCCCCCGAAGCGAACTGCAACATAGAAGAAAACCCATTAAAAAGCTGTGCCAGCCACTGTCTAGCAGTAGGTAGCCTCTTTCTGGAAAAGCAGGCCTGCTCCTCCATGCAGCTGATATATCACTAAATCATGGAAACAGCAAGGTAAGCTAAACTTCCGCGAACGAAACTTTAAACACCCTTGAGTTTTTGTCGGTTATGGTATTAGATACAAATTCAGAATACTTGTTCGGGTAGAACTTTTAATTAAAAGTTTTGATAACAGTATATTAATTTATTAACTTGAAAAGGTTGGGAATGGTTCCGTTTCGAGATTGATTACGTTGAAATAATCTTAAAACCATAATGAACAAACCATTCGTTCTTTAATTATATACTTAGTTGAAATCATGAAAGTTGTATGCCATAATAAGGACCCTACTTTCTTTAAATGTACGATCCCTCTTCTTATAAACGTTAAAAATAATAAATACAAAATAAAGATCATTCATACCCTTACCTGGCCCATCGCCCGGAAAGGAGCGACTCATGGACAGATTGTTGAACTGCTGCTGGGCTGCGTTGCTGTAGAGCGGCGGTCCGTTCTGGGGTCCAAAGTTGACGGGCGGTCCATTTGGCGAGAGGCCGGCTGGCATTCCGGGCGGAAGTCCGGGCCGCAGCGGTGGGGCCATGTTCGGGCTGGGCGGCTGGCGCGGTGGGTGCTGCGGCTGTGGGGTTCCGTTGGGCGAGGGCGTGGGCGGATATGGTTTGCCGTCCACGATGATGATGCCCAACTGCGAGATTACCTTCTGCAGGTCGGAGACCTGGTTGAGCTGAACCTGAATGCGCACCGGGATCTCTGGATTGGGAATATCCGCCCGTTGGCACTTGAGCTTCTGCAGGTGACGCACCAGCGACTTCTTGCTCGAGAGGATCGCGAAGTCGCTGCCCTTCTCCAGGGCATTCTGCATGAAGTCGATGCAGTGGTCCGTATTGTCGGACAGCAGCTGCAGCGTCTCCTTCTTCTCCACCAGCACCTTCAGTTTGCTGTCGCACACTTCGTTTAATCGCATAATGAGCTGCTTGCCACGGGTATTGACCGTATTGGTAATCTTCACCGCCATGGCTGTGATCTCCTTAATCAGGTCCTTCTTCTTATCGTGGATCAGCTGCTGGCGGTCATCGATCACCTTGGTGGCCGAGGAGAGAAGGAACCGCTTGTAGTTGATCTCGGAGACGAGTGTGGACAGCGCCTGGCGCGACTCCGTGGCGATCTCGTGGGCGAACTTGTATTTGTGATCCCGATGATCGCTGAGCTGGCAATCGCGGCAGGTGAGCTTGTCACAGGTCTCGCAAAAGAGCGATAGCTTCTCCTGTGTATGCAACTGGCACATGTGCAGTTTGTCCACCCCAGCAGCTCCGGCCAGCTGCTCGTTGTTGGCCTCGTCCTTGGGCTTGATTGTGTGATCCTTGGTGATCTTCAGGCGCTGATGGGCCTGCACACAACTGTCGCAAATGTACTCCGAGCAGTCAACGCACCACGAGGTGGCCACCGCCCCATCGGAGCAGCTGCTGCATTGGATGCTCGTCGCGGCAGAAGTTTTCTGACCCTCGCCGGTCAAGCCCATGAGACCGACCCCATCACCACCGTCACCGGCGGTACACTGCTCAATCAGGAACTGGTTGTCCACGATGAACTCTTGCTGTGAGGCATTGTCGCACACCGGGCAATGGATCAGTGGCGGGAGTGAGCGGTCCAGCTCCGAAAACTTGGTGCTCACGCACTGGGCACAGGCCACGTGGAGGCATTCGAGGAGCTTGGGACGATCGTTGGATCCGAGGAGCTGGGCGCAGTAGACACACTTGAACAGGGTGAACTTGGCCGATGCCGATGAGTTTGACTCCGACTGGAAGGAAAGAATAAGGAATATCATACTATAATTTAGTATTAACATATCATTTATAAAATAAAACTTATTAAATATATATTTTCCATTAGATTTATATTAAATAACCAAGCAACAGATGTTCATTTCCAACTCGTTTAATAGTATTATACCATCTGAAACATATATCATAATATTTTTAAGATAGGGTGTTCCTATCTAAATTATCTTCAAACAAGCTAATCCAGATAAGGTAATCAGCATAATTTATGTGGTGGACTTATCAAGCTATAAAATAAGGTCTGGATCATATAAGGACAGCACTTTCACTGCGCTTATTATAGTGACCCTATCTTATCTTATCTTTGTCTAGCCAGATAAAGCAACGGAACGATTTATGGACGTAATACCCCAAATAAAAAATTCTGACTTATGGGACTTTTATGTAAATTTATGATTGATTAAGCGATAATGCGGGTTTTTGAGTAATATTACTTAATTTCATGAACATTTCAGGGATACAAAGCTGAGCTTAGGCCTCGTTACTAAAAGTCGAATCACCTCAAGTGACCTTCTTTAATCAGTTTGTACACAACTTGTGTCTAAAAATAATATTAAAAGATTAGATTAAACGGGTTATATAATCCATCCGCCTTATCTGTGGAGTGGCTTATCTGCGCTTGAACTTTGCGACCGGAAATTACATTCACTCAACTCAAGTGGCCAAGATCATATATCAACGTCGCAGCCTTGAATCTTTTGTACAATTAATAGCAACCACTTTTAAGAGGGAGCCGAAGAATAAATAGTGCCCGATGCTGGAGCTCAAAACTGGGGTTCCAACGTCTCCTTCATGGCCACTCCACTGCCTGACGTCCCCAACTCTGTCTCCGAATGTCGCTGAGCGAAGATTGATTAGTTTTATCTTCAGTTGGAGCACATAAATCCAATTGATTGATTATGTTTGTGCTCGATAAAGATTGTTGCATTGGTGTGCGCGAGTGTTTTACAAGCAGCAGGCCCCACCGAGTACAAAGTACAGCGTATATATAGTATACATGCATATAGCAACGGAAGCGCCATGGACATTGATGAATGCGCCACGACAGGCTGAAGGAGGAACCGAAATCCGGACTCCACTCCGGACATTGCAATCCTGGCAAGGGGGGAGATGGGCAGATTCGGAGACTGGCTGTAACTGCAGCGCACATTATTTTCGCACACGGATCCCAGTGCTAGAGCCGATCCGGCGATCCATCTTCCGTCCGAAAGAAAGTTTCGCCTCAGTTTTCTCCAGAGCCCAACTGCCAACTCATCTTGCCACTTTCGAAACGCCTCGGCGGGCGCTCATAAATCATGCAAGAAACATCCATTTTATGGCCAAGTACAGTTGCGGTTAGTGTTTTATGTTTAAAAACACAAACAGATACAAAAATTTAACAATTCTTAGACTTCTAAACATAAACTCTAAAATAACAATTTTAATTATTTTATGTTTTCTTTTTTTTACTAGCCTATATTGTACTTTCAATGGAATAACGAGTACAGCCAGGTTGGCCGAGCGGTCTAAGGCGCCAGATTTAAGCTCTGGTTCTCGAGAGAGAGCGTGGGTTCGAACCCCACACCTGGCAAAAAAGGTTGCTTTTACATTATTTTTTTTATCTTTCTAAATTATCATGAAACACATTTGTGGCTAACAATTTAAAGTGTCTGATGAGCAATACAAGATTGCGCTTGTTTTCTTTTCTCCTAAAATATGAGCTGTCAAAACTTTTTTCATATCTCTCTATATTTCTTGTTAAATAAGCTTATAATCAAGAGTGAAATTCTTTTAATTAAGTTTTTTAAATGTTTTTGCTTCATTTTAAATATCTTATAAATTTGTTATAACTATTTAACTTATACTTAAGACCCTTGATAGTAACTGAATGGCTCCCACGTCTATTATTTTGGCATCCATTGTAGATGGGCGACCAGTGGAGCGGAGTGCAGGGCGTGTCGGCGTGTAGGCGGCTGTGTGCTCGGAAGGCTGCGTCCCACTTGAAAGCCATTCATCATGGGCTCTTCCCCATCTCCGCAAGCTTCTCGCCACGGTTCGGGCTCGCTTCGGACCCGGATCGGTCATGTTCGGGTGGCATTCGGCGGTTCGGATCGGTGCCGCGCAACCCACTTAGAGTTGCCCAAGACCCGCGGCACTGGCCCAGAGAGCAGGCCATTATAAATGTGGCGAAAAACCAGCTGCTACCCCCATGTTTCCATCGCATCGCAATGACTTGACGCAACTGGAAGCGGGTAGCAAACTCGTTTTCTCGGCCCGCACCTACAATGCGATGCATATATATATATATATATATATATATTTATAAACCATTAAAACTTGTGTGTATATATCTATGTCCGTAGCATCCCATCCGAATAAATGGCCGGGCAGCATGTGGCAAGAATTTAAAGAATGCTTTTCTGCAAGTAATTCGAATTAATAGATTTTCCAATCGTCCGAGCCGCTCAAATGGAAAATGAAGCTGTCCCAAGCTAATCTTAACATCCTGTTATCCTGAATTTGAGCATTTATGTTGGAAAATCATGGGGTTCGCAAAAGCAATAAAAACAAGTCCCCAGGTAAATTGATTTAGTACCTACCATTTGTGATTTTAAAAAATTAATTTTTTTAACATTTTAAAGCAGGTTAGTGCTTTAAGATTAAGTTTCTAGATATGAAAACGAATCCACAAAAGTTTTTTTTAACCATTTTTAACCCATTAACATTTTCGGGAATTTTCCTCCATTATACGATAGCATCCAATCACGTAAACCATTAGTTTTGCCACGCATATCGAAAAACAGCACGCTCACACGAAACCCAACTCAAATGCAGGGGCAAACAAAAATTGGAGAGCAAAAATAGTTCTAAATCAATTTCAATTAGAAATTGTTAAAAGGATGCCCCAGCAACAGCAGCTACAACAAAAATGGCAACTAGACGTACAAAAGCATCTGCACGAAGCTCTAGAAATGGGAATTGATGGAATGGCGACGTGACAACGAACGAATGAATGAGTGCATTTATGATTGATGTAATTTTGATGAAAGTAAATTGTGAAAAAAAAGTTTTCCCCACTCTGCTTCAGAAAGCACTCCCGATTGGCTTGGCAACGGACTTTAAAAGGCTTTGACGAAATTTAATTTCAAATATATATTTTCGAAAAAGTTTCAGTCTCGTTAGTCACACAGAAAACTTTGTTGCAGAAATTAAATGAAAGAAGTTCCACAACTGTATTTCGCCCTGTTCGCCATCCGCCCTCTCACTCGCACACATCCCCTCGTCTCACTCGCACACTCTCTCCCCTTTCTCTTTTTTTCATCTTTTTTTTCCACAGGTTTGACGCTGTCACAAGACCCAGAATCGGTTAAAAGTCCATACAGACAACTTTCCGACACATTTCACATTCGAAATCCATTTTCTGGGGACCGCCATAATTCCATTAAATTGTTTACGACCCTTCATCAGAACGAATTCCCCCGTGTCAAAAGCCGGAGATCTTTAGATATGGCGGAATTTCTCCTCCAAGAAAAAAACACTCCCCAGAGACATAGCCCAAGGGCAATCAGTGGGATTTCCGTATATTCAATATTTTAAGCAGCTGTTCGGAAACGATTCTACGATTTCAAATTAAACAAATAGTTGGCTGATTAAAAAAACAGCAGGCGATCAAAAGTCTATCGGTTAATGTGATTGACACTTTTTAAAATGGGACAATCGTTTAGTTTAGATTCAGATAAGCAGGGCTGCTAAATCGTGTTAGTTGGTGCTTGGAAACATTTAATTTCCCATTAAATGGGTACTGATTTAAAACAGGTTGATTGCAATAACCAAAGTTATAATAGGTTTACACTATTGTTTTGTGTAGACATGTTTTCACTTTAACTAATATGTTAACAAGTTGAATTAATTAAAAGTTGTAACTAAAATATAAGTGGTTTATAATTATGGGAAAACCATCTTTATATAATAATTATTTTGAGGAAATAATGGTATGTTCCCTAAGCCTATCCTGGTTGTCAAATAATAAAATAAGAAATAAATATTTATATCCAATATTTTGATTATCAACATTATTCGCTAGATGTATAAATCCATTCATACATTATTGCCCCCAAATGGCTTCCATTTTGTTGTCCTCAGTTGGCAATCACAGCTCCATTGTGGTTCTGGCCCGATAAAAGGTATTCCTTGTCACTCAAATTTCCAGGTAGGCTTAAAATTTAATTAAGCTTTATATAAATGCAATTTGGGGAAAGTTTGGAAGTGCCTCTGCGGGTGGTTGAGGCTGTTCGACCGACCGGCAGTTGCAGCATTCGAGTTGCACTTTTGGGGGGCCTTTTCCCACCCATTAGTCACCGCCCACATCGTCAGCCAGAGAGCCACGCCCCACCGCCCACCGCCCCCTGGTCAGGCCATAAATCAGAGCAATATGAGACGTGCATCATGGGAGGTCTGTCGTCCTGCTGGTTGCCTGGCGATTTCAGATAGAGATGAAGCCCCATGCTGCCGGTCCTTTTTGGGTTTCTTCGGATTTCAGACGGCTGGCTGCTCCATGATGCCGGTTGATGATGGCCGACCATCGCTTGTTTATTGTTGCTCCCTACATCAATTTCGCTTATTTTGCACATTTACAACACACAAACACACGGCAGGCATCAGATGGCATATGCATACATATGTGTGCGTACATGTCCTTTGAACTTTCGGACAACAGGCAAATCCTTTGATGCAACAAAAGCTGAAAATTAATTACGTTTAGGATTTCTACTACACAATGGTCCAATCTTCAATCCATCATTCAATCGCATGTCCATGCAACGTGACAAAGAAATCAGGGATTATTTTTGGTAAAACAACAAGCAGAACCTTTAAAGGGAATGCCTACAGCTAATTTAAATTTATAATTTACGCAAATATAAATTAATTGCATGTAGTTCGCTACGCTTTCCATTCAAGGTTCATTCGCCACAGTTCCCCGTTTTGGGCAAGGCGGATCCATTCGATATGCTCCGTTGTTATGGTCGACGGTTCATTAAATCTGATCAAAGTAATCGAATTGGTAATGCTCCCCAGATATGTACAGGCGGGTTAATCAATTCCGAGATTCTTTGGGGCTGAAAATATTCAAGACATGGGATTTTAATATGGAACCAGGCCATATTTATGGCCCCAGTTATGATAACGATAATTAATGGCGACCAAGGTTCAATAGATCATGGGCAAGTGGAAATCGAATTGGTTGAATCATCCAGCTGGTATTCCCGAAACGAAATGAAGTGGGTCTATAAATGTTTCACCGCCAAACTAAGTGTGCAATCGTGTTTATGGAAAATCTATAAAGCACTCAAAAGCAATGGGGACCTCAGGTGACAGTCTGGCATGGCACATCAAAGTACATCAACCTTATGATGATACTTTTCTCTTTCATCAATCCTCCCCCCCCATCATCAAATCCCCGGAGCAATGAAGACGAAACTTGCTCTTGAAATATTTATGAGTCTTTGCAATAAACTAAAATTTCAAAGACACAACGCTCACTTCAAAATGGCCGCCATAAATTGGTAAGAAAGGTAGAGGGGAGCGATGAGGACGGACGGAGGCAGATAGAGCCGTATAAAATATATTATACTCCCCATAATAAAAGCGAAAAACTTGATTGTACCTGGGGAGCTGGAGAGCTCGTGAACCAAGTGAACCCAGAGGAAGTCAGGGGCGTTTGGGGGGCGTGTCGGGCCAAAAGTTGTTGCGATTTATGCGACGCCATCGGGAACAGAACCAAGTTGCAGGGTCGGAAAAGGTGCAGCAGCTGATAAATATTAATGGCGGGGCCACCGCCAGATGTACATACATACATAAAATAAAGCCAATCCGTGAGAGTACGACATAAATAAATAAAATTGTAAATATCCAATACGCATTAAGGGCCATTCGAATCCGAATACGAATTCCAAATCGCGGCTGGCCCTTCAAATCGGATTCATATCTATTACCAATGGAAAGGGAGGCGCAGGAGCAGCGCCATTTTGGGCCATTGGGCATTCGGTTTAATCGCGGACATATCCGGCCAACGTCGCTGCAATTTCCGCCCAGGAGATGGAGGAGGAGCCGCGGCAGAATCGGGGTGGTATGAACCACCCGAAAACCCAACCTAATGGACAGACCCTAATGACCTTACATTACATTTCATAACGCAATTTGAGCGACCAAAAAAGCATGTACATATACAATATAAATGGCTACAAAAATGGTTTCATAAAAAGCAGGATTCTGGATTAAAGCAGATACACACACACAGAGCGATTGGAAAAAGAGCAGATAGACCCCCAAGTTCTTGTTCTACATACGCAGAATTTCCCAAATTCCCAGTAAAACTCGAGATAAGTTCAAGTGTCTGAGTAATATTTTTTTAAACGAATTCTCAAGAAAACAGTACTGAAATGTTTTCCTTTTGAAAATTTGGAAAGCTATCTATATTTTAAGGTCTGCCCATAAACGGAGACTGTTTATGACGGAACCCATTAAATATAATACTTTTGTATCCTTCGGTTCCTTTGCTCGAATGTCTCAAGCCACATCGCTCCAGTCGTAAAGATTTAATTGTATGGAAATCGTAAATGGCACGCCAGAACGAACAGAAAAGTTTTGCTTTATTTTATGAGAAAATCGATGGAACCCATTAAAAGCGGTGGCAACTGCCAAACTGTAGCTCCTAACCGAAGGAAGTCGTCTGGGTTTATGTAAATAAAATTGCTTTTTACAGAAATGTCATCATTTGACAGACCCTTTTGTTGGAACATTAGGGGATTCATAATGTCACTGATAAGTGGAAGTTCCTACCCAGAATGACACACCGAACGAGCAGTAATAAAGTGATTCATTGAGATTACAATGACAGCCAAGGGTTGTGAGTTAAGTATGTCGATCGATTAGATCCTTTATCAAGATACCTTCCTGATCAAAGGAAACTTAATAGCCTTTCAATGCTCTACGATTTGTCTTCAAGGCTATCAGTTACTCATTATTATCTGCTTTATATCTAATGAGCTGTACTCCACTTGCATGGAAAATTTGCAATTTGTAGTATATTTACCCAGCTGCTTGCTGTCCCAATAATGAAATGTTTACTTAAAAAACAAGAAAGAGATTAAATATAAACATATAAAAACACACAAGGACACACGAGCACAATGGAAGAAGGCTGGATGAACCACCCTACCATTATGAGGCATCAATAGTCTTCTGAATTGTTTTCTTTTTGCTTTAACTACGGTTGACGTAAGTCATTAGATCATTATTATACTTTAAAATGCTTTCAAATTGAATAAAAACATATATTAGTATTCTTTGACAATACTAAAACATTAAATTCTTTATAGGTAGAGTTCGGGCTATAAAATATACAGTTAAGAAAGTTTCGGGTCAGAGAAACTCGACTGTTTACAGCTGGGTCATTAAATACAATGAGGTTAGGTTTAGTTGTTTTTCTTGAGAGTTGTATAACTCAAGATTCGAACCCTAATACAAGTTTGGGGTTAGTAAAGCTCGATTGTTTACACGCGGAAAGATATAATAATTATTATTTCCAATCATGTAGCGAGCATAAATTCAAAATTGAATATTCCTAGCTGGGAGCCATGAGACCAAAGACGTGGAGCCAACCGAAACGATACCAGGAAACCGCAAACTAATGAACGGACTGAGCTGTCGGTTGGTTTGGTCCACTCCACGGATTTTGGACCCCAGGGCTGCTGCAGACGACGGTTGACGGTTGACGGTTGAGGGTTGGCTTGGGTTGGGTTGGGCTATTCGTGGCCAGGGCAGGGGCGTCAGGGCGTTGTGGTTGCGTTGGTCCGACGAGCCGGTGGCCCTTGGTC
Organism: Drosophila subpulchrella; assembly: GCF_014743375.2. Taxonomy (NCBI): domain Eukaryota; kingdom Metazoa; phylum Arthropoda; class Insecta; order Diptera; family Drosophilidae; genus Drosophila; species Drosophila subpulchrella. The sequence goes on along the minus strand of NC_050609.1, from coordinate 2,133,204 downwards.
TCTGGAGCTTACCAAAGCCGTCACTGCTGCTGCTGCTGCTGCGGTTTGCGGTTCTTTTTGTGCCCGATGCAATTGTTCCTGCTCCCGGAGGCCATGGCATCTGCAGACACGTATACACCAAATATATATGTATATATACATTTTCCAAAATGGCGACTCCCCGCTGATGTAGATACACAAACCGGTAAGACTTCCCAGCCAGCAGGGGGCCCGAAAATCGTGACGCTCGTTGCAGGAATAGCAATCATATAACCGATATGCTACTAGGGCGTAGGCGTAGGTGTATCTGGGGGCGTGGCAGTGAGGCGGCAGCTGACTCAGCTCGAAAAATCTGCTTACATCTGTGCTGGCTGTTGCCGTAGGATTATTGAAGGAAATCAGACATTTTCGTTTCTCAGGACTTATGCAGCTTATAAAACTTTGCCAGAGACGAATATCTCCTGCACATTTCCCCACCGAGGACAGAAAAGCGCTCCACTTTAAAGTAACTTCAATTGGGTTTGCCATTTTGCCACTGACGCCCGACTGCACAATTTTTGTGTTGTTGTACGTTATAATCCTCTTTTTGTGATCGGATTATGTCCTGTGTAGCACCTAATCCCCGCACAGGAGTGCGACCAGGGTACACATGTTGCCAACGAACCCGCACCCGCACCCACTCCACTTCCCATTCCATCCATCCATCCATCCGCACTGACCCCGCAGTCGCAGTCAACTTTAATTACGCACTGGACGCCGATGGATGGATTAGGGCGGCCTTACGCCCACTGACTGCCCGGGAAAAGCAATTAAAATGTGTATCTCTCGGATAAACAGGAGAACTTCCCTAAGTGGAACCACCTTGCGGCATTATTACGTAATTAAATTTGTTGCAAAAATAGTACTACTTTATGTTCGAATGTACGACGCATTTTCCGGTAACCATTTTCTCAAGGTTCACGAAGTTCAATTATATGAACGATTTAAAAGCAATTTGCGAAGCGTATTCATCGAAAATTGATAGTAATAATGTATTCTAGCAGATGGTCCCAGAATAATGACAAGTAGTTTTTAATGATGGGGAAAAAACAGGTGTATGCGAAATTAGATCAAAACTCTTAAGAAATAAAATTGCAAATGTGTTTGTATAGGAAAAGTTTTGACACGATAATAGTTGATTGATTTTTAATTAGGTTTGTATTATTTATCTATACGATGGGGTATAATCGAAAAAAATTAAAAAAGGTATAGTACTCAGCTTCAGGAATCCTTTTACATTTATATTCGGAACACCATTCCATATTTCAACTTATTCGGACAAATATAATGGTCAGAAAACCAGTTTTCGAAAGCCATTACCTAACCTTCAATGGTTTGAAACATGAGAAGACTACCCAAATCTTTTTTGATTCGTATCACCAAAGGGATGCTTGACTGTAAAAGCGATAATGGGCAGACATTTAGAAAAAATCAACGGCGTCGTTTCCGCCGAGGATGACAGGTGAAGGTTTATTTATTTACCGTTGGCTGTGTGAGAGACAGGTAGGCCGTGAAAAGTGAAAAGGGAAGCATTTTCCAAGATCCATCTGGCAGATTGCAGGGTAATCAAGTTAATTAGAAACTTTACTTTTTACACAATTTTTTTTTCTTTTTCGTGCACCTAACGACTTTTATTCGGAGGGGATTTGAAGCTCCCTAGCACCGACGTCTGGCCATCTACACTTTGCCTTTTCCTCGTTTTGCTTTGCCTGCATATTCTCATCAAATTAGAGTTAATTGTACATCATTAAAGGCAAATTCTTAGAATTCATTTCGGGTTTCGTCGGTATCTAACAAAATGGCGTCGTACGATTTTGGGTTTCCATTTATTACAGTGTCAGGCAATTTAATTACAACCTGTCGCATGCATGGAACAGCACACAAAGTACATACTAACGAACGTGTATATTGATGGGCGTATTAAATATGGCTGAATAGAGGGTTGGAAAAGTGCATTGAGGTGCAACGTTTTGGAGATGACATATGGATACTCGCCAACGGGCACTTCCCCCGTCAGCTGTCACTTTTAATGACATAACCCGCCATTTTGACAGGAGCGAAAGATTAATAGGTTTCTCGTTTCGGTCAAGCTTCAGTGATTTTGAATGGTTTTTGCAGTATCGGGAAGCTGAAAACATGTCTAACCAAGCAGCCCCTAGGCATAATGGCCTTTACAACAAAATGGCTTTCGATATATATACACATAGTAACCAATAACTAAATTAAAAGCTTTCCTGTTTTCTTGAAGAGTATTATTATACATTAACGAATAAGTTATTAACTATCCATGGACAAACATATATTAATATCTATACAAAAGTGGGTGTGATTTTAAACCAGGGTTAAAGCTTTTATTTCGCGTTTCTCTTTGTTGAACGATTCGTATTTTTTGTTTTTCGCCCATAAAACTTACTTTATAATACGCTTTTTAATGTATTCATGAATAATTTTGATAGTACAGTCCGCTTTGTTAGGTCTTGCATAATTTAAATTAAATTATTCTATGAATAACCAAAAAATATTGTTAAAATACAAATTAACATACAAATCTACTGAAAGGATCACTAACTGAATCGCATATCTTTTTTATAAATATTTGGGTTTTATGGTTATAAATAACTTTATTTATCTCTGGTATAAAAACATCTGTCAGGAAACAGACAGTAGAGGTCTAAGTTGTTAGTATTCTTTTGAAATCCAGTACTTATTCGTTTAAATCCCCATCATCCGTCATGCTGAAATCCGCACCTTGAAGAAGTACAATCCACTTAATAGGTTACACAAACAGTTTGCCCACATCAGAAATGGGCATTGAGTGATCTGGAGGGGATTTAGCTGGAGGGCTAAGGTCGGGACTGGTCGATGGCGATCTGGGGGACTGGGACTGGGTCTGGGTCTCGGAGTCTGGGGCCTTAAGTGCCCCCACCGACCGCAGTAAACACAATCGTTTGCATGATTGACGGACGGATTGAATGAGTGCATGTCATTCCCAGTCCCTGTTTGAGTTCGAGAGAGAGTGGGCACTCTAAAAGGCACCACTCAAGGCAAACATTTATTTGCACGGGCTGCAGGAGAGGAAAAGTTGGAGTCTTGAATACAGTCAGTCTTCTGTAACTGAAATCATCATAGAAAGCATAGAAAGTATATGCTAGAGCGACTTTTAATTAAATGAAAACGTGTTTTAGATTTACTTGACTCATATGAGATAATTTAACCAATTAATACTATCTAAAGTAGTTATCATATTTCAAATTTTATCAAGTAATGTACTTTTTAAAAACAATTGCTTGTTTTCAAGTTATGCAATCAGTTAAAAATAACAATAGCCTATAGAAAGCTCAAAAATTGTCCAATTTATGTTCCAATTAAGCTAGTTATTTTCGGTAGGTCCAAAAATTATACTCCAAGTTCAGTCGCCAATTGGCGTGACTATACAGTACATATTAAATACAATGAATCAAATTCAACTAGATACGTAAAACCCATATATAAATATGTAAGTAGCGTAGGTTTTTTTTAAAGTAAAGCTTGTTGAGACATTTTTACACAATTAAAATACATTTTAAATGCAAACTTTATTATATTTTTCTGGTTAGCATTACTTTGAAAATTATTCCTGTAGTTATAAAAATATTTTCTACATGATTCACATAAATTTTGTTTTGTTTAAAATAATATTGTTTCTTTTTCGAAAGGAGAAACGAAATTTATATTTAAATGATATAAACTTACACTTGAATGATATAAATTTTGTTATTTATTATATGACAAAAATTTGTATAGCTATAACATCAATAAGCTTCATCATATTTAAACTTATTTTGCCTGGGGATATATGTCTGACACACACTATCTTTTTTAGAAAAGGCCATTTGGAGTCAGTTACTTAGGTTCTACTGTGGCTGAAAGAGCAGCTCAAGCACGACGGAGAGCAAACAGAAAAGACCACAAACACACACACACTCTCGCTCTTCTGGAGAGTGGCAGCTGCAGCTGATCGCGAGTTCCAATGGAAGACAGGAAAGAGCATCTCCAGCCAGCGTGCTGATCCGCTCGCACCCACAGGGGGTATCGAAAACCATCGGCACGAGACTTCAACTCAAAACTACACTGAAGAAAAAATTCAGCCCAAGCGTGTAGTTAGCTATTGCATTCTCATATAATATTCAGCTATGAATAAATGTCCAATATTTTTTTATGATCACATTTAATTTATTGTTAAATAAAAATTTTAAAACAACACTCTGGAAGTTTCTTCATAATCTACATAAAAATGTTTGTTTTATTCACATTAGTTGGCATACTTTCATAATAATTTCAATTGTGATAAGCTACCTCATAAAATGTTGTATATATTTTTACTTAGTAAATATTAAGATATTTTAATATAAGATTGAAGTTCTCAATCAAATCATCTATTGAAATGGTTTATAAATGCAATACCATATCAATTCATAGGAAATGTATTTGTTTTGGTTTAAGTTCTGTAAAAAGTTGCACTTTCTGTATGTATCTTTATTCCATTTAAAAAAAATTAAAGCCACCAAATCACATGCTGTTTTCTTTCCGTGTAAAATCTGGGACTGGGCCGCGAAAGTGAAACAAACTCACATACATTTGCCTGCTGTTTGTTTGTCTGCCCGCTTTATTGTGTGAGTGCTGGCGTTTGTTTGCTTTGGCCTGGGAAAAAGATAACAAATGCTTTTTGCACGAGACTCGAAATGGACGGTTGATAAGAAGCGCACAGCACGAGAGCGCATCAAAATCAAACCAAAACAATAATTTACGCTGAACAGACAGGGGGGATATGCATACATTTGTATACAAATGATTAGCCGACTCTTTGTTATCAGCGGTGAGAGCACGTGTGATTAGGCGGCCTTAGTTAACCTCAAAAGGGGCGGTGACTAAAGGTAAGATGTAGACTAAGTACCCACCCTTTTCTCGGCACTGTCGCAGGGATTGCTGAGGCTCAGGGAGGAGGAGCTCAGCGACGAGGTGGTGGCCGTGCTGGGCGTGCTCATCTGGGGCAGGACATCCGTGGGCACGGCGTCCAGTTGCTCCTGCTTGATGCCGGCAATTAGCGGCAAAAAGTCGTTCTTTAGCTGCTCCAAATCCATATCCATATCGCCGATATCCTACGATTTTACCGCGTGGGCGGTGTTTTTTTTTGTTGGTGGTGTTTTAAAATGTGGGCGTGCTAATTATAGCAACCGATTTTGGTTGTCTAAGCGACCGAATGTTTAATCACCAGCTGTTTCCTTGGAACAGCATGATTATTATTATTGTTATGTTGTGCGGTTTATTGTTTTGGAATCAGTTGGTTTTGTTAATCCATTCCAATGCTGACACACACACACCACTACACAGGGCGCGCGCAGACACAGTCACACACAGACGAGCGTGCAAAATATGATTTTCACAAACGATTTTCGCTGATTTTTATTGATAATTGTCTTTTTGTTTTTGAATGCTAATGCATTTTCATTTCACCTTAGCCTTCTCGGCTTGCAAAAATATACACACAAATATATATATATATATATTCGCCCTCTCTTTCACACGGAGCGACATCCACAACTTTCGTTTTACTTTACATATACACGTTCGCTGCGCTCGCTCGAATTTCCCTATTTTCCCGTCTGGCCGACACTTTTTTAAGCGATTTGTGCGGCATTTCGCCAGCACGCAACTCCAAATTGTCAATTCGCGTTGCGAGGGCGCGTTTAATGCGGTTTTATTGCATTTATTCGCTGCGAAAACACACTGTCTCACGGCGTTTGCTCTCGTTGGACGCTTCTTCTGTACAAAAAATGTTCAGCCATTTTGGATTCAATTAATTCATGTCGGCGTTGCCAGTGCGTCGGTATGTCGCGGGCCGTTACACACGGCGGTGGCGACGTAAGCGCCTGAGGTCACACTAAAAATAGGTATGGCAAGGCTGCCGTTGAGTTTGTTCATTGTTTTCTCAAGTATTTGAATTAATACTGTTTAACTTTTACTTACTGTTATTTATTTACTATTTTACAGCAATTTTTAAACACGCCCTTGTGCGTTTTGGTGCCAGTTACAAACAATTTTGAACTTACATTATTACGTACTCTACTCTGTTAAGCCATTACGTTACGTTGCCTAACAGAAAAACTGTTAACGTTTTGGCGCCCAAGCTGCGGTCACACTATCAAATAAAATAATTTAAGTAATTAATTGAAGCTTAAATGAAAGAAACTATTAATTAAAGTGGGTAATAAAATATAGTTTATAAACCAAATCTTAGTATACGAATTTCCAATAAAATCCTGTCAAATCATAATTAACGTTCTTTTAAAAACAGCTGAGTGCTAACAGAGCTAGAAGAAGAAGAAGAAGCATCCACACACGTGTGGGAATTCATCCACTTTGAATTCAGAATTGTTTATTTAATGTTTTTTAGCCGGCTTATAAACAACTACACCAAGGCAGGTTAATTATTAGTGCTCTAACCGCCAAACCCAAAGCTAATCTGCGTTTGTGCCCACCTAGTTCGCCTGAAAACCCTCAGTAATCCCTGGAACCGCCACAAATCCTTTGCGGCAGCCATGTCAGAGGCCCTGGACAAACTGGAGTTGGAAAAGGAAGCCAGAAAAAAGGCCAAGAGCCTGGAGGACGAGGGCGTGAAGGAGACCAATCGGATCAAGCGAACGCTGAAGCGCAAAAAGTGGGTCGACTGGAAGGAGCAGGACGAGAAGGATGCGGCCAGCGGGGTGAAGCGGCCGCCCTTCGATCCCGCCGAGCGGATCAAGCGCAAGAAGAGCGCCATCCTGCTAAGCTACTGCGGGGCCAACTACTTCGGGATGCAGCGGAATCCCGGAATGCAGACCATAGAGGAGGAGCTCTTCAAGGCCATGCTCAAGCACAAGTGGATCACGGAGGACAGCTTTGAGCAGGTGCAGATCGCCTGCTTCCAGAGGGCCGCCCGCACCGACAAGGGTGTCTCCGCCGCCCGCCAGGTGTGCTCCGTCAAGCTGCGTAAGTTGGTTGATTTCATAGCTGGTATCATATAATTGCTTAGTCGTACTCTTTCTCTAGCCGAGGAGCTGGACCTGGAGGCCTTCAATGCCGACCTTCCGGAACAGATCCGACTTTTTGGAGTAGAGCGTGTGACCAAGGGCTTCAATGCCAAGGATCAGTGCAATGCCCGGACCTACACCTACACACTGCCCACCATGGCCTTTGCATCCTGCGAAGAAAAGGTTGAGGACTTGCACGATACCTTCCGCATTTCCCCAGAGCTGCTGGAGAAAGTCAAAGACACCCTAAAGCTCTACGAGGGCACGAAGAACTTTCACAACTTTACTAGCAAGAAGTAAACGTGTTACTACTCCTTTGTTTGTTCCAACTAACTGTTCTCTACCCTTTTAGGAGCTTCCTGGATCCCTCGTCCAAGCGATTTATCATGTCCTTCACGTGCAGCGAGCCATTCCAGAGCCCACAGGGCATAGAGTTTGTCACCCTAAAGGTTAAGGGTCAGAGCTTCATGCTGCATCAGATTCGCAAGATGGTGGGTCTGGCCATTGCCATTGTGCGAGGCAACACGACGACGACGAGTTTGGAGCGGGCACTAACCGAGGAGCGCCTGGACCTGCCGATGGCCCCTGGACTGGGCCTCGTCCTGGACACGGTGCACTACGAGCGCTACAACGATCGCTACGGCAAGGACGGCATCCACAACCCGCTTACGTGGGAGGCGCAGGAGGCAAAAGTCCAGGAGTTTATTGAGCGGGAGATCTTTAGTCAGATCTACAAGACGGAAGCAGAGCAGCGCAACATGCTCGACTGGATAGGAACGTTGCACTATCATTCGTACGACACGAGAAAGGATGACGCTCATCCACCCACGGATGGCAAGAAAAGTAAGGATGGCGATGATGACAATGATGAATAAACTTTTAGTATAGGTGGATTTTTGTGGATGCAAGACATTTGGAAGATTTGAATTTTAATATTTAATTTGTATTAAAATAAAAGTGAAATCTTTCTTTTTAATCAGTTTAATTGAGTGAAAATATATAACTTTATATATGTTACTGCTACTAAGTTTAACTTGCAAATAAAAGATGGATCCTAGCCATCTATCTTTTAAAATCTGATCTCCACAATAACCAACCCAGCCTAATAAGTTCCGATTGTAGACAATAAGTTAACATGCAAAAGCGGGTTTTATAATTGGCGTTCAAAAGTATAAATGCATTTTAACCTAGAAGCGGCCTCCCTTCTTCTTTTTGTGGCCACCTTTGCGGTGCTGCTGCCTTGGTCCGGGGGTCGGCTCCTGGTAAACGGGCGTGACGGGGGAGTTCTTGGTTAGATTGACGCGGTTGGACATGTCGCTGCAAGGACAAGTTAAAATTAGAAACGCAATTTATCGATTTACCACCTAATGAGCTTACTATTGATCGGCTGCTCCCGAGGCCATGCCCTGGGATCCCTTGATGACATCCTTGCCGCGTGCTCCGCCTCGCTTCTTGCGGAAACCAGTGCGCTCGTACTTGGGCAACCACCGCTCAGGGTCAGGACCCACTTCGGCGTTGTAGTTCTTGGGCAGCTTGCCCTTTCGTTTGCGGTTCTGGTTCTTTTTCTTCTCAAGGGGGGTGCTCGGCGAGGGTTCGATCTTGGCATTGGCAGACTTCTTGGCCGCCTTGGCTGACATCACCCAGTTGGCCGCCTCCAGGGCATCGATTTCGGAAGCCGTGGTCAGCGTCTCCAGCTTGGGAAGTTTCCTGCTGAGCTCGAGAGCCCGCTTGGGCTGGAACTGGGCGTAGGCGATGACAAGCTGGGCCAAAACCTTGGTGTCGTTGGGGTTCAACTTGAGCAGTTCCTCCAGAGAGCTAGCGGCCGTTTCGGAAGCGCCGCCGCGCAAATGGAACTCGGCGGCCTGACGCCACATGTCCGACAGATCGCCACTGCTCACGTTGTTCTTCTTGTACCAGTCTACGGCTGACTTGAGCAGCGCCGAAGCAGCCGTCTTGTTGTCCGTGCCGAGGTAAAGGGACACCAGAGCGGAGACAATGCCGGGCTTGTACTTGGCCTCGCCCAAAGAGAGCAGGGTCTCAATGGCATCCTTGCGGCTGCCCTGTGAGGAGAAAGATAATAAGGATAAGTTTCCCTCTTCGGAATCCGTTATAAATATAAGACCCTACCTGTAGCAGTTGCAGTTGGATGACGGCGAACTTGCTGATAAATGCATGCGACTTATGAACTGCAGCAAACTTTTGGAGCTGGTCGATTGCCTCCTTGTGCTTGCGATCCTTGGCCAGCTGGCTGCAGCGGATGAGCAGCGCCTCGAACTCCACCTGCGGGTAGGTTTGGGCCAGCTTCTGACTGAGCTGTTGCACCTGGTCGGCGGCGTTGGTATAGAGGGCCAGCAGGCAGTTGTTGACAGCGATGACCTGCTTCTGGCGCGAAGTGAGCTTCGGTTCACAGGCGTCGGCCAGGGCAGCGCGAATCTTCTTCTTGGAGTCGAAAACGTTCTGGTCCTTGTTGATCACCACCGAGTTGTTGCTGGCCACGGCCACCAGGGCCGCGTCCTTGGGCTTGTGACGCAGACAGTCAGCGTAGATGGTGCCCGCCTCCTTGATCTTGCCCTGCAGCTGCAGGACGTAGGCCAGCTGGACGCGGATGACGTCCACCTCTTCGATGATCTCCTCCTCGGAGGCGCCCTCCTCCTCGAGGAACTCACGGCAGAGCTTCTCGCTGGTGCGCAACTTGCGCTCGGCCTCGGCGTACTTCTGCCGGTTGGCCTGGATGCAGGCGCTGTTGAAGTACTGCTCGTAAGTGTCCTCCGGCACCTCGGGTACCTCCTTGGCCTGGTCCACGGCCAGGTTGGCGGCCACTGCGCTCAGGTTGGTACGGCGTTCGTCCTCGTACTCGTCGCTGGTGTTCTTGATGATGTCGCGGTACGAGTCCAGGCAATCATCGTAGCGCTCCAAACGGTACAGGACCTGGGTACGCAGCTCCTTCAGATTGGGCGGCAGGGGCTGCAGGCCCGCATCGTCGATGGTCTTCAGCGCCTGCTGCTGCTTGTTCAGGCGGTACTCGCAGTAGGCCTTCTCGAAGACCAGCGAGGACAGGCGGTTCTTCTCGATGAACTTGTAGGCCTCCTCGAACTTGGACAGTTGCACCAGGCACACCACCTTGCAGTGCAGGGCCGTGGGATCGTCGGGAGCCACGCCCAGGACTGTGGGAGTTCATAAAGTGGGTCAACTAATGGGTGAGTCCTATGCAAGTCTCAAAAACTTACTGCGATTCACTGCCTTGACGGCCTTGTCGAACTCGCGGTTATTTCCAAACTTGTGCACATCGGCGTAGGCCGCCTTGATCAGCGCCTCCTTGGGATTGGCGTCCTTCGACATCCTGGTTGCTCAGCCCTTGGATTAAGTGTTAAAATACCTTTAATAAGCGGACCTAAACTTTCGCCTTCTGGTTAACATGCAACTTTTGACAGTTGTAGACACATCAGCAAAGCGGGGCTGCCAGATCGGTGACATTGGTAAGGTGAATGTTGCCAGACTGATGGGGCAATTATTTAAATATAAATATATGTTATGTTTTATTTATTTAATTTTAAACAAGTTAACTACAATACAAACATATTTACACCATTTTGAACGATTTTAAATGGCCCTTTTCTACGGTATTTAACTTAACACACTTTTCTGAGCCGCTGGTATATAGCCAGAAACATCGATAGCTAAAACTAAACATCGATATTTTAGAGATTTGAAAAAACATCGATGCACCGATGTTTCCGTCGATGTTTCTGCACCTCTACTGGCGACGCCTTTGCGCGATACTTTTGATCCAATCTGTGCCGGATTATTGGATTACTTGATTGGACTATTGGAAAATGTCCGCCGAAGTGGATTTCGTCAACAAGAAGGAGGTGCACCTCCGCAACCTGAAGCAGTCCGGCCATGTAGGATTCGACAGCCTGCCGGACCAACTGGTCAACAAGAGTGTCCAGAACGGATTCGTCTTCAACGTCATGTGTATAGGTGTGTATATGTGGGTGCAGTTTCCGTGTGTGAGTGTGTATGCGGCACAGTGAATCAACCGAAGTTTTGCTTGCATGTAAAAACAGTGGCGGCCAAATAAATAGCATTTATGTTTTCTGATAACATTCTTAAAATAATTATGGCTTTGACTTTCTAAGCCGTTGAATTACAAGTGGAATGGAAACGTTTAAAGCCAATGGGGACAGCTAAAATCTTAAAGTACAGTGGTCTCAAGAAACATTGATCCACCAAGAAATATCTAATTGTGGTGCTTAAGATTTGAATACATCTTAAATCAAATTCCAAATATCCTGGATTTTTGTTTGATTTATGTTTAGTTTATAAAGACATAATATTAATGCACTTTACTTCTATAAGTAATTAATTATTTACTTGCTTTCTCTTCAAAAATAAATAAATAAACTCAATGGGTGGAAAAAGTAGCTTAATACAAGCTCATGTCCCATTAAAGTCAAATGAAGACTATTATTAGACCCTACAACAAATGCTATTGATTTCCCCACTGCCGTGCTATGTACTCAAGTGTCTCATGTTGGAGTGCATTGCTCAGATAAAGTGAATCACCTACATACAGAAATGCGGGTAAACAATTGAAACAACCAGACGGCCGGCCACGATTAGTATGCAAAGTGGCCGGCAATCGATTTCCTCCGCCGCTTTCTACAATTTCACCCTGACACCAATGGCGCAGTGCTTCTATGCCCAATTGAGCCCACTTGGGCGATGACTCCCCCCAAATCTGACACCAATCTGACCCCCATTACGAAATCTTTCCTTTCCGCAGGCGAAACTGGACTGGGTAAGTCGACGCTGATGGACACGCTGTTCAACACCAGCTTCGAGTCCACACCAAGTCCCCATACCCTGCCCAGCGTCAAGTTGAAGGCTCACACTTACGAGCTGCAGGAGAGCAATGTGCGGCT